>NC_135957.1:63017711-63330925 GCF_053455715.1 Rhinoraja longicauda | reverse complement strand
AATAGGAGGAATTTCTTTAGCCAGAGGGTGATGAATATGTGGAATTCATTGCCACAGATGGGAGTGGAGGCCAAGTCATTGGGTGTTTTTAATAGGCTCTCCATTAGTTAGGGCATGAAAAGTTACGGGGAAAAATCAGGAGAATGGGGTTGAGAGAGAAAAGTAGATCAGCCATGATCGAATGGTAGTGCAGACGCGATAGGCAGAATGGTCTAATACCGCTCCTATGCCTTATCAACTTTATGAACCACTGCTATTTTTATTTTTCATCTTCTTGCGTAATCCTTTTCCATTTAATATGGAACCATTAACGACATACCAATATTTTTGCAATTCCCTTGCCCACAGCTCAGAAAGGACTATTTTCCCTGACTCAAGCAGTCATCCTGTAAATGTTCTGACACCTCCAGCATAATGCCACCACCAAACACATCCACACTTCCCTTCAGCATTCTGAGGAGGTCATTCCTTCTCCAACACCCTGACCCACTCCTCAAACACTTAAGAATTTTGCATTTCCTACAGTCTTACTATGCAAACCTGGAGGATAATACGGCTCTTTGTCTATATAGTCAAGAGTGTTTAACTGTCATACAAACCGGGACAAGAACAGTAGCATTTTTTTGCTTCAGTTTTACAGGGACATTAAATGCAACAGCGCAAGAACTAAACAATAAACTAAACAATAAACTAAATTATCAGTTATTAACCAGACCATGATAGTGCAAGCCAAAGTGCCTAGTGCAACCATAATAATGCAAAGATCGTAGCAGTTTGGTGCAGAGATAGGGTTGTGGTTAGGATTATGTGGGGTGGTTTAAGAACCTGGTCGTCAATTGAACATTGACACAAGATACTGGAGTAACTCAACGGGACCGGCAGCATCTCTGGAGAGAAGGAATGGGTGACGTTTCGGGTCGAGACCCTTCTTCAGACTGTGAGTTAGGCGAGAGGGAGACAGAGATATGGGAGGGTAAGGAGTGACAACAAGGATCAAAGGGGACGATGATCAAGCAAATGCAGAATGGTACATTGTTAGCTGAGGTGTTCTTGAACCTGGAGGTAATGGCTCTCAGGCTCCTGTAGCTTATTCCCAATGGTAGCAGTGAGATAGACAATAGACAATAGACAATAGGTGCAGGAGTAGGCCATTCAGCTCTTCGAGCCAGCACTGCCATTCAATGCGATCATGGCTGATCACTCTCAATCAGTACCCCGTTCCTGCCTTCTCCCCATACCCCCTCACTCCGCTATCCTTAAGAGCTCTATCCAGCTCTCACTTGAAAGCATCCAACGAACTGGCCTCCACTGCCTTCTGAGGCAGAGCATTCCACACCTTCACCACTCTCTGACTGAAAAAGTTCTTCCTCATCTCCGTTCTAAATGGCCTACCCCTTATTCTTAAACTGTGGCCCCTTGTTCTGGACTCCCCCAACATTGGGAACATGTTTCCTGCCTCTAATGTGTCCAATCCCCTAATTATCTTATATGTTTCAATAAGATCCCCCCTCATCCTTCTAAATTCCAGTGTATACAAGCCCAATCGCTCCAGCCTTTCAACATACGACAGTCCCGCCATTCCGGGAATTAACCTAGTGAACCTACGCTGCACGCCCTCCATAGCAAGAATATCCTTCCTCAAATTTGGAGACCAAAACTGCACACAGTACTCCAGGTGCGGTCTCACCAGGGCCCGGTACAACTGTAGAAGGACCTCTTTGCTCCTATACTCAACTCCTCTTGTTATGAAGGCCAACATTCCATTGGCTTTCTTCACTGCCTGCTGTACCTGCATGCTTCCTTTCATTGGCTGATGCACTAGGACACCCAGATCTCGTTGAACTCCCCCTCCTCCTAACTTGACACCATTCAGATAATAATCTGCCTTTCTATTCTTACTTCCAGGATGGTGAAGGTCTTTAATGATATTAGTTGCCTTCTTGGACCAAAGGAAACTGAGAGAAGACATCATGCAGGTGTATAAAATTCACAGATGCTGCCTGGCCCACTGAGTTACTCCAGTAGTTTGTTTTTGCTCTAGATTACAGCATATGTAGTCTCTCATGTCGCCACAATCTGCAGGGCTATAAACCAAGTGTTGTCAGATTTGATTCATCTCATGTCACAGATGTCTGTGATTGCATGAACACCTGCACTTTGGAGCCTCACTGATGAGATCTCTTTGCAGAGGGGGTGCTTTTTGTGTATTTTTGATTGTGCATTCTTGCTCATGATGTGATCTGCTCAAAACTGGAGAGACCATTGTGAATTAAGTGATTGCTTCATGGACCACCTTCTGTCAAGTAAAAGCCTGATATCACCAAAAATACCTGCCCTGCTCGCACTCTTATCTTTCCATGCTCACACACTCTTCCAACAAATAGCAGTGTAACCTTGAGGAAGACCATTACATCGTTTGACTGGGCACTGTAAGCAATTTCACAGCTGTCCTTTGAATATTTTTGTGCAGTAATTGTTTTTAATATGGCTTTCAGTATTTGTTCAGAGGATCTATGATTTGAAATGTTAATTTTATCTTCTTTCCAGAGATGCTGCTTGATTTGCTGAGTTTTATCAATATTCTTGTTTTCATTAATTAGTTTTATCGCTTCTTACTTCACTCATTATTATTGTACCAATGATTCATTTTGTCATTTGGTCTATCTATCCTGTCTATTACTATGATAAAAGATCATTCCTTGCTTTAGTTATCCTTCCTCCTTTCTTTGTCTGAAATCTATTCATCCCTAGATTTTATTAGTCCTATTGAATGGTTATTAATGTTAAAAAATAACCGTGTTTCACTTTGCAGGTGTTGAGTATTTACTGTATTTTCTGTTACAGTTTGAGATTTCTAGAATCTTTTAGTTTTGAAGAATAGAAAAATCATTGGTACCAGATTTCATTACATTTCTCACTCCACTTTATTCAGAACTGTGAACTTGTTTAAACAATATTACCATGAAATACTTTATTGTGACTATTTATTCCACAAATAGTCATTAGCAATCTAAATTCTTTCCTCATTTCACTGTTGTTTGGAGCTCTTAAGAGACATGATTTGGATAAATGAGAAGAATTCTACTCATCAGCACCCACCATTATTTTAATGTTAATGAGGAATCGATTAGAAATTTGTGCTTTTATTAACTTTAAACAGTTTCCAAATATGTGTTCAAATAGCTACTTAGTGCTTATAATTGACAATCGTTTGCAGAAGTCTCACAGGGAAATTTTGTAATTTTGCTTCCGCTGGCAGGCAGTGAACAATGACGTGATTTTCCTCAGAGGGATTGTGGGGAAAACGATGCATCATTCATCCCATGCTGCTTTCATACTTCTCCCTGTAGCTGCTTACAGAGTAAAATGGTCGGTGACTTCGGCATCATTGCTGCCAGGCCTGACGTCCTACCATGTCACCCTGGATCATTTGTGAAAAAAAATGCAAATAATACATTGATTTACAATAATCCCAATTTACAGAACATCTGTTTCAGAAACAATTTGTGCTCACCTAGATGATTTGTTTGGTGGCACCGGCTGTTTAAAACCTGCTTTCGTAGCAGTGTTGCATTTTATATGCGAAATAATGTTGATTTAAGAACATTAATACAGCTAAGCAATGGATTATTCTGGGAAAATGATTGTTGTTAATGAATTTCTAAAGTAGTTTA
Organism: Rhinoraja longicauda; assembly: GCF_053455715.1. Classification (NCBI taxonomy): domain Eukaryota; kingdom Metazoa; phylum Chordata; class Chondrichthyes; order Rajiformes; family Arhynchobatidae; genus Rhinoraja; species Rhinoraja longicauda. The sequence goes on along the minus strand of NC_135957.1, from coordinate 63,327,251 downwards.
CCATGGGAACAGATGTTGATTATAGCATCAAATGGAATCTGTTTCTATTCTGACAGTCTGTTACAAATCAACAAACTGCTTCAATGGGCAGCTTATGTAGATATTACTTCAGCACAATTGTAGAAATAGAATAATGTAAACATAAAATGGGAGGGTTGTAAGATTAAACAATTTTTGCCGCAAAATAATTAGATTCTGACAATTGGAAACACAAGAAACTGCGGATGCTGGAATCTAGAGCAAGACACAAAGTACAGGAGGAACTCAGGAGGACAGGCAACATTTGTGAAGGGAATGGAAAGATGTTGTTTTAGTTTTGAATCCGTCTTCAGATTCTGATCATTATGACCTGGGATCGAAGCTTACGTTGAATGCTGCAAAACAATCTATCTAATCAATCTAATTTAGATTGCCGTGCCAGTAAAATATCTGCAACACAGAGCCAAAGATTTGTTAGGGAAAAGGATTAATAACGCTAAGGGTTTCTCAATCCATTAATTTTAACAAGTACATGGAAGGATAAAGTGGCTGATACTGAGGTGCATACTCATTGTTGTCAGGTTAATACCTGCTGCTGGACCTGTTGCAATCCCATTCCTAGACCTGCCGACCAAAGTAGAACTCATTTAAAATTCTAATCATTTTTTATTTAAAAACATAACCTAATTTAATGCATGTCATCCATAAAGATAAACAGCAGGATTAAAGCAACATTTCTTCTTCTCGGTGCTTCTGGCACTCTCTTCCTCAAAGGTCGGTGGAAGAAAAGGCTTTGAATAATTGTAAGGCAACATACTGCAAGTGCTGAGGAAATGCAAACCAGCAATTGGGAAACAGGAAATGAAACACAATTTAACATTCCCACTCCTGTTTGAAAGGAATTAGTAGAAGCAATTAAACTACAGATACTGGTTAATACTGGTTAATAGCAATTAAACTACAGGTACTGGTCAAAAAATGGTGGCGCTGCCATAGCAGCTGCGGCTTACCTGCGGTCCATTTGTCTTTGTGTTTTTGTTCTTTTTTTGTCTTAATTGTAGTTGTGATGTTTTTGTGTTTGTGTACTATGTGTGTATGTGGGTGGGGGAGGGGGGGGGGAGGGGGGGAACTGTAAAATTGTAAATAGGTGTCCCTTCCGAACGGAGACCCGACCTTTGTTTTCTGGGTGGTGTCTCCGTTCCTGCTGCGGCCTACCATCGGCCCAACTCCTGGAGCTGGCGCCTTCCAGGGCTCCGGTTCGCAGAGCCCGCAGATCGGACTTACCATCAGCGGAGCCGGCCGTCCTCGGAGGCTGCGGGAGCGGCTGCGACTCGCCTTAGGCTCGGGCTGCGTGGATGCCGACATCGGGAGCTCCGGCAGCGGCAGCGGGTTCGCCCGCCCCGGATCGCGGGGCTTGGGTCGCGGACATTTCACCGTCCAGCGCGGCCTAAGATATGCCGCGGGATATTTCTCTGCTGGGCGGGGGCTTCAATGTCGGGAGCCACGACCGCCCCGACGTGCAGCAACAGCAGCAGCGTGTTCGCCCGCCCCGGATCGGACTTATCATCAGCGGAGCCGGCCGTCTTCGGAGGCTGCGGGAGCGGCTAGGACTCGCCTTGGGCTCGGCCCGCTGCGGACCGTCCGGCGCGGCCTGCAACCACAACAACCTGACTGCGGGAGAGGACAGCAGGAGATGGGAAAGACATTGTGGCCTTCCATCACAGTGAGGAGAGGACTGGAGGAGACTCACTGTGATGGATGTTTCTTTGATGGATGTTTCTTTTTTTGTGTGTTTTTGGGGTTGTGTAATTTTAATGCCTATTTAATGCTTTTATTGTTGGACTGTGGGTTACTGAATTTCGTCCAATATTGGATGACAAATAAAGCTATCTTGAATCTTGAATCTTGAATCTTGAATAAAAGGGACACAAAGTGCTGGAGTAACTAAGCAGGTCAGGTAGCATCTCTGGAAAACATGGAAAGGTGACTTTTCTCAACATGAAACATCACCTTTCCATGTTCTCCAGGGTTGCTACCTGACCTGCTGAGTTACTTCAGCACTTTGTGACCTGACCTGCTGAGTTACTTCAGCACTTTGTGACCTGACCTGCTGAGTTACTCCAGCACTTTATTTTGCAGGTATTAGTGCAGGTTAGTTAAGCCACAAGTGATTAAAGACTTTGTATCAGATTGAACACTTCAGTGATGATTTTTCGAAGGCTCCTAAATGAAACCGAGGTGTTACAAAAAGGTTGATTCTCTTTCAAGTGTGGCACAGAAGGCGGTCACTCAGGCCATACCATTGCCAGCCGAAAAAGAGCCCAATCACATTTACCAATTCTTTGTCCATGGTTTTGTAGGTTCATAGTATCATAGAATGCTACAGTGGGGAAATTGGCCATTATGTGCAATTTGTCCATAATGGCCTTTGGGCACCCTTCCATATTAAGTCCATTGCATAACGCCTGGCCCATAGCTCTGTGTGTCCAAGCAATTGTGCGAGTGGTGGATCATTATGTATTTCTTTAAAAAGCCTTGAGGGTTTCTGCCTCTTCCAGCATGGTCCTGATCAGCTTTTGTTTCACACATTGGATTAAAAATTATCTTATTTCCCCTCACTCTTTTGAATGAATGAATGCATGAATGAATGAATAAATGAATGAATGAATGAATGAATGAATGACTGAATGAATGAATGAACGAACGATACTTTATTTTCAAATGTTACAAGTCTCAGTGATATTATTTGTTTTTTACACCCAAGGTAAGCAAAGAGTTGCCACATAAAGGGCACCGACACAGTTACAAAGTATTCTTTCTTCTCCCTCTCGGCGGTCCCCCCATGCCACGTCCTCCTTTCTTTTCCCTCACGACAGTTTCCCCGCAGCGGGTCCTCCTTTGTTCTCGGCGGCGGGTCCTCCTTTGTTCTCGGCGGCGTGTCCGATTTCCGGCACCCACATGGCCCATCTGACCTCCGGTGCCCAACGCCAACCCGTCCTCGACAGCCAGCTCCCATGACCTCGACCACCTACACTCACCCGTGACTCCCTCCTCAACCGCCAGCGCCCTCCTCGACCGCCGCCAGGTCCACTCCTAACGGTTCCCTGGCGCCAACCCAGAGTCGACCCAAAGTTTATTGCTTATCGTACACCTGTACTCACTGGGTTATTTTATTCTTGCTGTGCCTAATGCGCCCTGTACACAATTCCATGGTATTCCCTGTACACAATCTTGCAGCCATATTTTGGTGGCATTGAGCATATGAAGCACTGGGTTGGGCTCACAGTATATATAATCTGATTGATCAGTGAGTAATTTCCACCCTCTGTTTTAAAAAAAAAAACCGCTAAATTTACCTGAGATAACTTGTTTAAAAATAAAATGCCCACATTAAATTCAGTTATTTGAAAACACACAATAGATTAAAAAAACTACTTTACTAAACTCTCAGGAAGTTGAAGATTAATCAGTCTGTTTCAAGCATGTGTACAAAGCAGCTGTAAAAAAAAGCACTCTTTGCAGTTTTGGCAGCATTTGGAAATCAAAATAATACAGATGAGAGATAAGAAATAGCTTGCGATTCCCTAGCGCTGTCCATCATTCACACTAGCCTAGCTTCTCGGGCATATTTTGATGAACAACATTAAGAAGATAGACACAAATAGCTGGAGTAACTCAGCGGGACAGGCAGCATCTCTGGAATGAAGGAATGGGTGATGTTGGAGACACATAAGGAAAAATAGGATGAGGAGGAGATATCAAGATATCACAAAAAAACCCCAACTGTGCACAATCATAAGTATCTGCCAAAAAAAGCTGTAAGAAATGGGCAGTTTAAAAATATAGACACAAGGAACTGCAGATGCTGGATTACTAAAAAAGACACAAATTGCTGGAGAAAGTCAGCGTGTCAGGCAGCAAAGAAACATAGAAACATAGAAAATAGGTGCAGGAGGAGGCCATTTGGCCATTCGAGCCAGCACCGCCATTCATTGTGATCATGGTTGATCATCTACAATCAGTAACCTGTGCCTGCCTTCTCCCCATATCCCTTGATTCCACTAGCCCCTAGAGCTCTATCTAACTCTCTTTTAAATTCATCCAGTGAATTTGCCTCCAATAGACAATAGACAATAGACTATAGGTGCAGGAGTAGGCCATTCGGCCCTTCGAGCTAGCACCGCCATTCAATGTGATCATGGCTGATCATTCTCAATCAGTACCCCGTTCCTGCTTTCTCCCCATATCCCCTGACTCCGCTATCCTTAAGAGGTCTATCTAGCTTTCTCTTGAATGTATTCAGAGAATTGGCCTCCACTGCCCTCTGTGGCAGAGAATTCCATAAATTCACAACACTCTGGGTGAAAAAGTTTCTTAAGCATCTCTGGAAAATATGGGTAGGCATAGTTTCGGATCGGGGCTTTATGTCTTTTTCATTCCTCAAAATACTTTTAACTCTGGATATCCTTTACATCAGAAAACAAGTCGCATCCATATGCAGTGAAGAAAGCTAATGACATGTTGGCTTTCATAACGAGAGGATTTGAGTGCAGGAGTGAAGAGGCCATGTACAGGGTCCTGGTGAGGCCACATCTGGAGTATAGTGTGCACTTTTGGTCTCCTAATTTGAGGAAGGACATCCTTACTATTGTGGCAGTGCAGCATGGGTTCATGAGGTTAATCCCCGGGATGTCATATGAGGAAAGATTGGAAAGACTGGGCTCGTATTCACTGGAATTTAGAAGGATGAGAGGGAATCTTATAGAAACATATAAAATTATAAAAGGACTGGACAAGCTAGATGCAGGAAAAATATTCCCAATGTTGGTGGAGTCCAGAACCAGGGGCCACAGTCTAAGAATAAAGGGGAGGCCATTTAAAACTGAGATGAAAAAAACCTTTTGAACCAGACAGTGGTGAATTTGTGGAATTCTCTGACACAGTAGAGGCCAATTTACTGGATGAATTTAAAAGAGAGTTAAATAGAGCTCTAGGGGCTAGCGGAATCAAGGGATATGGCGAAAAGGCACGCATGGGTTACTGATTATGGATGATCAGCCATTGATCACAATGAATGGCGGTCCTGGCTCGAAGGGCCAAGTGGCCTCTTCCTGCACCTACTTTCTCTGTTTCTATATTTCTATGTTTATATATGTTTCAACAGGTAGTAAGTCAAATCCAAACTGATATTGGAAAGGGAAATTCAGGTGCATGAAATGTTGAAGAGAAGTTCAAGTCCTGAAAGCAAAAAAAGTGATGTGTTTTGGGGAGAATGTTCTACGGAAGAATTTAAATAGTCACAGAGCAAAATAATGAATTATGATTAATTCTGATTGTAGTATCATAGGCTCTTTGTTGCTGTTTCTTCCAAAGGTAAATAAAAGAGAGAGAGAGAGCCACTAAAAGATTATCCTTTTTGAATAACGTCAACTCTCAACCAACCGTGGTGACTGGTGCAACAATATATCAAAGGTTCCACCACATGGGAAACTAATTTCTTAAATGTACAAGTGATTTATATATGCTCCATTGCCCAAAAGTAGTAAACATGAAACCATTAAATGTTTACATATACTCATTAAATGTTGATATATATGAAATGATACAACAGCAGGGAAACAGGCCCTTTGGCGAAGCAAATCCACGCTGACCAGTGATCACCCATTCACCAGTCTACCCGATATGCTAGGGTCATTTTATAGAAGACAATTAACCAACAGACCTGCACGTCTTTGGAATGTGGGAGGAAACCGGAGCTCCCGGAGAAAACCCACGTGGTCACAGGGAGTACGTGCAAACTCCGTACGGATTACACCCGTAGTCAGGATCTAACCCAGGTCTCTGGCGCTTTAAGGCAGCAACTCTACCACTGCACCACTGTTGGTATTCAAATTCCTCTTTAACTTTAAGTAAAGTCTCTTGGCCCTTGTTGTTGTATTTAATATCTTTATGTCTATCCATCAGGTTGTTGCTGCTGCTCCTGTTTGTTTCACATTTATCATGTTACTCTAATCACAAAATCACAAAAATTACCATAAGATTGTTGTCATTTGTACAACATTCTAATGTTATCAAATGCTCTGCTTGTTTGATTCACCCTCTGGCATTCCATGCTACATGCCAGTTCTGTGATTTCTGGGAGCAATTTGAGAGGAGTTTCAGTTTGACAATGCACAGAGGGTGGTCTACATGACAAGCTGTCCAGACTGTACAAAGGTTCTTGCATAATTGGAAGCACATGGTGTTTGCAATGTGACACCTCTTTGGGAAAATGTCGTAGCCCAAACTGCAACTGCAAGTTACAAGAAGATCAGTGGTGATTTTCTCCCTTTGCATTCAATACTTTAATCAACCCATTTTGTTAAGTTTTCTTTACTTAAGATGATCCAAAATCTTCACTGCTCAAATATTGTTAAAGCCTAACTTCTGGGTGGCACAACATGGTGTGATAGTTTATTTCTTATGTTTCCCCATAGCAAAGGTTTTCTGCCTCAGTTGCCACATCAGATTATAAGGAGGTGATTTCTCATCAATACCTAAATATCTAAATGTTGACCTCTTCACCAACATTCCCAAAGGCCTTGAATTTGACCCATGATTTCTAAAATGAGGTCATATGGCAAATATCCAATAAACAAGATAACAGGCAAACATTTTTAATTGCTTTTAAGATACGATCATAAGCTATTTCAGATTGTCATGCTTCAAGGATGTTTATGGAGGCAATAGGTTGAACTGTCTCAATAAAATATTAACATTTGCTAGATTTGATTATTTTCAATTTTATGCCAAAGTGAATGAGAACTGCTTATAAATGTATAAAATTACGTTTGCCCCTCTAATCTGTTGTTCTGCATTTCAATCTTAACATATAACATATAACATATAACAACTGCAGCATGGAAACAGGCCTGTCCGGCCCTACCAGTCCACGCCGACCATTCTCCCTGACCTAGTCTCATCTACCTGCACTCAGACCATAACCCTCCAATCCCCTCCTATCCATATACCTATCCAATTTACTCTTAAATAATAAAATCGAGCCAGCCTCCACCACTTCCACCGGAAGCCCATTCCATACAGCCACAACCCTCTGAGTAAAGAAGTTCCCCCTCATGTTACCCCTAAACCTTTGTCCCTCAATTCTGAAGCTATGTCCCCTTGTTGGAATCTTCCCCACTCTCAAAGGGAAAAGCCTACCCACGTCAACTCTGTCCGTCCCTCTCAAAATTTTAAAAACCTCTATCAAGTCCCCCCTCAACCTTCTACGCTCCAAAGAATAAAGACCCAACCTGTTCAACCTCTCTCTGTAGCCTAAGTGCTGAAACCCAGGCAACATTCTAGTAAATCTCCTCTGTACCCTCTCCATTTTGTCGACATCCTTCCTATAATTTGGCGACCAGAACTGCACACCATACTCCAGATTTGGCCTCACCAATGCCCTGTACAATTTCAACATTACATCCCAACTTCTATACTCGATGCTCTGATTTATAAAGGCAAGCATACCAAACGCCTTCTTCACCACCCTATCCACATGAGATTCCACCTTCAGGGAACAATGCACAGTTATTCCCAGATCCCTCTGTTCCACTGCATTCCTCAATTCCCTACCATTTACCCTGTACGTCCTATTTTGATTTGTCCTACCAAAATGCAGCACCTCACACTTATCAGCATTAAACTCCATCTGCCATCTTTCAGCCCACCCTTCCAAAAGGCCCAAGTCTCTCTGTAGACTTTGAAAATCTACCTCACTATCAACTACTCCACCTATCTTAGTATCATCTGCATATTTACTAATCCAATTTGCCACACCATCATCCAGATCATTAATGTAAATGACAAACAACAGTGGACCCAACACAGATCCTTGGGGCACTCCACTAGACACTGGCCTCCAACCTGACATACAATTGTCAACCGTTACCCTCTGGTATCTCCCATTCAGCCATTGTTGAATCCATCTGGCAACCTCACTATTAATACCCAACGATTTAACCTTCTTAATCAACCTTCCATGTGGAACCTTGTCAAATGCCCTACTGAAGTCCATATAGACAACATCCACAGCCTTGCCCTTATCAATTTCCCTGGTAACCTCTTCAAAAAATTCAAGAAGATTAGTCAAACATGACCTTCCAGGCACAAATCCATGTTGACTGTTTCTAATCAGGCCTTGATTATCCAAATAATTATATATATTGTCCCTAAGTATCTTTTCCATTAATTTTCCCACCACAGACGTCAAACTAATAGGTCTATAATTGCTAGGTTTACTTTTAGAACCTTTTTTAAACAAAGGCACAACATGCGCAATGCGCCAATCTTCCGGCACCATCCCTGTTTCTAATGACGTTTGAAATATTTCCGTCATAGCCCCTGCTATTTCTGCACTAACTTCCCTCAATGTCCTAGGGGTTCATAAGTAGTTTCAGCAACTGCTTTGCCAAGACTTTACATTATGTGCAGACATGATCATGATCTTTAATTTTGTGAAAATTAAAACAAACTGCAGATTCTATAAATATGAAATGAAAAAGTATTTAATGATTTTATTACGATCATGATCTCCCTGTATTTCATTTTGACTGCCCTAACAATATCATACCGATCTTTCAGTATTGGCTTTTAAAATAAAATCAACTGAGGTTGATGCAAATTTCAACATTAATCTCTACCTGCTGATCACTAATTGGTCAACTCTAAATGTTGTCTTTAATAACATCTCTTTGTTGTCTTCTCCAGTGTTCTTCTGTTCCTTTCTCAACTGTTTTCCGATCATGCTGGGCATGGCAAATAAAGTAGATTAATAATAATTAAAATAATAATAATAAAAACAACAAACCAACAACAGCAACAACAACAACAACAACAACAACAACAATAATAATAATAATAATAATAATAATAATAATAATAATAATAATAATAATAATAATAATAATAATAATAATAATAATAATAATAATAATAATAATAATAATAATAATAATAATAATAATAATAATAATAATAATAATAATAATAATAATAATAATAATAATAATAATAATAATAATAATAATAATGTAATTTCTGGATAACAAGAGATATTGTGGCCCCTGTCAAGAAAAAGCGGGCATATGTCAGGTTTAGGCAACTGGATTAAATGATTCCTTTGAGGAATACAGCAGGATTTAATGTACACAAGAGGGGAATCAGGAGGAAAAATAGGGGACATGAAATAGTTTCGGCAGATAAGGTAAAGGAGAATCCAAAGAGATTCTACGTGCAGTAAGGGCAAAGGAGTAACTAGGGAGAGAGTAGGTACCCCATACATTACATTGGCTTGATGGTAGGAAACAGAGTGTTGTAGTAGTGGGTTGGTTTTTGGACTGGAGGCCTGAAACAAATGATGTACCTCAGAGATCAGTGCTGGATCAATTGTTGTTCAATTGGAGGTGAACGTAGGTGGCCATGGTGAATAAGTTTGAGGACGACACTAAAATTAGTGTCATAGTGGACAATGTAGAAGATTAGATGCAAAGCGCTAGAGTTACTCTGCAGGTCAGGCAGCATCTCTGGAGAACATGGATACATACAATGGGAATGTCCTCGGAACAGTCAACACACCACTTCTACAGTTTTGCTGTGAAGCAAATGCTTACTGTTTTTGTGGCAAGGATTAGATTTACAAAGCATATCTGGCTCTGAGGTTTTCTTATTGGATGTGAAAATTGTTACATCAGGGCACACTCCCCAAGAAAGTCCAACATCCATGAGGGGTAAATTTGGAGGCACATACCTGTGGCGTCTATTGCTAGCTCTCGAGGCACAATTGTAAAGTTTGCACATCTTGGTATTTGTATGTTTGGCAAACATTGTTTTAAGGTAGGAAAGCCATATGCATTGTTTGTATTTAACTGCAGAGATGAATTTTGAATTGGATCACCGGAGGTGGATTTATTAAACGTCTGGCTTTATTTTTATTTTTATTTTATTTTTATTTTTATTTTTTTCATATTTCAGATACAGCGCGGAAACAGGCCTTTTCGGCCCACCAAGTCCGCACCGCCCTGTGATCCCCGCACACTAACACTATCCTACACACACTAGGGACAATTTTTACATTTACCCAGTCAATTAACCTACATACCTGTACGTCTTTGGAGTGCGGGAGGAAACCGAAGATCTCGGAGAAAACCCACGCAGGTCACGGGGAGAACGTACAAACTCCTTACAGACGGCGCCCGTAGTCAGGATCGAATCTGAGTCTCCGGCGCTGCATTCGCTGTAAAGCAGCAACTCTACCGCTGCGCTACCGTGCTGCCCTAATTCTTGTGTTTACTGGAATTAAATATGTATGCCTAAAATATGTATGCCTAAAGAGTGACACACTTTGAAAGAATTCATTTTATCATCCATTTAATCAACTGAATCATCAGCACAAGTGTTGGAATTATTTATATCAATAAGACTACCTGCTTCATGCCTGCCTGATGCAATTGGTAAATTTGGCGTTTATAGGTGCGATTCATACAAGAATTGGTCACATGTATTGATGCAAAATCCTCATATGGTGATGAAGAATACAGCAATGAACAAAACCTTTGTAATTTGCTGGGTTGCTCTTAATGCCCAACATTCGATTTACCCATCTGAATTTTTAATTGCTTTTTTCAGCACTTATTCCACTTTATTACTAATGTTTTAAAAGAATCTGGTATACAAATTCTCATTGCAAAGTAGCAAATGAACAATCTGCCTGAATCATGTCAAGCAGTTAATGGTTGCCCTGCAACAGAACTGCAGAATTTCCTTCTCTTAATTTCACCTCCTCAATCAGACTGTAACTAAGATGAAAAGTATTTTAAAGAGCTTTCCACTTGGAAGACTATTTCAGTTATCTATTAATTGTGTTGAGTCAGCTCCTTAGGCGAGGCATGACAGTTTTGAGAAGTGGAACATTTTCCACTTTTCACTTTGTGACAGTCTCTACAAGACTTTGACAACATAACTAAACCTCAGTCTCAGAAGAGTACTTGCTATTGCAACAGCTGACGTTTCTATTTTGCACTCTGTCTATACTGTTTTAGGGCCCTGCTGAAGGTCAATAATGATTAATTTGAGAGCAGCCTTATGACGTGCATCTGTGCAAATTGGGAAGGAGGTTACAGGTTGCTTAAACTCAAAAAACCCTCAATGGTCATGAGAGACCAAAGATATTCATCTCATCAACAAGTTAGAATTGAACATTGGACTGGGGTGGAGGGTGGAGGGAGGGAGGGTGAAGGGCACTGTGCAATTTTTGTCATGAATTAGGAAATTGCTAATTATAACCGCAGAGGAAGATGTAGGCAAGTGAGGAGGTAGATACTGAGTGAAAGAAGAACAATATTGATATTAGCTGTGGAAATACACTAGGAAAATAAATCACGAAATCTAATGTACCATCTCTAGGATGCTGAGAGTTTTTCACTCGCTTTTACAATATATAAATGAACAAAAAATATATTAATTTGAAAGGTGAGAGAGGAAAGATTTAATGGAAACTCGAGGGGCAATTTCTTCACTGAGAGTGGTGGGTACATGGAATGAGTTGCCAGAGGAAGTAGTTGAGGATGGTACTATGGCAACAAAGGTTTCAAGGGATTTGGCAAAAATAGAGGCATGGGCAAGTTGGCTTGAAGGGCCTGTTTCCGAGCTGTATTACTCCATGACTCTATGTTGCAAAATTGACCAGATAAGAGGTCCATGTAAATTCCAAGTTATCTGCAAGAATTGAAGAATATTCTAATATTATTCACTGTATATAATTATTACAAATATGCCATGCGGAGATGTCACATATTTACAGATGAGAATTGTAGCATCGCTTGAAAAGATCTTGGTTGATATTTTACTCCCAATATTAAAAAATCTTTCTCCAATCATTGCCTAAAAGCTATTCTAGCTCCATCAGGTTCATTTCTCAGTGAAAATAGACACATAGGATGAAAAGAATTACCAGATTTGGATCTCAGTTTTTGAATAGCACAATATTCAGAGTGAAACATCGGCCAATCTGAGTACTTGTAATTGTCAAGAAAAAAGCTTCCATTGTTTTTCAGATGAGAGTTGAAACCTCATTGAAACTTTGTATTATAATATTATTTGAAAAGCAAGTATTTCAGTTAAAGTTCCCCCAATATTTGTTTTTATGCTGCAGTTCTTGGAGGCAAAACACTTTTTGATTTGCTAAAGCTTGCATTTCATTATCTTTATCTAAAGCATGCATTTCATTATCATGCTCTATCTTATTAGAAGAAACAAGTTTAGCAATTAATAATTCACTTTTATCTGGGTTACACTCCTTTCTGAAGTAAACTTCAAAGGCAGAAAATTACACATTAAAGTCATAAAACATAATGTAAAATGGTGTCCGCGCTTTAAGGCATCTGCCTTGGTTCTACTCTGTCTGGAGCTTCCATTTGAGGCTTTGTGTTTATTTTTATAAATGTTTAGTAATAATCTCTAAAATGTCATTTTGGGAGGCGATTGTTCCACAAGTTCCTAATGCGACCTTGTTAAGCAGACCAAAGTTTTGTCCTGTCTATGTTAATTAATTTTATTTCCCACATGAGAGGGTAAATAATCTCATTATTGGTTATAATGAGATGATGGACAAACAGATTGGAGCAACTGAGTTTTTGGGTAAACGATACGTTGTGATATGATACGATAAAACTTTATTCATCCCCAGAAAGGAAATTGGTGTGCCAACAGTCACAACACAAAACAAGGTACAAGAAAACTTGAAATTAAAAGTGAAAACAAAAGGAAAAAGACAAGCAACTGTTGGTTGGCTGCTGTGTGCACAGCGCCTTCACCGGAACGAATGAACGAACAAACAAACACAGAATTATCACCTAGGCGAAGGATTCTAAAACTAGAATGCCCCCCTCCCTCCCCCTTTGTTCTCCCACCGTCCCTCATGGTGGTCCCCCACATGCTGGGTCCCCATTGTCATCTCCTCCCCCCTCACACTCATCGATCGCTGATCGCGAGGCCCCATCGCCGGCAAGGCCCCAACCCTACCGAGGCTCCTGCCGCCGCTGCTGAGGCTCCCGTTGCCGCCGCTGAGGCACCCGTTGCTGCTGAGGCCCCACCGCCGCCGAGGCTCCTGCCGCCATCAGGGCTCCCGCTGTCGCTGAGGCTACCATTGTTGCCGAGGCCCGACCACTGCCGAGGCTCACGCTGCTGCCGAGGCACCCGCTGCCGCCGGCTTTGAGGTTCCCATCCCTACCGCCAAGGCTTCTATCACCGCCGCCGCCACTGGGTCTCCTTCGGCCCAGGCAGACCTCGCCGCCCGGCCTCACCGCAGTCCCCTGGGAGGCCTGTAGGGCGAGTCGAGCCCACCAGGGCGGGTTCCGGTCGGCCAAGCGGATGTTCGGCAGGTGGATCGGGCCCACGTGGCTCCATGGGGACACTCTCGCTGCAACAGGAGCATATAAAATTATGAGAGGCATGGATAAAGAAACATCAGAATCTTTTTCCCAGGATGGGAATTTAAAAGATTAGAGGGCAAAACTTTAAATTGTGAGGGGCAAAGTTTAAGGAGATATGTAGGGCAAATTTCTTTACACAGCACGATGCGTGCTTGGAACAATCTGCCAAGGGTGATGATGGAAGCAGATATAATAGTGGAGTTTAAACTTTTAGAAAGGGACATAGAAATGCAGGGAATGAAGGATATGGATCACATGCAGACAGAGTGGAGGCATGTGGATTACATACAGGAAAACATTAACTTCAGCACAGACATTATGGGCCGAAGGGCCAGTTTCCCATGCAGTTTCTATGTTATTTGTTACGTCAGGATATATTAAACAGTCAGAGTTATTACTTGCTTGTGAAATGCAGCTACTTTCGAAAAACATTTTTGGTTTGACAAAAAACATAACAGATTCTAGTTGCAGAAAAAAAGCCCCAGTATTCCCAATCACCTATAATTTGTTTAACAATGGAACGCAGTGACGGAGTCAAGGCCTCATCCTTCTTTATTGATATCAGTGAGAAATTTGCCGAAGGGAAGTGTTACGGTAAATTGGAAAGCTGTTGAAAGAATGGCTGCTAATTAGAAGTGCCTGGTTGTCATGGCTGAGTGGTGTGCATCATGTTGGAAATGATTTATATGCTCCTGTTTCACATCTGTTTAGCTGCTAAAGAGGAAAAAGGGGCACTGTACAACCATGATGTATGGAGTGGCTTGGGGAGATTGTGCAGTATCATCAAATTTGTAAAGGGTGTGATTGAGCCAGACTGCTGACGGTAATATTTGATAGATACCCTTCTACTTTGTTGGCTTATTTCAATCTTAGTTTTTTTTCCCCAAACACTGTGAGAGTGCTATAAAAATGAAATATAATTTTGAGATGAAGAATCTGATTTTTCACTTGGAAGACATGAATGCAAAGGAGTTTTTTTTCTGTACGCAGGGCAGTTGAAATATAGTATGTGGTAAATGGAGCTCGGGGCAATTTCATTGCCACATTCTCTCATGACATGCATCTTGTCAAGAAGGCTATGGATTTGTTCAGAGCCCGAGAAACAGGGCAGAAGGCAAGGCCAGCTCTTACAGGGAGATTTTTGAACAAAAATGTAGACAAAAAGTATTCAAATTATCTCAGGAATATGGAGACACTTTTACCAGAAATTGGATTTAGGAAATATGCTTGTGCACATTATGTGCATCAGGTATGTTTAATCATTAAGCATGTTTTGAAATACTTGCAACCACTTCCTGTTGAAGCCTCACCATTAGGGATCTGGATTCACCCTAACACCATTGTCATTTCTCTATTACATTGCTTGCATGGTATAACAGAATCAGAGCACATGAATATAGAACATAGAAGTAGGTCCTTCAGCCCACAAAGTCCGTGCCGAACACAATTCCAAGACCACCTCTTATCTGTGTGCACATAATCCATATCTTCCATTCCCAGCAGATGCAAGTGCCTATCCAAAAGTCTGTTAAATGCCACTATCGTATCGTATCTGCCACCACCACCACCACCACCCCTGGTAGCGTGTTCCAGGCACCCGCCACCCTCTGTGTATAAAAGCTGAGTGGCCATTAATTACATACTGGCTGAAATTGGACCACAAGGTCATGATTTACAACCTTTGTAATTAATTCACATTTCAACAAGGAATATATGAAATATAAAGCAGTGAATTCTGAAAGAATTAAAGATTCATTGCTGGGTCCTCGATTATAAATCACCCACTGGTTTCTATGTGAATTTTATTCCATTAATATCGTCTGCTATCTACAGCACATGTGTGACTGCAATTCCTGACTAATTGTCAGCCTAATTGCTGCCCTCTGCTCTTCCCTGGCCATTAAAGGCCTTCTCGCTCCCCAGGCTTGATAGCAGGCTCTCATCACACCTGATTGATCGCAGCTCCCATCTTATAACAGGTATAACAGGTATAACAGAGCTTTATTTGTCGTTCGGTACCGAAGTACCGAACGAAACTACATAGCAGTCATAGAAAAAAAGACACATAACCCCAACACAAACGTCCATCACAGTGACTCCAAACACCCCCTCACTGTGATGGAGGCAACAAAACTTCCCCTCTCTTCCCCACGCCCACGGACAGACAGCTCGTCCCCGACCGACCCGCACAGTCCCCGCACCGGGCCCTGAAACGTCTCGCGGCCGAACCGGGCGATGAAAGGCCCGCGACCAAGCCTTGCGCAGCTAAGTCCCGCAGCCGAGCCGCACCAGCGGTGAAAAGTCCCGCAGCCGAGCCGCACCGGGCGGTGAAAAGTCCCGCAGCCGAGCCGCACTGGGCGGTGTTAAGTCCCGCAGCCGAGCCGCACCAGCGGTGAAAGGTCCCGCAGCCGAGCCGCACCGGGCGGTGTTAAGTCCCGCAGCCGAGTTGCACCGGGCGGTGTTAAGCCCCGCAGCCGAGCTGCACCGGGCGGTGTTAAGCCCCGCAGCCGAGCTGCACCGGGCGATGTAAAGTCCCGCAACCGAGTTGCACCGGGCGGTGTCTTTGGTGTCTTTGGCCCTTCCCCAGTTTAATGGCATGGCCACAGTTCTGTTTTAAAGTTTTCAAGCCTGTCCCAATTCCACATTTTTTTTTAATGGCTGTGGTTCCAACATTAAGATAATACTAAACATCCATTTTGGGGGGGTTAAACAGTGAGTGCGATGCAAGATGTAGAAACAATGAACTGCAGATGCTGGTTAATACACAAAGCACTGCGGGTCAGGCAGCATCTCTGGTTGACCTATTTGCGTTCTGCAGAGATGTTGCCTGACCTGCTGAGTTACTCCACCACTCAGTGTCGATGAGTTCGAAACTTCCAGATTCACCATCCCGAGCTATGTATTGGGAAATTCTGGCCTAAGACAAAAAGGTAACTTCTTTGAGAAGCATCTTTGGAGAGAAGGAAACATAAGTGGTAAAGTAGGTTTGATTTTAGTCTAGTTTTGTTTAGAGATACAGGGCAGAAATAGGTCCTTCGGCCCACCGTCCACACCGACCAGCGATCCTCGCACATCTACACCACACCAGGGACAATTTACACTTATATCAAGCCAATTAACCTACAAATCTGCAAGGAAACTGAAGATCTCGGAGAAAACCCACGCGGCCACAGGGAGAATGTACAAACTCCGCACAGACAGCACCCGTAGTCGGGATCGAACCCGGGTCTCCGGCGCTGCAAACGCTGTAAGGCAGCAACTCTACTGCTGCGCCACCGTGCCACTCTCTTTTAATTTTGATGCTATTGTTTTATTAAACTTTTATTTTATCATGAATTGTGTTCTGAGGAATATTTTGTGCAGCAGTGGAAGACATAATTTAAACATAAAATAAATTTGGAACAATGTTTATGAGTGACATAATATAGTACAATCAGTTTTTGTCTTCACCCCCTTATATTTCACAATCAGAATGCAGTTCACTCTGTAAAATAATAACTGATAAAACAAATTTCACAATAAAAGTTTATGATGGCATAGAAGCTTTGCCTCGGAATATTGATTGTTTGATTATGAAGGACATAAAATATGGATAAAGGAAGGCCAGACACTTCATCGTACTGTCACCTTTCAAAGAGCTCATCCAATAATAATAGGACATGCCATTTATTTAATTTGTGTAAGTACTTTCTAATCTCTATTGGTAGTAATGCAGATTCTATAATATTCCTTCAAATCCCATACACCCACTACCCTCTTTCCTCTTACCTGCCAAATGAAATAATGCACTATAAACACAATTACAGTGCTTCACAGTATTTAATGTGCAAGGCTTTAAAAAAAAAATTCCATCCAAGAAATGACAAAGATTTAATTGAGTAAGTCAATCACTAGAAATAGCAGATATTGTTCCAAATCTCAATAGCTTGACCACTTTAGGCTTGAATTCTGGCAATATTTGCCCTAAAATATAGACATAACAAAATTATTTTGGAGCAACAAACTAATAAGTTTTCATAAATGAATCCTGCAACCCGATATGATTAATTTATGGTGGTATCATGGTGTGTTCTGTTACTGATTGCTGTTGCCAGAATCATGTTTATTGTATTTTCTGATGTATTATAGTGAATTTATTTGCATCTATCATTGGATTACACGTACCCCATTAAAATAATTATGTTAGTCAAATTGTCTAATGTTTTGAGTGTCCTTGGTTTCAAATTACGAAGAGAATTAATCTATTATTATTAATCATTAGTATTACATTTTTAGCATTTTTATATTAAATTAAATCGCAGGTTAGACAAAATTTGATATCAACTCATTTACTTGGATAAATGAGTGATCTGTGTTGTATTGAGCATCTTGTAACCAATTAATTAATCAGGCATTGTTTTTAATGACAAACAATGTCATAGATTTAAACATTAGTCTGTTGATCCTATTTTAAAATACGACAAATTCTTCGCATGATGCTTGCTTTTTGCAACATTTTATTTTACAAAAGAGAAATCATAGGATGTTGAAATCTTGTTTCATGGAGAACTCAGTTATAGAGTCATAGAGTCATACAGTGTGGAAACAGGCCCTTCGGCCCAACTTGCCCACACTGGCCAACAATGTCCCACCTACACTAGTCCCAATTGCCTGTGCTTGGTCCATATCCCTCCAAACTTGTCCTATTCATGTACCCATCTAACTGTTTCTTAAATGATGGGATAGTCCTAGCCTCAACTACCTGCTCTGGCAGCTTGTTCCCTACACCCACCACTCTTTGTGTAAAAACGTTACCCCTCGGATTCCTATTAAATCTTTTCCCCTTCACCTTGAACCTATGTCCTCTGGTTCTCTATTCCCCTACTCTGGGCAAAAGATTTTGTGCATCTACCCGATCTATTCCTCTCATGATTTTGTATATTTCTATATGATCTCCCCTCATCCTCCTGCATTGCATGGAATAGAGACCAGTGCCGCCACAACCAGTCTACTCAACCTCTCACTTTCGCTCACACCTTCTAATCCTGACAACATCCTCGTAACTCTTTTCTGAACCCTTTCAAGCTTGACAATATCTTTCCTATAACATGGTGCCCAGAACTGAACACAATATTCTAATTACGGTCTCATCAACATCTTATATAACTGCAACGTGACCTCCCAACTCTATACTCAATACTCCGACTGATGAAGGCCAAAGTGCCAAAAGACCTTTTGACCATCTTATCTACCTGCGACTCGACCTTCAAGGAACCATGTACCTGTACTCCTAGATTCCTCTGCTCTGCAACACTAACCAGTGGCCTACCATTTACTGTACCATTTACTGTTCCTGCCCTTGTTCAACGTCCCAAAATGCAACACCTCACACTTCTCTGTATTAAATTCCATGAACCATTTCTCTTTCCACTTGGCTAATCGATCCAGATCCTGCTGCAATTGTTCACAACCACCTTCACTATGTGCAAAACCACTAACTTTTGTATCATCAGCAAACTTGCTAATCCTGCCCTGTATGTTCTCGTCCAAATCATTGATGTAGATGACAAACAGTAACAGGCCCAGAACCAAACCCTGAGGCACACCACTAGTCACAGGCATCAAGTCTGAAAATCAACCTTCCACCATTACCCTCTGCTTCCTTCCATGGAGCCAATTTGCTATCCATTCAGCTATCTAACCTTCCTGAGCAGCCTACCATGCGAAACCTTGTCGAACGCCTTACTGAAGTCCACGTACACAACATCTACAGCTCTGCCCTTGTCAACCTTTTGGGTCACGTCTTCAAAAAAATCAATCAGATTTGAGAGACACGTACAAAACCATGCTGACTATCCCTAATCAGCCATTGCCCATCCAAATGCCTGTATATCCTGTCCCTCAGAATACTCTGCAGTAACTTACCAACTACAGATGTTAAGCTCACCGGCCTATAGTTCCCAGCATTTTCCCTGCAGCCCTTCTTGAAAAGAGGTACAACATTTGCCACCATCCAGTCTTCCAGCACCTCTCCTGTATATAAGGACGACACGTAAATTTCAACAAGGGCTCCCGCAATTTCCTCTCTAGTTTCCCACCATATCCTCAGATACATTTTTAAATGAACCTGTTGGCAGAGTGGTGGCAGTGTTTTAATTTTAATTTTTAGAGATACAGCGCGAAAACAGGCCCTTCAGCCCACAACATCCACGCCAACCAGTGATCCCCGCACACTAATGCTATCCTACACACATTTGGGACAATTGACAATTATACCAAGCCAATTAACCTAAAAACCTGTACGTCTTTGGAGCGTGGGAGTAAACCGGAGATCCCGGAGAAAACCCAAGCAGGTCACGGGGAGAACGTACAAACTCCGTACAAACAGCACCCATAGTCAGGATTGAACCTGGGTCTCTTGCGCTGTGAGGCAGCAACTACTGCTACGCCACCATGTGGCACTGTGGTGACAGTGGTCCCTTGGAATCAACAATGACATCCATTAGACTTGGTGCGTCGCCAGAGTATGGAGCAGCCCAATTCAGAACACATAATCCTCAACATTGGCCATATTCTTCTGTTGTTTGAAGAGCAGGATTTATAGCTCCAGACTGGTCCGCTCGTGTTCCTCTGCCATTTTCTTTCCACCCCTGAATAGAGTTGCTGAGCATCGAAATGCATGCACTTTCATAGATCAGATGGTGATCCGAGTCTTTGGTGTGGATGCCTCGGTGCTAGAGGTGGACCTTGAGATTGCCTTCGTACAGTTTCCTTTGGCTGCCTTTGAACATTGGGTAATGAGAATCAGGAGGAGAGCATCCAGCAAGAAAGAAAATTTGTTCATCCACGTGCAACGTCTCATCCATTGGAACTCATTCTTCAAGTGCAAGGCTTCAGTGTTGGTGAAAACAGCTTAATAGACAATAGGTGCAGGAGTAGGCCATTCGGTCCTTCGAGCCAGCACCGCCATTCAATGTGATCATGGCTGATCATTCTCAATCAGTACCCCGTTCCTGCTTTCTCCCCATACCCCCTGACTCCGCTATCCTTAAGAGCTCTATCTAGCTCTCTCTTGAATGTACTCAGAGAATTGGCCTCCACTGCCCTCTGAGGCAGATAATTCCACAGATTCTCCGTAATGGAGAATATTTCAATCGATCTGATGTTCTTCCTATTTGAACGCAAGGATTTTATGTAGTCCGTATTAGTCAAATGAGTTAGGTATATTCCAATGATAGATGCAAATAATTGGTAGACACCCTCAAGGGTCTCAATGTAGGCAATCTACATTTTGCTGAGTAGGGGAAAATAGATAGCACGATATCAACAAAAGCTTTTCACTGTACCTCGATACACGTGACAATAAAATAAACCGATAGTTGGCAAGATATGACATCCATTCACTACTGAAAGTCTGCTTTTATAGAGAAATTGCTGCAGTTTGAAGGAAGCAACACAGCTACAGCCTGCTCAGTGCTAGATTTCTTCATCAATGTTCAAGTTGCATCTTAATGGGGTATCAAAAACAGGGGCATAGTTTTAACGTGAAAGGTAGGGATTTAAAAGGATCTTTAGGCTTTAGAGATACAGTGTGGAAACAGGCCCTTCGGCCCACTGAGTCCACGCCGACCATCGATCACCCCATACCCTAACACTATCCTACACACTAAGGACAATTTTTCAATGTTACCTAAGTCAATTAACCTGCAAACCTGTACATCTTTGGAGTGTGGGGAGAAACTGAAGCACCCAGAGAAAACCCACGTGGTCACAGGAGAACGTACAAACTTCATACAGACAGTATCCACAGCTGGGATGAAATCCAGGTCTCTGGTGCTGCAAGGCAGCAACTCTACCACTGCACTAGAAAATGATTGACATTTGGAACATGCTGCAAGATGGAATCATTTACAATTACTTCATTTAGCAGGCATTTTGACAGGCATTTAAATGGGCAAAACATAGAAGGAAATTATCCCAATGCAGGCAAATGGAAATAGTGGAGAGGGACAAAAATGGCAGGCATTGACCTAGCAGAATGTAGGCCCCATTTCTGTGCTGCGCAACATTATGACTCTTTAAGCTGCTGGGGTTACACTTAATTTAGACTGAGTGATGGCCATATTCTTCTTAAGTAATTGTGAAAGTGGTTTATATACTCAGTATGTGGAAATAAAATCAAATGTCTTTCAATTATTAATGAATCTTGGGGAGTTAAAAAAAAATGGACGAGAGTTGCAAATGCAATATTACAATTCAATTACTTTTGATGTTAAGGAGTGGACTTTTTTTTGACATGGACGGTTCTTAATTTTGCATCTATTCTTTGCCTTTGTTTCCTAGGAATGACTCGGACTGAGAATTTTATTCGGCATTCGGCTGAGTTTGGTGGTTTAAGACTACTGATGTAAGGTTCTTGACAAAAATATAGCAACGTGTTTTATGTAAAGTTAATTAATGATTTGAATCAGGAAACTTCAACACGTCTTAATATCACCAACATAATCATTATTAATCTACTGGAAAATCAGCTGAGACAATTGTTGGTTCATCAAAAGTATTAACCTTTCTTCCTCAGATGTATTAAAATGACAATGCTTTAACTGCACTATAAGGCAAGACACAACATGAAGAAATTATGTAGGAAAATAACTGCAGATGCTGGTACAAATCGAAGGTATCACAAAATGCTGGAGTAACTCAGGCAGCATCTCAGGAGAGAAGGAATGGGTGACGTTTCGGGTCGAGACCCTTCTCACATGATGAAATTATGGTGGCTTTCCCTGATTTCTCTCGGTGTTCTCATATAAATGGCAAATTCCAGTAATAATTGTTGATCAGTCTTAATTAACCAATCAAAGTCAGTTCAGCAGTAGGGGTGTGTTGGGATGGGTTACAACTGAGCTCAATATCAATGTATTAACCAGTGTAGTTAAACAATTGGTCAAGGTTTACACGCTGATCACCAATGACCACTATGATGAATAGAGAGTGGTTATTATTCAAAGTCAAGTCAGATGTTGGAGTGCACTGACTGAGGGTCTGGTGGAGGCAGATGTTCTTACCACATTTAAGGATTTTCTAGACAAGCACTTTAAATGCTACAGCAAAGATATCTGTGGGCCAAGGCCTGGAAAATAGGAATAGTATAGATGGATAATAATTTGGCACAGGTACAATGGAATAAAGGGCCAGTTTCTCTACTGTATTATCAAGCCCCATATCAAATATGACCTTCACAAATGAACAGCCTGAAAGGCTGCAATATCGAAATCTTTCTGAAGAAATATCGGTTATCAAATGCCAGGCCACATGTCTTACACATGAAATGTTACCCCTTTGTTAAGATTTTCCTTTTATTCTTACTGTTGCAAGATAGCAAACCTCCAAGGTATCTAGTTTCTGTATTGTTTAGCAACATATTTCAATGTATGGTTCAATTATTGATATTATTTAATTATTTTGCGGCTTTGTCTGTAAAAAGTCTCCTAGTTCCTGAAAATATTTCAGAAATAGGTTAAGACTTGAAATAGGTTATGAACTGATTAATTGCTTATATAATAGTAAAAAAAATCAAAACGTCAGAATTATTAGAGTTTTATTATGACATAATTAGCACTTTATTGAACATAAATTGTGTTCAGATAACATCAGAGATGCTGGCAGGTCTTAAGTTAAGGTCAGTTTAAAGCTCTGTGGAAGTGGTGACGTTCTGCCCACACTCATTGTAATTATAAAGCTGTTTCTTTGTTAAAGTGTCCTTTGGGAACAAAATGCCTAAGGCTTTGACTGTCACTTCTTGTCAAGTACTTCCTGAGACCATTACATCCCTGGCGAGGTCAGAACTGTTCCAACTGAAGAGATTATTTTACAACTCTATTACATTTTGTAAGCAGTAATAGGAACAGAGCGATGTGAAATTTTTCACACTTTTGATGGTGACACTTCATCCCAATATTCAGAGCGCATTATTGCAAATGGTAGCAACTTGACAGGTTTAGAGTAAATTGACATGACTGTCTTCTCTGTCTAGCTGCTTATGAATGACATCTTTGGGATAAATTCCCGAGAATAGTCATTGGTACCAATTCCATCTTAAGTTTGCTGCCAGTTTATAATCGAAAGGTTAGGAGAGAAAATCGTAGCCATCTGTCTTTCTCACTGTTCTGACTCCTAATTGTTAGTTTAATTGGATCTGAATCACTGAATCAAAGTTGCTAACTGCACCAGTTGCTAACTTCAAGTGGATCAACCAGACAGAAGTAGTTTTACCACAGTCATTAAATCCTGTTGAGGTCCAGTACTGAAACAAAAGTCTGGCTTATACTTCTTATTTGTCAAAGTAACTGAACGGTTTTAAAATGTAGTAATAATTGTACTTATTGAAATACTTGTGAGATTGATTGTGCAGTGTTACCCTCTTTAATCCTGAAGATTTTGCATTTATTTTACACATTATTGAGATGTTTCAGCAATGTAGAAGTTCTGATTCATACAGAAATATTTCCGTCACCCCATTTTGTAAAAGTGTTTATTAAAAGTAATTAGAATGAGTTTCATTATAGCATTAAAAATTAGGCAAATGATTCATAATTATGAACGACATTCAATGAGACCATTTAAGTGAACCTCTCTCTTGATTTGCAATAGAATGATGTGTACACAACACTCAGTCTTATCAGGATTCCATTGAGATTTTTGGAGTCAGAGATCACTTTGCTATTCTCATTTTTCTTTATATGATATGATATTCTCTAAATCATGAAGAAGGGTCTCGACCCGAAACTTCACCCATTCCTTCTCTCCTGAGATGCTGCCTGACCTGCTGTGTTACTCCAGCATTTTGTGAATAAATACCTTCTCTAAAAGCTTGTGCGGCTATTTTTTTCTAAAGGTTTAACTTATTAATATTGTTTTTCTCCCTTTACATCTACTTTAAGATTTTCCCAGAGAAAGGAATGATATTCTATTGTGTTGGAGCTTGAACACATTAAAGGAGGATTAAGATGTAGTCACTTTACACTTAAGCATGAAAGAGCTCATTGCCAAGTCTAGTCCACATGCTGAGAATCGCTCCAGGCTCTTCAGCAGCCGAACACACAGTAAGCTTTTTTTTTTGCTTGTTAAGCAACAATTAATGAAAAATATGCAAATGCTTTCAAGCTTGTCTTTAAGTGCACCCACAATGAATGATGTGAAGAAAAAAGACATTTGTAAAGATAGCAGACAAAGTTATTAGTCTAAGAAAAAGAACAGTGGAGATGCTCAAAGTATTGGAGTTAGTTATTTTTCATGTCATAGGAGCAGAATTAGGCCATTTGGCCCATCAACTCTGCTCCACCATTCAATCATGGCTGATCTATCATTCCCTCTAAATCCCATTCGCCTGCCTTCTCCATATAACCTGTGACACCCTTATTAATCAAGAACCTTTTAAACTCTGCTTTAAAACTACCAATGACTTGGCCTCGACACCCCTCTTTTAGTTTATTAGTTTAGAGATACAATGTGGAAACAGGCCCTTTGCCCATCGAGCCCACACCGACCAACGATCAGCTGTTCACTAGTTCTATCCTACACATAGTAGGAGCAATTTACAGAAGCCGATTAGTCTACAAACCCCTCATGTTTCGAATGTGGGAGGAAACCGGAGCACCTGGAGTGCACATGGAGAATGTGCAAACTCCACATAGACAGCACTCGAGATCAGGATTGTCCGTGGCAATCAATTCCACCGATTCAACCCCCTCTGACTAAAGAAATTCCTCCTCATCTTTCTAAAAGTATGTTGTTGTTATTACTGTTTCCATGCTTATCCTGGGTTGAAAATGGTTTGCCCAATTTTACGTGAATAGTAAACAGCATCAAACAGGGAATGCAGCACTTGGCGTAAGATCCATGCATTCTAGCAAAGATTCAAAAACAGCTCGGATGTATGGATATATTCAGAAATTTACCTTTAATTGGGTAAAGTTAAATATCATATCATATCATCATCATATCATCATATCATATATATACAGCCGGAAACAGGCCTTTTCGGCCCTCCAAGTCCGTGCCGCCCAGCGATCCCCGTACATTAACACTATCCTACACCCACTAGGGACAATTTTTACATTTACCCAGCCAATTAACCTACATACCTGTACGTCTTTGGAGTGTGGGAGGAAACCGAAGATCTCGGAGAAAACCCACGCAGGTCACGGGGAGAACGTACAAACTCCTTACAGTGCAGCACCCGTAGTCAGGATCGAACCTGAGTCTCCGGCGCTGCATTCGCTGTAAAGCAGCAACTCTACCGCTGCGCTACCGAGCCGCCCTGATACTGGGAGGAGAAAGTGAAGGAGGATCACTAAAAAAAAAAGAACTGCAGAAGCTGGAAATCTGAATTTAAATCTGGAAACTCTCAGCAGGTCAGGCAGCATCAGTGGAAATAGAAACACATTTAATGGTTCAGGTCAAAAGCTCCATCAGAATTAGAAAAGAGAGACCACATATTGACCATAATGCCAATCTAAGTTGGTCCCAGTTTGCTCAAATCCATCCAACCCTTTCCTATCTACATAGCTGAAAGCATTATTCTATATGAGGTGTTAATAGTAAATTGCCGTAGCCTATAGAAACATTCAAATTTATGGCAATCATAAACAGTTTTTATAATTTTCCTATATGGTCACTTGACAAGCTAGAGACTGCAGTTTAAATCGGAAACTCATCAAGCAGGAAAAAAAATGGTTAGCGATATCAAACCTGTTCTTTGGGAGGTGAGAAAGTAGTTAGCTTTTTAATTAATGGGGTTAAAAGCACAATTGTACCATTAAAACTAGGAATTAAGAATTGGAGGTAATGTAGGAGATGACCTTGATAAATGACTTGCAAAACTACATTTGATCCACCCAATACAGGACCAGTTCTCGTCCTTTTGTGTTAACTACTGTGTAAGTGCTTACAAATATTGATCCTTTATTTGTTGACAATACAACACTGCTATTAATTGTATCGGTGACAGTTTTGATCCATTCAACCTTTCTCCATTAATTTAGCAACCATATGGTTTAAATAAGATCTGCAAATGTGGTGTCTTTAGAAAGATACATTAAACTGAGATCTATTTTGCATTTTGAAGGATATAAAACACATAAGGCATGATTTTTGTAATTTAGTGGGATCATCTCTGCAAAATTTATTCTGTAATCGCTACATTCTATAATGTAAAATGAAAGCATTTTTTTTTCTTTTGGCCAGCATCATCATATTAGCGACTATAGCATTACGTTGTTGCTGTTATCATTTATATTACCAGTACAATTGCTATGAAGAGATATGGAGGTTATGATTGTTTCCTAAATGTATAAGCAGTTTCCTTAATGTTTTTTCTCTTCATGCTTCATGCCAATATGCTTTTATTTGCCATATGTGCTCCAGAACATCCTGAATTTTAAAGCATGTCTTTCAACCTTTTGAGGTATGTTAATAGATATAACCTAGCGGGGAAGGCAGCATCTCTGGAGAGAAGGAATGGGTGACGTTTTGGGTCGAGACCCTTCTTCTGAATGGGTGACGTTTCAGGTCAAGACCCTTAAGGGACTAGACCCGAAACGTCACCCATTCGTTCTCTCCAGAGATGCTGCCTGTCCCGCTGAGCTACTCCAACATTTTGTGTCTACCTTCGGTTTAAACCAGCATCTGTAGTTCCTTTCTAAACTATAGACGTAACCTGATCTTCTAAAGCTATGGTAGCAGATCCTATGCTACTAGCTCTGTTGAATTCCTTTTCAAGATATTTCAATTAGGCATAAGAGAGCACACGCCACAAAAATTCCTCCTTCTACTGCTGGCCAAAATTTGAGCTTCTTAGACTAATGTAGGACCTTTGCTCTTCACTCCCAGAAAATTTTAGGACTACATCATACGAGAGTGTTAGTGTTATATACAACACATGTCTAGTAGAGCAAAAGAGGACAAACTCCATTTCATGGTCAACGTTTTCTGTTTTAGAATTCCAAGATTTAAAATAAACTTGGAAACATAAGGAACTTCTGAAATCTTAAGCAAAACACAAATCATTACCTTACTATTACCAGCTTCTCTTTTGACTCCTCTTAATTTCTTCCAGTCAAAGGTGTAGCTGTGGACACTCGCACAAGCCCCAGATATGCCTGTCTTTTTGGTGGTTATATTTAACATTCTTTGTTCCAAACCTACCCTGGCACCATTCTACAAATCTTTCTCCTCTGCATTGATGACTACACCAGAACCTTGTCTTCCACCTGTGCAGAATTTGTTGATATCATGAACTTTCCTACTAACCCAGTTTGCTCTCAAATCACTTGCACTATCTCCAACAATTCACTCCCCTTTCTTTGTCTCCATCACAGGGGAAGACTATGTACTGATGTCTAGCACAAACCCAAAGAGTCTCACAGTTACCCTCCCAACCTGCCTCTTGGAAGCACACTGTCCCTGACTCTCAATTTTTCCATCTCTGCCACTTCAGCTCCGAAGATGGGCTTTCCAATCTAGGACATCTGAAGTGTCCTATTTCTTCAGTAATCATAATTACCCCTTGCGGTTGTGTCTTTGTGTCTCTTTTGTGTCTTGCAGTTCTGGTTTCACTCTCTCTCCCCCCATAGAATAAAGATATTCCCCTGGTCCTCACATTTCACTCCATCAGCCTCCACATCCAACACATCATTCTCTGACATTACCAGCATCTACAGTTTCATGTATCTTCTTGAATCATTTCCATTGTCAGACAAGTAAGCGCTTCCCATGACAGAGCTCAAAATAGAATGTGTATTTTAGGAGTCTTGTGTCGGGCATGTGAATGTCACGGTTTGGCAGGAGAATCCGAACTTACGTTGTCAAATAACAAATCCAAGATTTGTACTGGGATTTGTGTCACTGGGTATTTCCACTTTCAAATATCCACTTACAGAGCTTCTTCTTAGGCCCCCTCGGTCATGGCTGACCATGGGTGATGCATCCTAGTTGGCTGCTTGCTCCACACCTCGGCTAGAGCAGCGTTGCTTGTGGCTGAGGAGACCAATGCGGGAGTGACAGTCTCTGTCACAAAGGTCACATTTGTGTGTGGTCTCTGGTCTGTTGAAGTTGCTGCGCTCCTTTCTGCATGCCCGCTTTTCTGCCGCTGCGTTCATCAGTTTCTCTTCCCCTGTTTTGAGATGTTGGTTCAGGGTACCTCTCCACCTCGTACGGTCAGCTGCAAGGTTCTCCTAGGACTCCACATCGATGTCGAGCGCCTTCAAATCTCTCTTGCAGACATCCTTGTAATGTAGCTGGGGGAGGCCGATGGTTCTCCTCCCAGATGTCAGCTCTCCATAGAGGATGTCTTTTGGAATATGGCCATCCTCCATGCGCTGCCTGAGTAGAGTGTACATACTCGGAAGGTCAGCGTGAGAGAGAATCTCGGCGTTGGACACCCTGTCTTGCCAGGATATACTCAGGATACGGCGGATGCTTCTAAGGTGGAAGGTGTTGAGTCTTCTCTCCAGTCTGGCATATGTAGTCCATGTCTCACTGCTATACAGCAGCGTGCTGTTGACACAGGCGTTGTACACTGCTATCTTTGTCTTCACTGTCAGCTTTGGATTGTTCCACACTCGAATTGTGAGGCGAGCGAGAGTTGTAGCTGCCTTCCCGATCCTCTTGTCAATCTCTGTGTCCAAGGAGAAGTTGTCGGTGATGGTGGAGCCAAGGTACGTGAACTGATGGATGGCATCGAGTTCGTAGTTGTCGATGGTGATGACAGGCGGTGTCCCAGGACGTTCGTCTTCTTCAGGCTGATGGTCAGCCCAAAGTCCTTGCAAGCCCGATAGAAGCGGTCCATCAGTGACTGTAGTTCCTGCTGGGTGTGGGACACAACTGCTGCGTCATTGGCGAACAACCTGTCTCTGATGAGAGCTTCACGTACTTTTGTCTTGGCTCGGAGGCGGGTGAGGTTGAAGAGCCTGCCATCTGGTCTAGTAAGCAGGTAGATCCCCTCTGTTGCGGTGCCGAAGGCATGTTTCAGGAGCAGAGCGAAGAAAATCCCAAAGAGTGTGTGAGCGATGACGCAGCCTTATTTGATGCCACTGTGGATGTCGAAGGGCTCCGAGAAACTGCCATTGAACTGCACTGTCCCCTTCGTGTTGATGTGGAAGGATTCTATCATGCTCTGCAGTTTTGATGGGCAGCCGATCTTTGGGAGAGCTTTGAATAGGCCATCTCTGCTGACAAAGTCAAACGCCTTGGTGAGGTCAATGAAAGCAATATACAGGGGCATCTGCTGCTCTCTGCACTTCTCCTGGAGCTGGCGAAGGGAGAAGACCATGTCTACTGTTGACCTTCCAGCTCGGAAACCGCACTGTGACTCTGGGTAGACACGTTCTGCCAGCTTCTGCAGGCGGATCAAGATGACCCAGGCAAAGACCGTGCCGACGATGTTGAGGAGGGAGATGCCTCTGTAGTTGTTGCAGTCGCTTCTCTCGCCCTTGTTCTTGTAGAGGGTAATGATCGTGGCATCCCTCATGTCCTGCGGTACAGTTCTTTCTTGCCAGCACTGGCAGAGGACTTGCAAAGGAAGCAGTAAGGTAGTCTTGCAGTGCTTGATCAGGTCAGAGGGAATCCCATCGCTGCCTGGGGCCTTGCCTGAGGCCAGGCTGTCAATGGCCTAGCTGAGCTCTTCTACCATCGTTCTCAATTTCGCTCATCCATGGTCGGCAGGCACTCGATGGCATCAAGGGCTGAGGAGGACACCATGTTCTTTCTTGAGTAGAGGTCGGAGTAGTGTTCCACCCATCTCTCCATCTGTTGGCATTTGTCTGTGATTATTTCCCCAGTGGAGGATTTGAGGAGGGCTGTCTTGCTCTGGATTGGTCCTAGTGCCTTCTTAATGCCATCGTACATTCCCCTGATGTTCCCTGTTATGGCGGCCGTCTGGATGTCCTCACTAAGCTGTGTCCAGTACTCATTGGCGCAACGCCTGGCAGTCTGCTGAGCCTTGCTACTGGCAGCCCTGAGGATCTGCAGGTTCTTCTCGTTGGCTGACCGCTTGTACTCGGCTTGGGCGGTGCGCTTGGCTTTGATGACAGGAGTCATCTCAGTCGACTTGGCCTCAAACCAGTCGTGTGTCTTTGAGATCTTCTTCCCAAAGCTAGCCAAGGCTGTGCGGTGCATGGTGTCCCGCAGAGTTTCCCACTTCTCTGTTGCAGAGTCTCCAGGACACGAGGTGCCAAGTTCTCTCTCAAAAGCCTCTGCAAACTGTTGCACGAGGTCAGGATGGGGCATCTTGCTGACATCGATGCGGGGTTTCCCCAGCTTCTTGGTATGGTAGAACCTCGTTGGTTGCAGCCTGATCTTGCAACACACTGGTTGCCTGCAATTGGTCCAAAATGCCGCAGCGGGACTCCTGACGGGTACCCGTAAAAGGGACCACATCACCCCAATTCTGGCCTCTCTCCACTGGCTCCCAGTACGGTACAGAATCAACTTCAAGCTCCTCCTATTCACATACAAAGCCCCAAACGGGCTTGCCCCCCCCCCCCCCCCCCCATATCAAAAATCTTCTAACCCACCACTCTATCTCCAGGTCCCTCAGGTTGGCCGACTTGGGGCTACTGACTCTCCCGCGTTCTAGGCTTAAGTTCAGGGGTGACCGTGCTTTTACGGTTGCAGCTCCTAGACTGTGGAACAGCATCCCTCTCTCCATCAGAACTGCCCCCTCCATCGACTCCTTTAAGTCCAAGCTCAAAACCTATTTCTACTCCCTAGCCCTCTGTGGGGGCGCTGTGAACTGTTTATGTATGTGCTGTTATGTTTGTGTGCCATTGTATGTTCGTTTCTTAGTACCTGAATTGAAGTACAGCACTTTGGTCAACGTGGGTTGTTTTTAAATGTGCTGTACAAATAAAATTGACTTGACTTAACTTAACACCAAGGAGTGGTCTGTGTCGCAGTCCGCACTGTGGAAGGAGCGTGTATGGGGAACGTTCTTGAGGGCGGCACGTCTGACTAGGATCAGATCCAGTTGATGCCAGTGCTTTGAGCGTGGGTGCCTCCAGGAAACCTTGTGCTGGGGCTTTGTCTGGAAGTACGAGTTGGCAATGCACAGGTCATGGTAAGTGCACAGCTCGAGCAGTCGCTGTTCGTTCTCATTCATTTTGCCAACACCAAAGTGCCCAAGGCAGGAAGACCACGATTTGTGGTCTGCGCCCACTCTGGCGTTGAAGTCGCCCAAGAGAGCAAGTTCTTCCTTGCTGGGGATGGTGCTGATGATGGATGCGAGGTTCTCGTAGAACTCATCCTTTGTATCTGATGTGGAGGACAGTGTCGGGGCAGACACGCTGACAAGGGTGACAGGGCCTGCAGTGGCGTTGAGGCAGAGAGTCAGGAGTTGCTCTGAGCCATTTCTGCCTGGTCCCACCGTGTTCAGCAGGCTGTTCCTTACTGCGAAGCCTACTCCGTGCTCTCTGGGCTCGTCAGAAACATTCCCCTGCCAGTAGAACGTGTGGTCCTTCTCCTTCAATGTGCCCGAGTCTGCCAGCCTTGTTTCCTGAAGGGTGGCTATGTCTACATATTTCCACTTTCAAATATCCACTCACAGAGCAGATTCCAAGAATATTGCAATCTCCAGTCTTCTCCTGCTTTCTAGCCCCATTCCTCTTTTACCTCTTCTCCGTGACCCTCCCTTGATTTTGTTGCTGATCTCTTCAATGTTAACAAATCCTACGGGTTTGTGGTGGTGAAGGGGGGTTTGGGGTATTAGTGGGGGTGGACAGTTTTGTTTGGCTGATCATCCACAATCAGTAACCTGTGCCTGCCTTCTCCCCATATCCCTTGATTCCACTGGCCCCCAGAGCTCTACCTAACTCTTAAATTCATCCTGTGATTTGGCCTCCACTGCCCTCTGTGGCTGAGAATTTCACAAATTCACAACTCCCTGGGTGAAAAAATTCCTTCTCACCTCAGTTTTAAATAGCCTCCCGTTTATCCTAAGACTGTGGCCCCCGGTTCTGGACTCCCCCAACATTGGGAACATTTTTCCTGCATCTAGCTTGTCCAGTCCTTTTATAACTTTATATGTCTTTATAATATCCCCTGTCATCCTTCAGTGAATACAAGACTAGTCTTTTCAATCTTTCCTCAGAAAACAATCCCGCCATCCCAGGGATCAATCTCGTGAACCTATGCTGCACTGCCTCAATTACAAGGATGTCCTTCCTCAAATTAGGAGACCAAAACTGTACACAATACTCCAGATGTGGTCTTACCAGGGCCCTATAAAACTGCAGAAGAACCTCTTTATTCCTACACTGAAATCTTTATTACTGTTTGTGTTATACGTAATCTCATGCAAAATGAACACCTTCACTGCAACGATGATGAAAGAGTAGTTAGTTCTGCCATCTTGGAACGCCAGGGATCCAAGTTTGATGCTGATGTTGGATGCTGTCAGTGTGGAGTTTGCACATTCTGCCCATGAACGAGAGTTTCCTTTTAGTTTAGTTTGGAGATACAGCGCGGAAACAGGCCCTTCACCCTACCAAGTCTGCACCGACCAGCGATCCCCACACATTAACACTATCCTGCACACACTAGGGACAATTTACATTTTTATACCAAGCCAATTAACCTACATACCTATACGTCTTTGGAGTGTGGGAGGAATTCGAAAAAACCCACACGGTTAGGAAGAGAACATACAAACTCTGTCCAGACAGCACCCGTAGTCGGGATCGAACCCGGGTCTCCAGCGCTGCATACGCTGTAAGGCAGCAACTCCACCGCTGCGCCACCATGGCCCCCCCTATGTGTACCAATTTATGTCCCACATCCCAAAGACATGCTGGCAGGTTAATTAGTTGACCTGTAAATTCACTCTTAATGTAGGTAAGTGACAAAGAATGAAAGTGAAAATGAACGGATGGGTGAGAGAAAATTAAAATGTGTATGCTATAATTGACCGTACACAAAGATCAAGCATTCCATTAATTTTATGGATGATATAAACATGCAAAATATAATTGAAGATTATTTTCATGGCTCAGTTGAAAACTTTCTGAAGATCTTTCCATGCCCCTGCCTCTCTCTGCCTGATGCCTTCAGGTTCTCCAAGTGGAGGTGAGCTCAGTTGCACTTCTTTGATAGGACGTAGAACGTAGAGCAGTATGGCAAAGGAACAGGCCCTTCGGCCCACAATGTCTAAGCCAAGATGAACTAATCTCATCTACCTGCACATGATCCACGTCCCTCCATTCTCTACATATCCACGTGACTAATTAAAAGCATCTTAAACATCACTATTATGAAACAAAATTGATTGGAATCGATAGGCTGATTTCCAAGGAGGAAGACTCTGTTGGGGAAATAAGTGAAATCAGCTTTTTCAAATTCCTAGCTTCTCTTTGGGCCGAGATTGCTAGAAGCACAGCCGCTGTCAACTATTGTTGAAAATGCCCTGAAATTCAAGAACAATATAAATGAGAGCAACGGTAATGGTAACTCTCTGATTATTTTTCAAAGAACTACGGTTATAAATTACTGTTCTTTGAAGAACGTCAACCAAAATAGACCTATTCACTTGATAAATATCCCAATGAGTTGACTCAATTTTCATTTCCCCAAAAGAAATTACAAAAAAAATCAACCCTTTATACCCTGAAGTATTATAATTCACAACGTTAGTGGCACCAGAGAGGTTAAGAGGAGTACAGAGTGCTAAACTAATAAGATTGCAGTACAATGCAACTTTTCATGATGCATGTACTTAAGGAATGTCTTTGCCTTAGAGCAGTTTTTTATTCAGCTCATAATAAATGGTGATCATGAACAGACTCACTCACTAAAATGCATCTTTCAGTGTAACAGGCACATAGATTAATTCAAAGCACAAGCGCGAGTGATGTATGTTAGCTTAATGATGACTTGGCTGAGGCTTTGAAGCAATTTTTTGGTCTGATAATGAAATGAGGAACAATTAGTCAATCAAACATCAACAGCTTGTTTAACCAATTATGCAACACTGTGAAACAACCATGCAACAGCTTAAACTAAAAGATCTATGATGATATCATTTTGCTTCAACATTATGGTAATTTCTCGAATGAATAGTCTGATCAGTCACAACATTAGCAGCAGCAAGAACATTCAGCATTTCAATTAACAATTACATTGGCCTGGATAATTGGAATGTGGACCGTGAGGGTGGATTTCTTCAGCACTTCTGTAGCACAACAATACATTCTCTGGCATTTCTTTGGAAATTCATTTATGTATAAAAGTGTTTCTTCCAAATATTTGCTGACGATATGGCAGTGAGGTGCAAATTACTGCTGCAAAATTCATTCCCGACAGAGAGGAAATTAAGTTCATAAGTTCATAATTACTTATAAATTAGGCCATTCAGCCCATCAAGTCTACTCTGCCATTCAATCGTGGCTGACCTATCTCTCCCTCCCAAACCCATTCTCCTGCCTTTCCCCCATAACCCCTGACACCCGTACTAATCTATGTGTAAGAAGGAACTGCAGAAGCTGGTTTAAACCGAAGATAGACACAAAAAGCTGGAGTAACTCAGTGAGACAGGCAGCATCTTGGGAGAGAAGGAATTGAGTGACATTTTGGGTCGATTCCATTCTTATTCTAACTATCTCTGCTTCAAAAATATCCCTTGACTTGGCCTCCACAGCCTTCTGTGGAGATAAGTAGAATTTTACCTTTAAAAAATATCCAAAAGTCAACCATTCAAAATGTCCTACCAATGGCCATTTTGGTGAAGGCCAATTGATTGTTACTGGCCAAGATCCAGAGATCAAGTAGTTTGTCAGAGTCAGGTGAACTCTTGTTATGCGGAAGTGTGAAATGGTTTATTGTGATCAATGCTAGTGCATAAAGGGGCAGGTCAAGAGTTTATTTTCATTCTGTGGTTTAAGTTTGCTTGTACATGCGATATACATCCCTGTTCTATTCTTGAATACTTAAGAATGATCTTGTAATTACAGGGAACAACACAACATTTTCTGAAAAGATCGTAGTAACCAATGCACATCGTTATCAACAAACAAATTGAACAGGTCATTGTGGAAACCAAGAATTAGCGTGCCAGATTCAAATCCAAAATGCTGGTTGATGTACAAATCATATCACATCATTAGCCTCTGTTATTTTCTAAAACCTCAAAATTACATTGAATTATTATTAATTCTTGAAAGTGATTTTTTTTCTCCTATCTTTTCATACTTTCAACTTTTTGGTAGTTGAGGTAAGTTCCAGTAGCGTCGGATATTTTGGAAGTCAGGTTTTGAATGCTTTTTGGGTGGTGATGTGGGGCTTAGCCAGCTGTCAAATCTCAGCCAGCATATCTGTGGGTGGAACTTGTTCCCAGTCTCTCGACAGCATCTTCAAAACCAAACACAAGGATCCAGTGAAAGGGAAGAAACCGTGGCCAGCTGGGTGACAAACTGAGGCAACCTGCTGGCAAGAAATTCTAGGCCGTTGGCCTGCGTGTACTTTTTAAAGATAGACTCATGGAATCATATAGCACAGAAACGAGGCCACTCATCCATCACATCCCACTTACCGGCATTTGGTCAATCGGGCGGCACAGTGGCGCATCGGTAGAGTTGCTGCCTTACAGCGCTTGTAGCGCCGGAGACCCCGGGCTCGATCCCGACTACGGGTGAAGTCTGTACGGAGTTTGTACGTTCTCCCTGTGACCTGTGTGGGATTTCTCCGAGATCTTCGGTTTTCTCCCACACTCCAAAGACATACAGGTATGGAGGTTAATTGATTTGGTGTATGTGTAAATTGTCCCTAGAGTGTGTAGGATAGTGTTAATGTGCGGTGATCGCTGGTCGGCGTGGACTCGGTAGGCCGAAGTGCTTGTTTCCACATGATATCTCTAATCTAAACCTGTTATGCCTTGGTGATTTTAGCACTTATCTGGATGCCACCTAAATGTTTCAATATCACCTGTCTCCATCACATTCTCAGGTAGTGCGCTCCAGATTGCAACCACCCTCTAGGTGATAAAAATCTTGCGCGGAATCCCTCTAAACCCTCTTACTCCCCTTTTTAAACTCATGGCCTCTGGTCTTAGACACCTTAGGTTTAGGTTAGGTTTATTATTGTCACATGCTACAGGTACAGCAAAAAGCCATTGTTTGCATGCTGTACAATCAAGTCAGATAATACTGCACATGATTACAATCAAGTCAAACTCAAGTACAAAAGGTAGAGAGGAGAGGAAGATATAAGGTGCAGAATATAGTTCTCAGCATTATAGTGTAACAGTTCCATGGGAAAAGATTTTAACTGTCTACCCTATCTATGCCTCTCATAATTGTGTTTATGTCAAACAGATCATTCCTCAGCTTCTTTTGCTCCAAGGAAAACTTGACCAACATCCTCCTCCTTTTCATTTCCAGATATGACACGTGAAACTTGTGACATGTTGATTTGTCAATCCTGCATTTCATTCAACCATTTTTCATATCACTGTTGTTCATAGACTACAGCTTGGCATTAAACATCATCATTCCCTCCGAAGATAGACACAAAATGGTGGAGTAACTCAGCGGGACAGGCAGCTTCTCTGAAGAGAAGGAATGAGTGATGGATGAGGGAGTTGGATATAGCTCTTAGGGCTAATGGAATCAAGGGATATGGGGAGAAAGCAGGAACAGGGTACTGATTCTGGATAATCAGCCATGATTATATTGAATGGCAGGAACCGAATGGCCTACTCCTGCACCTATTTTCTATGTTTCTATGTTTCTGGTCGAGACCCTTCTTCAGACTAGCGGATTTTGCCTTCAGATGTCTTCAGACACCCTAGTCTGAAGAAGGGACTCGACCCAAAACTTCACTCGTTCCTTCTCTCCAGAGATGCTGCCTGTCCCGCTGAATTGCTCCAGGTTTTTGTGTCTATCTGCAGTTTAAACCAGCATCTGCATTTCCTTCCTACAACATCTGAAGGCTGTGTGCTCAGTCCGCTGCTCTACGCAATCTAAATCCATGATTTTGTAGCTGGACACAGATCCAATGCCATCTTTCAATTTGTGGATGACACCATTGTTGTTGTATGAATTACGGATAATTAAGAGTCAGAGTATAGGAGGGAGATTGATCGACTGATTGTCAGAATAACAACCTTACTCTCACCATCAGTAAAACAAAGGAGATGATTGTTAACGAAAGAAGAGGAAGGCTGATAATCCACAAACGTATCTTCATCGATGGGTTGGTGGTGGAGAGAGAATCAACAACTTCAAGTTCCTCTGTGCTTATCTCTGAAGATCTGTTCTGGGTCTAGCATGTTGATGCAATCATAAAGAAAGCCCATCATTGCCTCTACTCCCTTTGAAGATTGAGGAGATTTGGTATGTCAACAAATGCTCTCTTGAACTTCTTACAAGTATACAGTGGAGAGAATACTGTCGTATGTTTGTGGCTGGTTTATTTTCTGGATATTGGTGGTGCTGAATCCATTGATGGCAATGCTGTTGGATGTCAGGAAAGATGATTAGACTCTCATGTTGGAAATGACAACTACCTGTGGTACAGATTTTACTTCCCATCCCAGCAGATGGCTGAATGTCATCTAGGTCATGTTGCATACAGACAACAATGGTTTCTTTCTCTGAGTAGTTGTGAATGGAATTGAAAATTGGGCATTCACCTGAGAACAGCAACATTTCTGTCTTTCAGATGTAGGGCAGTTCATCGAGGAAGTGACTGAAGGTGATTGAGCTTCAGACAGTGCTCTGAGGAACACCTGCAGTAATGTCCTGTGGCTGAGATGAATGAATCCGACACATCAAATGTTATCCTTTGTTCAAGCCTTACCCTAGATTCATACTGTTTTACAATGGCTTCTCGGTGTCACACTTGTTCAAGTGTTGTCTTTAGACTTTAGACTTTAGAGACACAGTTGGGAAACAGGCCTTTCATGCCCACCGAGACCACGCCGACCAGCGATCACCCCGTACACCAGTACTATCCTACACACTCGGGACAATTTACAATTTAACCAAAGCCATTTAATCAACAAACCTGTACATCTTTGCAGTGTAGGAAGAAACCGGAGCACCCGAAGAAATTCCATGCAGTCCCAGGGAGAACGTACAAACTCCATACAGCCAGCACCTGAGGTCAGGATCGAACACGGGTATCTGGCACAACTCTATCGCTGTGCCTCTGTGCTGTCTTTTAGGAATACAAATCTTTTGTCCATATTGGACAAAATTATGCCCATAAGTGTCCACGTGTCCACATCATGTCCACATGTTATGTCCAAAACTAAGTGTATAAAATCATGAGAGGAATAGATCAGGTAGATGCACAGAGTCTCTTGCCCAAAGTAGGGGAATCGAGGACCAGAGGACATAGGTTCAAGGTGAAGGGGAAAAGTTTTAATAGGAATCTGAGGTGTGACTTTTTCACACAAAGGGTGGTGGGTGTATGGAGCAAGCTGCCAGAGGAAGTAGTTAAGGCTGGGACTATCCCAACATTTAAGAAACAGTTAGACAGGCACATGGATCGGACATGTTTGGAGGGATATGGACCAAACGCAGGCAGGTGGGACTAGTGTAGCTGGGACAAGTTGGCCGGTGTTGGCAAGTCAGACCGAAGGGCCTGTTTCCACACTGTATCACTCTATGACTTTATGACTCTTTGGACCATGGGTGGATTGAGGTCTGGCACAGAGAGGTCCTGGCAAAACTTAAATCGAACTTCAGATAGCAAACTTTAAATGTTAGCCAAGAGCAGAAAACTGGATTAACTTTCCGATCCATTGCACAAAGACATTCAGAGCCTATTTGGGGATAATATTCGTCTTGATTCCCTGAACAGTAAAATGATGGAGCAGGTGGCCTGTTTGGTGTGGCAACTGATTTAATTCCAATAATTTCAGTACTTAAGTCTTGAGGAAAAAGAAAAACCTTTCAACATAAAAATATTTTAGCCACAGATCTGTTGCTTGTTAAATTTGGACTACTTTAATCTTTGTATCCAAATTAAAGAGATTATAGCACTGCTTATTCTCATTTTCTGTCTAATTTTTTGATATGAATACCATAGAACCCATTGGGATAATGTTGTGGTATTCTAATTATTTGGATTTCTCATTAGGAGAATATTATTGAGACACAAAAGGCTGCAGATGCTGGAGCATTGAGCAAAAAAACAAACAAAATGCTGGAGTAACTCAGCGGGTCAGGCAGCATCTCGGGAGAGAAGGAATGGGTGACGTTTCGGGTCGAGACCTTGCTTCAGACCAGGCCCAGATTCAAAATATTGTCTGTTCATTTCGCTCCATGGATGTCGCATGGCCCCACTGAGTTCCTCCAGCAGTCTGTTATCTGAAGGAGAATTATGGATCTGTTTCACATATTTATCATATTACCTGTCCTCTGGGCACAATAAAGGCCATACAGACTGCTGGAGAGACTAAGTTCCTGACCCCCATATTTTTGGCCAGTTCATTCATTACAACTGAACTCCATCATATAACAACACAGAAGGAGGTAATTTGGACCTGTCAGATCCCAGAGGATCATTGCCTTTGGTCCCACTCTGCCCCAGAACTCATTCTCTCTCACACATGTCCATGAACTTTCCTTTGATTCTTCTTGTCTGTATTTTACACCAAGGTGTATTCAACCAGCATGGGTATGGAATGCAATAGGAAATAGAGAAAGCCCATACTGCTCTGGGTAGAAGACTGTGCATTAACCCCCTCTATTCCC
Source organism: Rhinoraja longicauda (assembly GCF_053455715.1). Taxonomy (NCBI): domain Eukaryota; kingdom Metazoa; phylum Chordata; class Chondrichthyes; order Rajiformes; family Arhynchobatidae; genus Rhinoraja; species Rhinoraja longicauda. Next base: position 63,287,077 of record NC_135957.1, on the reverse strand, counting down.
CACATCTTCTTATTCACCTCTATAATATCGCCGCTCATCCTCCAGTGCTCCAAAGAATAAAGTCCTAGTCTGCTCAATCTCTCCCTGTAGCGCAGGCTCTCTATCCTGGCAACATTTTCATAAATCTTCAGCTTTCTAGCTTAACACCATCTTTCCTATAACAGGGTGATCAAAACTGAACTCAATACTCTAGATTCCTGAATACTCCAACTCCTGGCATATCCATGTCTTACAAAAGCATTGGTATGCTGGTGTATCCTATAATTGGCACCATGGAGAAATAATCGCTGTTGTTGACTTCCCTGAATACAACTAGTTCCAAAAATCCAGAGTGAACTGCCTGCTCTGATTGCTAGCTCTTTGGAAAAGCAGCAATTCTGTCACCTAGAGGCCAATTGTGGCAAGAGAGTCAATCAGGCTATCTGGTGGCTGGCCAAACATAGAGGAGTTTGCCATTTTCTCTCCTGTGTTTTTTCTCACTTTCATGGCATGCCCTCTTTTGATGCCCTATTCTGCAGCTGTAACGAGAAGAGTATTTGCTTATCTACAGTTTGGTTTTAGTTTTAGAGATACAGTGCAGAAACAGGCCCTTCGGCCCACCGGATCCGCACCGACTAGCGATCCCCGTACGTTAACACCATCCTACACACACTGGGGACAATTTTACATATATACCAAGCCAATTATCCTACAAACCTGTACGTCTTTGGGGTGTGAGTGAGGAAACAGAAGATCTCAGGGTAAACTCACACAGGTCAAGGGGAGAATGTACAAACTCCATACAGCCAAGCACCCATAGTCAGGATCGAACCCTGGTCTCTGTAAGGCAGTAGCTCTACCACTGCTCCACCTCATGGTAATGACTTGGCAGCAGCAGGCCCTGTAAGTAGCTCCTAACCAAAAATGCACATGTTTTGTTTTAGCGCACGGTTCTCTGTATAAAACACAAATGTATTATTATTTCAAAAGTTTTGATTAATTTTGTGATATATTTTTGCTGAGAGATCTGGGTAGGCACTGGCACCAACTGCAGCATCTGTTCAATGGTTCAAAAGAAGGTGACCTCCAATTTCTAGGTCGTGCCATCTAAAGGATTCTCCCTAATGGTCTATTGACATAGAGAATATGGACAAAGAGGGTTTGGAATTTCCAAAAAAGCTTTACACTTACACCTTACATGGCGAACTTTGCGTAAATGCTCGTCAATTGTCCAATTTAAATTAGGCAGTGGGAAAACATGTTAGCAAAGCTTTACTGAAGACAGCAAAACAGTGTCCAATGTAATTGTAGCAAAGTACAGAATTCTGAACTAATGGAGGACAGCTGGCCAGAAACTGAACTTCATTGTGTGGAACAAGTGCTTCCACTTAAGTCTGTAAGTCCCAGTGATACGCACAGAGCAAGGTTATGATCTTTTTGTGAAGTGGACCAGCACACAGAGACTATCTGGTGATAATCTTCCTTTCACAAATGACATCTTAATGGATTTTTTTTAAAGGTAGTATAGGTGCCAAGAACTATTTATCTTTGCTGACCTTTCATGTTACTCTCTTAATGGCCGTGAATGTAGCCCACTATTGTGAGCATACCGTATAAAAATCAGAATGTTAAATGTAGCGCTATGCTATTTGTTGTTCCTTAACACAACACAAAACTTGACTCACGTGGTATTCGTCTGTAATGCATCCAATTCTACAGCTAAACTGTTCAAATCCATTTTATTACAGAGCTTTTTACGTAAGCAATTGTAATATTTTACACGGCCAATAAAGGCATACATATTTAGTAACTTTGCTGTCGAATTTTACTTATTCAAAATGTGTTTTCTTTACAGATGTTTTGAACTTTGACAGCTATTTTCATCTAATCATTCCAGGTGATTTTATTTTGGTTATTTATAAACCTCTTTCAAATCTTCAAATGTGTTTAAAACTTTCAGAAAGTTCAACACATAGTTTCTGCAGACAAAGAAAATACTGGAAATGCTGTAAACCTGAAGAAAATACAGAAAATACTTGGACAGTATTAATGGAAGGTGAAAAGGAATTAAAGTTCCAGGTGGGAGTCCCTTCTTCAGATGGAGTTCAGTTTCTACCTGAAATATTCTGCTTTTGGTTCAGATTTCCAACATCTGCAATATTTTTTCATAACCAAATATTGATTACATCTTAGCCGGGACAGGCAGCATCTCTGGAGAGAAGGAATGGGTGATGTTTCAGGCCGAGACCCTTCAGTCTCGACCCAAAACGTCACCCATTCCTTCTCTCCAGAGATGCTGCCTGACCTGCTGAGTTACTCCAGCTTTTTGTGTTTAAGCCAGCATCTGCAGTTCCTTCCTCCACATTGATTACATCTTATTGTGGTACAGAAACTGAAAGCACATGCACTCTATAATATGGCGTGCTAGCTAAACTTCATGATTATTATAAAGTAAGAAATATTATACGAACTTGTCCACTGAGTCTGAATCAAGTCCCCCGCTATTCTTGTAGCCTTCTGCAAACAAGAGTCGCTGTCGTGCTAAACTGATTTGCAACATAGAGACTTCTCTATTCATTTTTTGGGCACACCAAAACAAATCTGATCTCATTTACAAGTTTAGGTACCGAGGTACAGTGAAAAGATTTTTTGTTGTGTACTATCCAGTCAATGGATAGACTATACATGATTACAATCAAACCATCCACAGTGTACAGATACAGGATAAAGGGAATAACCTTTATTGCAAGATAAAGTCCGGTAAAGTCTGATTAAAGATAGTCTGATGGTTTCCAATGAGGTAGATGAACTGCTCTCTAGTTGGTGTTAGGATGGTTCAATTGCTGGATAACAGCTGCGAAGAAACAATTCCTGAATCTGGAGGTATGCATTTTCACACATCAATACCTCTTGCCTTAATAGGAGTGGGGAGAAGAGGGAGTGTCTGGGGTGAGACTCATCCTTGATTGTGCTGGTGGTCTTGCTGACGCAGCGTGAAGTGTAGATGGAGTCATTGGAAGGGATGTTGGTTTGCGTGATGGTCTGGGCTGCATTCACCATTCTCTGCAATTTCCTGCAGTCCTGGATGGAGTTGTTCCCAAAACATGCTGTGATGCATCCCGATAAAATGCACACCTGTAGAAGTTGATGAGGGTTGTTAGGGACATGCCGAACTTCTTAAACCTTCTCAGGAAGTCGAGGCGCTGATGCGCTTTAATGGCCATCGATTCCATATAGCTGGTCCAGGACAAGTTGCTGGTGATATTTACTCCAAGAAGCTTTCAACTATTTCGACTTCAGCATCGCCATTGTATACCGAGGTATGTGTTGCTTCTGCATCACTTCCTGAAGTCGATCACAATCTCCTTTGTCTTGCTGACATTGAATGAAAAGTTGTTGTCTTGGCACCGGGTTACGAGGTTCTCAGTCTCCTTCATGTACTCTGTCTCATTGTTTGATATCCGGCCCACTACGGTGGAGTCATCCGTGAATTTGTTTGTTGGATTTGTATTTCTTTGCACAGTCATAGGTTTTTAAGGAATAACGAACACAACCTTGCAGGGCACCAGTGTTGTGGATTATCGTGGAGGATGATTTGTCCCCTATCCTTACTGATTGGTGTCTGTTGTTCAGGAAGTCGGGGATCCAGTTACAGAGGGGAGTGCTGACATCAAGTGCCATGAGTTTGGAGATGAGCTTGGATGGGATAATGGTATTGAAAGCAGAGCTGTAGTCTGTGAAGAGAAATGTCATAGATGTCTCTCTTATCCAGGTGTTCCAGGGATGAGTGTAGGGCCAGGGAAATGTCATCAGCTGTGGACCTGTTGTGGCGGTAGGCAAACTGCAGTGGATCAAGGCTGCTTGGTAGACAAATTTATTGCATTCCATAACCAGCTTCTCAAAGCATTTCACGATGGTGGATGTTAAGGCCCCTGGACGGCAGTCGTTAAGGGATGAGATCTTGTATTTCTTCGGCACTGGGATGAGAGTGGTCCTCTTTAAGCAGAACGTCAGAACGGAGTAGGGAGAGATTGTAAAATGAATATTTCCACATGCCAAAGTAATACCCTAGTTTTGAGTTAACTTGAATATTAGTGGCACATCTTTGTGTGTTCGCTGAGGGTGAATAATTCTAATTGTATGTTTCTAACTGTTAACCATTTGGAGGAAAACAGATAAAACCAAGGAGACAGGACCTTTTTCATACCATGCTTTTGTTAGGGTTTTTCAATAGTTGAACGGTAAAAATAGATATGTTTCTTTTATATGCTTGTGATCTTGATAACTGACATAGTTACAATTTCCTCATAATCTTGTCCTGCATAACATACAGTGAAATACTTTATGTTGGCTGTCAGCAGTGGACTGACAGGGGCCAATGGTGACCAAAGTACAACATTATCTGACAGTGCAGTTTTATGAAAAAATGAATATCTAAAAATGCTGTGATTTTTGTGACCCATTAGGTTAGATTTTACATATTTCTGACGGTCTCGCTGCATAGTCCAATGTACTTATTTTTATTGTAGAAACAAGGAACTGCAGATGTTGGTTAATAAACAAAAGGACACAAAGTGCTGGAGTAACTCAGCAGGTCAGGCAGAATGTCTGGATAAAACGGATAGGTGATGTTTCGGGTCGAGACCCTTCTTCAGACACTGTGGAGACCCTTCACAGGCTTCCTCAAAGTCTGAAGAAGGGTCTCGACCCAAAATGTCACATATCCATGTTCTCCAGAGATGCTGCCTGCCCTGCTGAGTTACCTCAGCACTTTATGTCTTACTTATTTTTATTCAGCTGCCCAACAGTGCACCAAGAAATGACATGATCCATATGTCATAATTCTAGTATGATTTAAAATCAGATATTATTCACCTCCATATTTGCTTGGCTTTTATGACTTTGTTCCTATAAATATGTCTCAACCATTGTCCGTGCAGTTTTCCATATATTAAGGGTAACCTTACCACCATGTCCATCTTTCCAGAGTATAGGAATAATGTACTTCACCGGGACTCTGCATCACACAATGTGCCTGGTAAATGGGTTCAAACAGATGCTCTGAGATTCCAAAAGCCAACACTGTATACCTGCCAAAAGTCATTAGATCATGGGCAGCTTGCAAGATACCCAGGAGAGAAATCCATGCTCATCACTATCAGTTAATGGTCACCAATTCATTAGCACGCAACACCACAATCTGTTTGAACTGCAATGAGCTACCGGTGGGAAACAGAAGCTTAAATTACTATTGTGCATTGCTGGGTGATAATTGTGCATCAACGGGTTCCGAAGTTATCGTCAATCAATTTATTCTGACTCCTGAAAATATGACACTCTTTATTATAATCTCTAATTGTGTCATTCGACATTGATAAAGAAATATAAAATGTCTCTTTGGCTTCTTTGAACAGAAACTCCAATGTTTTTCTGACATTGGCACCCAGTTCAAATTGCCGATTAAATTTGTTATAGTGGCATCATTATATGTATTTAGATCTTGCCAGAGCAACAACATGTTCTGGTGATTATTATTGTGATAATACCATGAGCCTAAAATTGCACTGTGAAAGCATAAAATGCCTTGCCATCGTAATGGCAATGCCAACTAATTTCTTATAAGGTTATAATTTATGATAAGCTCCGTTCAAATAGCGGAAAGAGTAACTTCAACAGCCTGTTAATTAGTTTCCTACAGCCTAAAGGTCCAATGCACTTTGATACCATTGGTGCTTTCATACCATGGGCCAAATTCATTCCTGTGTGGAGCAGAGTTTAACACAGTCAAACAATGGATGAGTTTACTCAACCACTGTCCAGTAGTCCAAGGGCATCACATCAGCATGCTCATTTAGATGTCCTTGACCTAGCTTAATACCTAAAAGGGAATGGCCCAGTCACAAATATGACACAAGGCGGTCAGGGTTAAACAGGTCTGTAATTTTGACCTAATGTTTTCAGTGAACGATTTTTAAGCTTGCTAACACATCATATAAACTATAATGGCACAAGACATGTTGAGCAACAACTTTCCACTGCAAGATTCTACAATTCATGTGGTTCTAGGTGCTGTGCAGAGACCATAGAACCCAGAACTTATAATAGTATAGCAAAGGACTAGACCTTTTGGCCCACAATGTTTGTGTTGAACATGATGCCAAGTTAAACGGATCTCACCTGCCTGCACATGATCCATATCCCTCTATTCCCTGCACTTCCAGGTGCCTATCCAAAAGCCTCTTAAATGCCACTATTGCATCGGGCTCCACCACTATCCTGGCAGTGCGTTCCAAGCCCTCACCACTCTCCGTGTGAAACAAAAGTTGACCCACACATCTCCATTAGACTTTGCCCCTCTCACATATAGCTATGGCCTCTGGTGTTGGCTGAAGCTCCCAGGAAGCCACGGTCCTTGCTCGGCCAAACGCAAGAACCTGCGGACTGCAGGGGGAAGCCGCCGAGCCGATCCCTGTTCATCCCCCGAAGACGGGAGGAGGGAGCCGGCGATGATGGATGCAACGGGCGAAGAGTGAGGCCGGTAGGAACCAGGGTCGGGCATACAGCATCCTCGAGGTCAGCTGCGGGAAGTGTCAGCAGGGAACAAAGGTGAGGAGAGGGGCATCGGTTGCTGGTCGACCAAGCAAGGGTATGGCTAGAGGGCTGCATCTGGCTCCACCACTTATAACAACTGGAGGGTGGACTGGACTTGGAAAATGGCGCCAAAACATGGCGCCTCTTGCATGCAGACTCAGTAGACTAGCTTTGCACAATTTGTGCTTAGGTATGACAATACTCTACTGGACTCTTTGTAAAAAAAAAAAAATTCTTTGTGTGTTAGCACTTTGCATGTGACAATAAAAGCACCATTGAACACTTCCACCCTGGGGAAAAGGTTCTGAATGTCGACCCTATCTATGCCTCCCATAGTTTTATATTCTTCTATCAAGTTTCCGACTTACCATAAAAGTCTTGCCCACTTAAGATGCACAAAAACTGGTCCTCCACTCACTCCATGCTGGGCGAATGGTCATGCAGGACACAGGTCGTTGATCAGTAGTCATGAATCAAAGAGAAGCGACGGGTGAGGAGAGCCAGGGGATCTGTCAGGAGGGAGGTGGGAACCCCAAAGCTCAGGTTGGATGTGGAGGTGGTGGTAGGATGGTGCTGGAGTGGTTTGGAGGCCAAACTCAGAGAGTGGGAAGATTATGATCAGTATGGTTTTAGGGGTAGAGCATGGAAATGGGCCCATCAGCCCACCAAGAGTATGCTGAGAGTATCAGCTGGACTGGATTTGTCTTCCTTTTCGTGAACTGAATATATCTGGAAAACGTTCAACACTGTCCGAAGATGTCAGTTATAACTGCAATGTAAAGCTTTGCTAGGGGCTTGCTAAGGACTGGAGCGCAGTTTTACATCCCTCTTGCCAGAACACTGAAATAAAAAGAGGACAATGTTGGAAATATTCAATGGGTCAGGAAGCATTTGTGGATAGGAGAGCATTTACCAATTTAGGACAATGGCCCTTCTTCAGAACTGACAGTAGTAAATCTCAACTGTTTCTCTTTCCACAGCTGCAATTAATATTTTCTTTTTTATTTTGGAATTTCAGCATTTGTAATTTTCTTTTATTTTCATAGCCAGAACATTGTTGCCCCCCTCCACCCACCCCACCCCTTGGCCTTTGAAGTCAGTGTCCATTGCTCCAGCAGATTTTTGATATCACATGAAATTAATTTAATTAGCTGGAGATTGATTTGTTTCTCCATCTTACCTTTGCCAATGTTTAATGTTTGGGTTTCTAGTTTCACTTCAGTTTTTCTCTCTTGACCCTGATGCAACTTTAATTATATTCCAAATCTTGGTCCTTTAGAGAAGTAGAGTCATAGAGTTATACAACATGGAAGCAGGCCCTTCGGCCCACTTGTCCATGCCAACCATGTTGCCTATCAGAATTATTCCCATTTGCCTACTTTTGGCTAATATCTCTCCAAACCTTTCCTGCCCGTGTACCTGTCCAAATGTCTTTTAAATGTTATAATTGTACTCAGCTATGTCACCTCTCTACCGGTTTGTTCCAAATATCCACCACCACTCTATGAAAAAGTTGGCCCTCAGATGACTTTTCTTTTCCTTTCTTACCTTAAAATTATTCCTTCTATTTTAGATTCCATTTCCCTGGGAAAGAAACTGTGACCATTCACTTCATACATGCCCATCATAGCTGAGGGATGCAAAGTTGATAAAGGCCTTTCGGCCCACATAGTCCATGCCGCCCAACACATGCACTAGTTTTATCCTACACAGTTGGGACAATTTACAGAGACCAATTAACCTACAAACCTGCATGTCTGCAGAATATGGGAAGAAACTGGAGCACCCGGAGAAAACCCACGTGGTCACAGGGGGAATCTACAAATTCTGTACAGACATCAACCATAGTCAGGATCAAACATACAACATAGAATGGTACAGCACAGGAACTGGCCCATTGGCCCACCATATCTATGCCGACCATGATGCTAATTTAAAACCAATCCCATCAACCTGAACTTGGTCTATATCCCTCCATCTCCTGTTTATGTGCGTGTCTAAATGCATTTTAAATATTTACATGCTCCCAACATCTTCCTGGCAGCACATGCCAGGCACCTGTCATTCTCTGTGTAAAAAAATGCCTCACAATTCTCCTGAAAATTTCTCTCTCACCTTAAATCCACTCCCTCTAATATGTCACATTTAATGTTTTTAACTTTGTTTATCCATATATATATACATAATTTTCCACGAATTTGTATATCACAGTGTGAGAAGTATTTAATTTCAGTTATATGAAAAAGTGGAATGCAATTTAACAAGAAGGGAAATGCTTTTTTTAATGTGCCAAGTTTATTAACAGGCACAAGTTCACAAGTTATAAGAGTAGAATTAAGCCATTCGGCCCATCAAATCTACTCCACCATTCAATCATGGCTGACCTCTGCCTCCTAATCCCATTTTCCTGCCTTCTCCCCGTAACCCTTGGCACCCGTTCTAATCAAGAATTTGTTTCTCTATGCCTTAAAAATATCCACTGACATGGACTCCACAGCCCTCTGCGGCAATGAGTTCCACAGATTAACTACCCTCTGACTAAAGAAATTCCTCCTCACCTCCTTTCTAAAAGAGCGCCCTTTAATTTTGAGACTACGACCTCAGGTCCTGGACTCTCCCACCAGTGGAAACATCCTTTCCACATCCACTCTATCTATGCCTTTCATTATTCTGTAAGTTCCAATGAGGTCCCCCCTTAACCTTTCAAACTCCAGCGAGTAGAGGCCCATTGCTGTCAAACTCTCATCGTATGCTAACCCACTCACTCCTGGAATCATTCGTTTAAATCTCCTCTGGACCGTCTCCAGAGCCAGCACATCCTTCCTCAGATATGGGGCCCAAATGTGCTCACAGTACTACAACACTTCCACATTTAAATGGGAAAAATAGCAAGTTACACTTGTCATATTCTAAATATACCTGTCGCCCTGACAGTGTTTTGTTAAAATTCAGTCATACTTTACTGTGCTGGATATGGAGTCACACATAGCAGGCAAGATGGCGGCGCTGCCCTAGCAGCTGCGGCTTACCTGCAGTCCATTTGTCTTTGTGTTTTTGTTGTTTTTGTTGTCTTAATTGTAGTTGTGATGTGGTGTTTTTGTGTTTGTGTACTATGTGTGTATGTGGGGGGGAGGGGGGGAACTGTAACATTGTAAATATGTGTCCCTTCCGAACGGAGACCCGACCTTTGTGTTCTGGGCCGTGTCTCCGTTCCTGCTGCGGCCTACCATCGGCCCAACTCCTGGAGCTGGCGGCCTCCAGGGCTCTGGTTCGCAGAGCCCGCGGACCAGACTCACCATCAGCGGAGCCGGCCGTTCTCGGAGCCTGCGGGAGCGGCTGCGACTCGCCTTAGGCTCGGGCCGCGTGGATGCCGACATCGGGAGCTCCGGCAGCGGCAGCGTGTTCGCCCGCCCCGGATCGCGGGGCTTGGGTCGGCCCGCCGCGGATATTTCACCGTCCGGCGCGGCCTGAAATAGGCCACGGAATTTTCTCTGCTCGGCGGGGGCTTCAATGTCGGGAGCCCCGACCGCCCCGACTTACAGCGGGGCTTGGGTCGGCCCGTTGCGGACATTTCACCGTCCGGCGCAGCCTGGAACATGGCAACGACAACAGCCTGACCGCGGGAGAAGACGGCAGGGGAAGAGAAAAAGACATTCTGGCCTTCCATCACAGTGAGGAGGGGACTGGAGGAGACTCACTGTGATGGATGTTTCTTTTTGGGGGGTTTTGTGTTGGTTGGGGTTGTGTAATTTGCTTATTTTATTGCTCTTATTGTTGGACTGTGGGTGACGAAATTTCGTCCAAAAAACTTGTTTTTTGGATGACAAATAAAGATATCTTGAATCTTGAATCTTGAATACTCACGAATGGCAGAGTTCCCTTGTGTAGGACAAAATGATTTGCAGGTAGGCTCACAGATTATTGCTATTAGGTATTTTTCTTTCAAAAGTTTACATTTATTTACTTATTTAAAGTGAAATTCTCCAGTTGCCGTGTGATTTGAAGTTATCCCCGTGGGTAATATTCTAAAATACTGGATCCCAGTCTGGCACCTGAACCATGAAGGCTCTTTACCCAATGGTGCCACCACTAGAGGGAGAGAGAGAGCACATTTATTTAGATTGTGCTATTTACATACACTATTTGCATTATAAAGGAGAAAAATTAAAGAATTTGTAGTGTAAAGATTAAAAGTCACTATCCTTAGGCAAAAATCTGAAAATGTGTTCAAATGAGTTAAAGAGTTAAATTGTAGTATTAAACCCATTGCTAAATGGATTTTATTTCTCCTTTGGTAGTCCCTTGTAATCAAGGATAACATGTCCACTCAAGTTTCATGAGCTTAATTTAATTTAGTTTAGAGATACAGAGCAGAAACAGGTCCTTTGGCCCACCCAATTTGCGCCTACCAGCGATCCCCGCACACTTACACTATCCTAGGCACACGAGGGACAATTTACAATTATACCAAGCCAATTAACTTAAAAACCTGTACATCTTTGGAGTGTGGGAGGAAACCAAAGATCTCAGAGAAAACCCACGCACTCACGGGGAAAACATACAAACTCCGTACAGACAAGCACCAGTAGTCAGGATCAAACCTGGGTCTCTGGCGCTGTAAGGCAGCAACTCCAACGCATATTTTTATTGCTTATTCTTATTGGTCTCATTGTTGAACTGCAGGTAATTTTTCATTTCACTACACATTTATGTGTATGTGACAAATAAATTGACTATTGATGCCACCGTGCCACCCTCTGAGGTGACTGATGGGGCCAATGTTTCACCGTTGTCCTGTTGAGTTTCACTGTATGTATAACTCGTTATCACCTACCCCACAGCCAGCAATAGGCCATTGTGGGCTCCACCTTTCCTTGATCATCGGTGCTTTTTATATATCTTTCTTTCATTTGTTCTATGTACCTTCCATATTTCTCATTTCCCTTTCCCCTGATTCTCAGTCTGAAGAAGGGTCTCGACTGGAAACGATAACTGATCATTTTCTCCAGAGATGCTGCCTGACCTGCTGAGTTACTCCAGTTTTTTTGTGTGTCTATTGTCAATATGCTATGTTTGACGAACACCTTCCCAGTGAAATTGATCCATGTGTGCCCATCCAAATAACACACAGGACGTAAAGCAATTCCCCTTAAAAGATGGCCCTTTCCCAGTATTGATGTGGCTCACCTGCCCAGTCATTGCCCTGCTACACAAACCCTAGCGTACTATTTTGAGATTTCATCACAGTCCTACATTAACTAAATGCTTGCACAATGCCCCCATGAAAGAGGTGAATGGCAGTAATTCATCAAAGCTATCTCCCCATGGTAGTTTATGATTTATCAATGATATATACACTTGCGTCCAGTGCAGTTATGGTGTGGACTGAACACAATGCATTTACATTAGCAGCTCTCAGTGCCTTTAAGTGATTCATTATGTTCCCTGCACTACTCACAGTTAGAATTTGATTAGGCACATCCATTACAATTCGTTGAAAAGGTTGTAGAGAACAGAGTTCATGCGAGCAAAGAAAGAAAGGGCCATGTCAAGTAAAATGAATTACCAGTGTTGGTGACCACAGTGGCAGCAGCTGTGCCCATGGTGTCACTTCATCATGAATAAGTATAACAGGAGCACAGAGTCTCTTGCCCAATGTAGGAGAATCGAGAACCAGAGGACATAGGTTTAAGGTGAGGGGAAGAAAGATTTAGTTGGAACCTGAAGGGTAACTTTTTCACACCAAGGCTAGTGAGCGTATGGAACGAGCTGCAGGAGGAGGTAATTGAGGAGGTACTATAGCAACATTTAAGAAACATTTGGTTAGGTACATGGATAAGACAGGTTTAGAAGGATATGGGCCTTGGGACTGGTGTTGATCGGTGTGGACAGATTGGGTCAAAGGGCCTGTTTCCACGCCGTATAACTCTATGACTCTATGAGTTGACACAAATACCATATTGGATAGAAAGAGTGGGGTAATCCAAATTGAAATTCTGTTTGGTCAGGACAGGCAGGAGGGAATGTATGATTTAATCTATGTACTAAAACTCTCGTTTGTTTGTTTGTTTATTCCTGAACCACAGCCAAAACGGTACATGATAGCGCGACAATTTTAGGCCCACCTTACTCACCGTCATCTCTTTGGTGCTAATAGAAGTTTCATTGAAATTGGTGTTATACTTTTAAAGTTATTCACATTTTAAAGTTTAAATCAATCTCCCAGGGAGGGAGGGAGAGAGGGGGCTGGAGGGAGGGGGGTGGGAGGAGGGAGGATAATGGGGGTTGAGGGGGATGGAGTGGTGGGAAGGGGAAGGGGGGGAGGGGAGGGGAGGGGGAGGGGGAGGGAGGGGGTAAGGGGGAGGGGAGGGGGAGGGGGAGGGAGGGGGTAAGGGGGAGGGGAGGGGGAGGGAGGGGGGAAGGGGGAGGGGAGGGGAGGGGGGAAGGGGAGGGGGAGAGGGGAGAGGGGGGGAGGAGAGGGTGCTGCACCAATGCAGGAGAAGCTGGGCCCAATGGGTTCACTTGGTCTAGTATTAGATTAAAAGGGAAAGTCTGATTACAGATGACAGGGGGAAGTGGGGTTTTGCTTTAAAAGTTGCGCCTTTCAGCCACAAGGTCAATGCATTTCGGAGAAGATGACCAGACTATTCACCAGAAGTGGTGCCTTATGTGATTGACCCCTGAGATAGTTATGAGCACCTGAGGTGAAGCAAGAAAGGGAAGGATGTTGGAGTGTCAGCTACAAACATACAATCAAAGAAAATAAACAAAAAACTGGAGATGTTGAAAATCGGAAATAAACATAGAAAGTACTTGCAAAATTCATGAGGCATGGCGTTATTCATAGAAAAAGGAAACAGTTAACATTAAAGAGCTTTAAGTAGAACTGAGAATGCGAGAAAGAAACCCAGTCCAGGTGTAAAAAAACAAGCTGCTGGAGGAATTCAATGGGCCATGCGGCATCTGTGAAGGGAAATAGGCAGATGACACCGGGTCGGGACTGAAGAAGCATCCTGACCCAAAATCTTGCCTGCCCTTTTCCCTCCGCAGTTGCAGCCCGGCCCATTTGAATTCCTCCTGCAGTGTGTTGATGTGGTCAAGATTCCAGCATTTACAGTTTCTTGTGTCTCCAACAGACATAGTCTACGTAGCAGAGAGAGAGGGGAAGGGTGATAGGTGGAACAAGGAGAATTTCTCTATTTGGTGGAATAATATAGCCATTTGTGGGAGACATCAGTCATGCAGAAGTTAGCAGTGAAAAGGGGTAAAAGTGGCACAAAATAGATCGGGAGAGTTAAATATCACCAGAAACATAATTTGTGTCAGCTCCAACCAGGTTGGTGGGCTGCCATTGCAATTAACCATCTGGGATTACAAAATTGTGACAATAATGGAGATCTGGCTAAAATGTGACAGCAATTGTTTTAAAATATTCCCAGATGTAAGGTATAAAGAAATGGAGCTGGTAGCCTGATGCATCAAGCATTGGCTGTGCCTTATATGTGAGGTCCAGATGTTACTGCAGCATGAAGAGTTGATAGCTAACACTTCCATTTGAAACTGCTGGAAACCAGCCAGTATAGTTCAACCATTGGATGAGTGTTTTAGAAGGAATACCAACCGGGTTAATAACAGCATAAATGAGCAGCTGATGAACTCTCACATCTATCCATCAATGCCATAGGGTAGAGCATAATGTGGAACAGGGACAAGGCAGGTTATAAAAACACCACTCGTGGAGATAAAGGAAGATCATTTGCACAGACGATTGCACATGGAGAATTTCCTTTTAAGAATTCAACCTAAAAATTTGTAACTGTGTAATACAAACACTGAAATTCTTGGCACTGATTACAATTCATTTAGAACATATTATAGCTCATCACACAATAAAAAAGTAGGTTACTTTCAGCTAAAAATAGCTAGCACCTCCTCCAGCAGCATTAACAGCAGAACACTTCAATCAAAAAAGAACAGGCTTTGATGTGTCAGTCATTAGACTGAAGGAGAGGAGACGCCGATGATATTAAGTTGCAGAAAAAGGGAGTATGCATACACAAGAGAAATTCCACAAAGCAATCAGAACGACCTGCAAACTGATAAGTTGTAAACTTGTGAAGATCACCAGAAAGCTATCCAAAAATCCAAAAATGAAACAAGGGTGGTCTCAGTCGATCTCTTTGGGGAGATGCTTTTAGGCATGAGGGGACTTTGGTTCATCATTGTGGGCTTGTTTCACACTCAGAATGGGGGTGAGAGGTCCTTTGGTTCTCTATGGATAAGTGAGTATTGGTTTGCCAGAGATCTGTAAAGAATTTGCTTTATTAATTTTTTCGAAGACCAGAGACCAGAGACGGTAAGAAATGGGTTGAGTTTAGTTTATTGTCTCGTGAACCGAGGTACAGTGAAAAGCTTTTGTTGCATGCTAACCAGTCAGCTGAAAGTCATTATCTATCTCATTGGCGACCCTCAGACTATCTTTGATCGGACTTTACTGGCGTTATTTTGCACTAAACGTTATTCATATTATTCCCTTTATCATATATTTGAACATTGTGAATGGTTCGATTGTAATTATTGATTACAATCGAGCCATTCACGGTGTTCAAATATATGATAAAGGGAATAACATGAATAACGTTTAGTGCAAAAAACGGCAGTAAAGTCCAATCAAAGATAGTCTGAGGGTCGCCAATGAGATAGATAATGGTTGTTCTATGTGGGCTTTTAAATGCTGAATGCCCATTTTCCAATTGGTGAGTAAATTGAGACTGATCCTTTCTGATGCAACAGGTGCAACATATTGTTGCTTTCATCCAGCTGACCAAATTGCTGTGGTTCTTCAAAGATGCCTTTACCACAGATTTCTACTGTTTGATGTTTCTCCTTCTTAGGTCACTGTATCTTTCTTCAAAACAATATTTTTATAAAGTACGAAGATAGACACAAAAAGCTGGAGTAACTCAGCGGGACAGGCAGCATCTCTGGAGAGAAGGAATGGGTGACGTTTCGGGTCGAGACCCTTCTTCAGAAGTACTACAGGGATTAAAATTTCACAATGTTTGTCCAGATGCACCCTGCATATTTGGACAAACTCAAGCAGAATTGTGCACACCATTTCAATTTTGTTATTGCTTCATAATTTCTTCAGCCTTTCACAACGAAAATTTACCCATGAAGCAGTTCTTTTCTTGACTGAAATGGGAAGCAACAGGTCTCAATATTCAGACATCTTATTGGTCTTATTGTTTAACTGCGGGTAATGTTTCATTTCACTACACATTTATGTGTATGTGACAAATAAACGACTATTGACTATTGACAAGGGACTGCAAATACTGGTTTACGAAACAAGGCATAAAGTGCTGGAGTAGCTCAGCAGGAATATCCTGGAGGCCCTGAGGGAGTAGAAGATGGTGAATCTTATGGATTAGTTGTCTATGCAGACTGTTAAAGCAATTGGCAGAATGCATCATTGCCACAATTCACAAACAAGCAAGAAGGCCTCAACTGGCTGCTAGTGAGAGGGGCCTTCCCCATTAGATCCTTTGTGTACAGTTGAGGCCAAAATCCCACTCTACACTGCACTTGATATGGCTGCAGTACAGATCATGTCATAAGGAATAGGAGTAGAATTAGGCCATTCGGCCCATCAAGTCTACTCCGCCATTCAATCATGGCTCCCTCCTAACCCCATTCTCCTGCCTTCTCCCCGTAACCTCTGACACCTGTACAACCGAATAGAGAAGCCAAACATTTGTGGACTGTTCATTTGCCAAGAAGATCTGGGAAGGGATGCCGTGGTCTTTGTGGAGGTTCATCTGGAGCAGCTGCATCACATAGGACTCTTTGCTCTATAAGCTATTTCCTAGAAATGAATCATCCGATGAGTATCCATTGCTGCTGAAAGATCATCGACTTGATGAAAGATGCATTTTGGTGTGGCAAAGCATGTCTATCTTTCACTGGCTGCAAACAATGCTGCTGACTGGTACATTCCAAGGTTCTGAGCGACACTCTGAACCTTGATGCAGTCACCACCAAGGCTTTGGGGTATACACATTCTGGGCGCTGCTGCATCTGGGTCCTGTATAACAGACCCTCCAACTCTTCATCGGTATAATTATTTAACGAGGAACATGAGCGCCATTGACTCATTGTAAGAGGATGATGTATATTATAAATAAAGTAATTTTTGAAATAAAGGAAATACTCTTACAGATCCATCCCTCCAAATCTGACAATAAGTTTAGTTTAGTTATAGACAATAGACAATAGGTGCAGGAGTAGGCCATTCGGCCCTTCGAGCCAGCACTGCCATTCAATGTGATCAATTTTAGAGATACAGCATGGAAACAGGCCCTTCTGCCCACCGAGTCCGTACCGACCAGCGATCCCCACATATTAACACTATCCTACACATGCTTGGGACTATTTACATTTATACCAAAGCCAATTAACCTGCAGACCTGTATGTCTTTGGAGTGTGGAGGAAACCGAAGATCTCGGAGAAAGCCCACACGGTCACGGGGAGAACGTACAAACTCCGTACAGACAGTACCCGTAGTCAGGATCGAACCCGGGTCTCTGGTGCTGTAAGGACTGTGAGGCAGCTATTCTACCGCTGCGCCACCGTGCCGCCCTGATGCTCGTGTTTCATCATGCTTGTGTGGGTGTCTGAAGGTTACGGCCATTAACCAGCTGATCACCAGTAGTTACAGTATGTTCCTGGCCTGCTCAGAAATTTGGTCACAGATCAGGGGTGCGTATTCTTTCAACAGTAGAGGGCATTAGTTGAGCAACATTTAATTCTAACAGTTCTCCGTGAGACGCACCAGTAGAGAGCAGTGAATCACCTTGTTCTGCAAACAAAAATTCAACACGTCAGGCAAAGGCAAAAGTACACTCTTCCCAGGAAACATCGGCAACATTTCACTGTGAACATGGTAGTAAAGAGACAAGAATGTACCTAGTCAACACATTAATCAAATGGGAATATAGACAATGTGATTTATTTTTAACCATTCACTCATCGATCATGTTTTTTTTCTGCTTGCTGGCAGTTGGTAAATGAATTACCTTGGACTTTGTAATTGTTTGTAAACAGATAACTCAATGATTTAAGCAGTTTCTCTAATAATTGATTGCAGAGCGCTTCTGGGTTTCCTTTTCCTTTTTAGAAGTGATGAGATAACGATGGAAAAAGAAAACAAATCGGCTGCTGTTGGCTGCTAGAAATGCAGATTTATTTTTCTTTAATATGTGCTCCAATTCAGTTCATTTTCAAATAGCAATTGATCTTCAGATATAATATCTATCCAGAATTGAATTTTCAATCATTGAAATATTGCTCAACTGTCTGGCGGTACTAATGCAATGTGTTAATTCCTTTTGTGTGAATATTATATTGTTTGAGCAGCACCGCTATTGATATGAGTTTCTTCGAGGTCCAGAAAAACACAGGTTCAAAATAAATAAAAACTTATTTCCCATCTACTGCATAAAAAGTACAAATCACAAACAAAGAAACAGCAGTAGGAATAATTGCCTGGCTGGAATTTAACCTCTGGTTTTAGGTGGCTGTTAGGAATCATGACAGTAAATCTATTGGGGTCATTTAATAGTGGATGAGCTATGATGATTCTCACTGAGTTAATGCAGAACATTCTATATATATATATATATATATATATAAGGGATCATGTTACTTTGTGTTACTTTCACAAGTGTCTTTATTTTGTTCCATGGGTTTCAACAAAGTTTGGAGCTGCAGGGTAAATGGACCGAAACGTCACCTATTCCTTTTTTCCAGAGATGCTGCCTGACCCGCTGAGTGACTCCAAGTTTTTGTGTCTATCCTAAATGGTATTTTGTTTGGGAACTGGACAAAAACACCCAAAAGTACACAAAAATACTCGATGGAGGCCCATGCAGTAAGGTCTTTTTGTATCTAGGTGATGTGACCATACAACTTATGATTATACAAAAACTAAAATTAATTAGAGCCAACTGGAAATACAAAAATTATATTTGAGTCTTCCAAGATTTAAATAACATGTTGATTTACAACATGATTTAAGTTGATTTACAACATGATTTAATGTTTCTAGTGGGTTTTTTTAGAGATACAGCGCAGAAACAGGCCCTTCGGCCCACCGGGTCCGAGCCGCCCAGTGATCCCCGCACATTAACACTATCCTACACCCACTAGGGACAATTTTTACATTTGCCCAGCCAATTAACCTACAAACCTGTACGTCTTTGGAGTGTGGGAGGAAACCGAAGATCTCGGAGAAAACCCATGCAGGTCACGGGGAGAACGTACAAACTCCGTACAGTACAGCGCTTGTAGTCAGGATCGAACCTGAGTCTCCGGCGCTGCATTCGCTGTAAGGCAGCAACTCTACTGCTGCGCCACCGTGCCGGTAGAACCCAGAACAGTACAGAAAAGGAACAGGCACGTCAGCTTGTGCCGAACATAATGCTCTGTTAAATTGATCTCATCTGCCTGCACATGATCCATATCCCTCTATTCCCTACACTTCCATGTGCCTAACTAAAACCTTTTAAATGGCGTGGGAGGCTTTTGGATAGTTGGGAACTTTGTGGATGTTGGAACAGCCAGTCTAATGATTTCAGTGAGCTATCAGCTCGTTGTGCACATTATGATGTCTTCAGTTGTGCATCCATCAAACGGACACGTGAAGAAGGTGCTGAAGTGTATTTTACCTTTGGCCTACTGGCAGCAAAATTATATTCTCCATTCAGCCCCTGTTTTCATCCCTTATTGATATTTGAGTTCCTGTGCCGTGATACCTTTAATTGATAAGCTTCTGGACCGTTCAAATTAATTAGCTGTCTTACAATCATCAGTCGAACATGGAGCTCCTGATCCCTGACATGCAGGCACAGTAGGCACAGTACCTGGAAATGTTGTGGAGATCTCCATTATAGAAATCTGGAAACAAAGTAAGAATGAAACTAGACACAAAAAAGCTGGAGTAACTCAACGGGACAGGCAGCATCTCTGGAGAGAAGGAATGGGTGACATTTCGGGTCGAGGCCCTTCTTCAGACTGGTTAGGGATAAGGGAAACGAGAGTGGTGAATCTGTGGAATTCTCTGCCACAGAAGGTAGTTGAGGCCAGTTCATTGGCTATATTTAAGAGGGAGTTAGATGTGGCCCTTGTGGCTAAAGGGATCAGGGGGTATGGAGAGAAGGCAGGTACAGGATACTGAGTTGGATGATCAGCCATGATCATATTGAATGGCGGTGCAGGCTTGAAGGGCTGAATGGCCTAATCCTGCACCTATTTTCTATGTTTCTATGTTTCTATATAGACGATGATGTGGAGAGGTAAAGAACAATGAACAAAAGATATGCAAAAAAGTAACGATGATAAAGGAAACAGGCCATTGTTAGCTGTTTGTTTGGGTGAAAATGTAAAGCTAGTGCGACTCGGAATGAAGGGTCAGGGCCTACGACCCCCCCCCCCCCCCCACCCACCTGCCCTCCTGAGCATTCCCTTGGTCAACGTACAGTCCCCTGAAAATAGGTTTGAGGAATTAATGGAAAGATTGCTATTCCAAAGAGATATGAGCGAATGAGGGAGTATTGTGTACTCACAGAGATGTAGCTTACCCACAGGCCTCCAGACTCAACCCTCCAACCCGAAGGTTTAGACTATCATCCTTGTATCATCCTTGCATCCTTTGTATCATCCCACCACATTGCTTAATAATATTGTTAATTTTAGCATTAATTGAAGAGTACGGAACTAACCCATCAAGATAAAGGATTTGGAAAAGCTGCCACAGTTAACCTTGTCTTGGTTTTGTTTGTTGCTTTCAACACACGTCCACATTGCCTCCTCTCGGTGAATGCAGAAACTAGTGATGAAATTCACTAGTTGCCTCTGTGCATCAGCACAACAATTTGGTCAATTGATGAAAATGGTATTTGAAATCCTTAGGTACAAACTAGTCACAAATCTCATAGTTTACTGGGCACCAATAATCCTTGCCTTCCAGAAATGCTTCTGAGATCTGGAGCACCTCCAGCAAGCACGGGAGAAACACGTTGTCTCTGCAAAACCCTACAAATTCTTTGGAGGGTATGTGAACCATTCAGAGCAAGTTCTCCCATGCCTACAAACATTAATTACAGTAAGATAGTATCGTCAAGCTCACCCCATAAAATGCATGTCCACCACTAAACTCCAATAACAGTCACTCTACTCTGAGCTCTGTTGCAGGAAGAGATTTTGATTTGGACAGAAGGAAAGACTCAACTGAATCATGCTGAAAGTTTTCTTGAATAATAGACAATAGACAATAGGCAATCGGTGCAGGAGAAGGACATTCGGCCCTTCGAGCCAGCACCACCATTCAATGTGATCATGGCTGATCATTCTCAATCAGTACCCCGTTCCGGCCTTCTCCCCATACCCCCTGACTCCGCTATCCTTAAGAACTCTATCCAGTTCTCTCTTGAATGCATTCCCTCCACTGCCTTCTGAGGCAGTGAATTCCACAGATTTACAACTCTCTGACTGAAAAAGTTTTTCCTCATCTCCGTTCTAAATGGCCTACCCCTTATTCTTAAACTGTGGCCCCCGGTTCTGGACTCCCCCAACATTGGGAACATGTTTCCTGCCTCTAACGTATCCAACTCCTTAATAATCTTATATGTTTCGATAAGATCCCCTCTCATCCTTCTAAATTCCAGTGTATACAAGCCTAGCCGCTCCAGTCTTTCAACATACGACAGTCCCGTCATTCCGGGAATTAACTTAGTAAACCTACGCTGCATGCCCTCAATAGCAAGAATATCCTTCCTCAAATTTGGAGACCAAAACTGCACACAGTACTCCAGGTGTGGTCCCACTAGGGCCCTATACAACTGCAGAAGGACGTCTTTGCTCCTATACTCAACTCCTCTTGTTATGAAAGCCAACATTCCATTGGCTTTCTTCATTGCCTGCTGTACCTGCATGCTTCCTTTCAGTGACTGATGCACTAGGACACCAAGATCTCGTTGTACGTCCCCTTTTCCTAACTTGACACTATTCAGATAATAATCTGCCTTCCTATTCTTACCACCAAAGTGGATAACCTCACACTTATTCACATTAAACTGCATCTGGCAAGCATCCGCTCACTCACACAACCTGTCCAAGTCACCCTGCAACCTCATAGCATCTTCCTCACAGCTCACACTACCACCCAGCTTTGTATCATGACAATAGACAATAGACATTAGGTGCAGGAGGAGGCCATTCGGCCCTTCGAGCCAGCACCGCCATTCAATGTGATCATGGCTGATCATTCTTAATCAACACCCCGTTCCTGCCTTCTCCCCATACCCCGTGACTCCACTATCCTTAAGAGCTCTATCTAGCTCTCTCTTGAATGCATTCAGAGAATTGGCCTCCACTGCCTTCTGAGGCAGAGAATTCCACAGATTCACAATTCTCTGACTGAAAAGGTTTTTCCTCATCTCCGTTCTAAATGGCCTACCCCTTATTCTTAAACTGTGGCCCCTGGTTCTGGACTCCCCCAACATTGGGAACATGTTTCCTGCCTCTAACGTGTCCAACCCCTTAATAATCTTATATGTTTCGATAAGATCCCCTCTCATCCTTCTAAATTCCAGTGTATACAAGCCTAGCCGCTCCAGTCTTTCAACATACGACAGTCCCGCCATTCCGGGAATTAACCTAGTAAACCTACGCTGCACGCCCTCAATAGCAAGAATATCCTTCCTCAAATTTGGAGACCAAAACTGCACACAGTACTCCAGGTGCGATCTCACTAGGGCCCTATACAACTGCAGAAGGACCTCTTTGCTCCTATACTCAACTCCTCTTGTTCTTCACTGCCTGCTGTACCTGCATGCTTCCTTTCAGTGACTGATGCACTAGGACACCAAGATCTCGTTGTACACCCCCTTTTCCTAACTTGACACCATTCAGATAATAATCTGCCTTCCTATTCTTACCACCAAAGTGGATAATCTCACACCTATGCACATTAAACTGCATCTGCCATGCATCTGCCCACTCACACAACCTGTCCAAGTCACCCTGCAACCTCATAGCATCTTCCTCACAGCTCACACTACCACCCAGCTTTGTATCATCTGCAAATTTGCTAATGTTACTTTTAATCCCTTCATCCAAGTCATTAATGTATATTGTAAATAGCTGCGGTCCCAGCACCGAGCCTTGCGGTACCCCACTAGTCACTGCCTGCTATTTTGAAAGGGACCCATTTATCCCCAGTATTTGCTTTCTGTCTGTCAACCAAATTCAAGATGTGCAATGTTCCTATTGACTCTTGGGAACCTCTCATAACCTTGGGTTATGACTGCTCAAAGTAGAGAAGGAATATATTATTACAAAACGCTTGTGTCCATGCATCGCAAGCATGCAGGGGCCCTGCATATATATAGAGGGAAGAATGTAACATCCAATGTTAGTCCCCTGCCTGTCCCAGTCATGTGCAGTCGCATTTGTTGAAGAGTTTGACATTCCCTCTTTGACCTTATAGAACCCACAAAAATAGAAGCAGGTTGTCTCTGAATCTGAGGAACTGTTAAAAAAAATAGAATAGACTATTCTGTGAAAGAAACAAAATCATTCTCTTTTACTCAGGTTTCCTATATTGGTACTGGACAAGTGATAAATTCAAGCATTACAATTTCCCTGTTTATAAAAATAGCAGATAAAAAGGGTGATAAGACCATTGCTCGCTGCTGATGTTCCAATCTTGGTAGCATTTAAGATGCTGAGTTACTGTACAGAGCACAATGTACGCTATTTAATGTAAATACTTTATGGTCACCAGTCAGACCTTTGTTGGGAGGTACAGAGATAAGGAAGTCAAGTGATCAAAAGAGATGAAGTTCAAGGAAAATGTAGAATAGACCATTATTAACTAGGAGAAGGTAACATCAAAGCAAACAGATATACAATGTAATCAGGGGACAGTCAGACGGGTCAGAAAATGGGGAGATCAGATAGGTTTAGGCGAACTGAGCAGAGGTGTGCAGCGAAACGATTACTGAGCCTATGCTTGGTCTCGCCGATATATGGGAGTCCGCACCTGAAACAGCGGGTACAGTAGATGAGGTTGGAGGAGGTGCAAGTGAACCTCTGCCTCACCTGAAAAGACTGTTGGAGTCCTTGGATGGAGTTGAGGGAGGAGGTATAGGGACATGTGTTGCATCTCCTGCGGTTGCTGGGAAAAGTACCTGGGGAGGGGGTCGTTTGAGTGGGAAGGGACGAGTTAACCAGGGAGTTACAGAGGGAACAGTCTGCGGAAAGTGGAAAGAGGTAGAGATGGGAAGATGTGGCTAGTGGTGAGATCCCGTTGGGGGTGGCGAAAATGTTGGAGGATTATGTGCTGCATGCGAGGGCTGATGGGGTGACCGGTGAAGATCAGGGGGACAAAATATAAATTGTTTTCTTATTAAGAGAGTAACGATGAAAGGTTTTGACTGGGTGGATTTGTAGAAGACATGAAGACATTTGTAGAGAGGATGAGATGGAGTTTCTTCCCACAGGCCATCAGGACTGTTAACTCTCATATCACCAGGGACTAATTTAATTTACTGTATTAATTTTTTTTTTGTGTTAAATTTTTTTTTCCTATTCTGTTTTGTAGTTTTAGCGCAATCCGCAGGCATTGCCACTTTCATTTCACTGCACATCTTTGTATATATATATGTGACAAATAAAGTTGACTTGACTTGACATTTACTTTTGTGGGA
Organism: Rhinoraja longicauda; assembly: GCF_053455715.1. Lineage (NCBI taxonomy): Eukaryota > Metazoa > Chordata > Chondrichthyes > Rajiformes > Arhynchobatidae > Rhinoraja > Rhinoraja longicauda. The sequence continues at coordinate 63,262,735 of NC_135957.1, read as the reverse complement.
GAATCTAGAACTGGATCCTACTGTTTGAAGATAAGGATCTTCCGTTTAAGACAGATGAGATGATTTTATTTTCTCTCAGCACGTCATGTGCTCTCTTCTCCGTTGAGTAGTGGAAGCTGATTTTGGAATATTTTAAATACAGGAATAAATCAGCTCATTAAAAGTAAAGGTGTGAAAAGTTACTGTGGGTGGACAGGACAACATTGGTGACAGTGGACTCATGCATAATATTACATGGCAGATCAGATTTGGGGAGCTAACTCACATGCTCCTGCTATTACCTTGTATTTTCATTTTGATGATGGCACAATGACACTAATAAGTAGATTTTAAAAGTATTGCTTGGAATTTGGCTTGCATTTCTAAGGGTGTGATATTCATTAAATTTTGTGGGCTCTGCATTGGAGGCCAAGCCTTCAAGATACAAAAGCATTTGATGGTGGAAAAGACGAAGGAAACCAGGGAAATCTATATCCAGATCCAGGTTGACCCCCCAGGACTGAGGGATAGGATGAGGGATCACAAGTTTAAGGTTCAGGCCAATTCGTTATTCGGATGGTCAGGGCAAAGGTCAGTACCTGGTAAGTTGTACATTTGGTCGTCAGGGAGTTGTACAGCAAGTTGTACATTTGGTCGTCAGGGAGTTGTACAGCAAGTTGTATATTTGGAGACACAAAATGCTGGAGTAACTCAGCGGGACAGGCAGCATCTCTGGAGAGAAGGAATGGATGACTTTTCGGGTTGAGATCCTTCTTCAGACTGATGTCAGGGCATTACAGAGATAAAATGTAGTCGGAGACAGTAAGACTGGTAGGAGAACTGGGAAGGGGAGGGGATGGAGAGAGAAGGAAAGCAAGGCCTACTTGAAGTTAGAGAAGTCAATGTTCATGCCGCTGGGGTGTAAGCTGTTCAAGCAAAATATGAGGTACTGTTCCTCCAATTTGCGCTGGGCCTCTGACAAATGGAGGAGGCCCAGGAAAGAAAGAAAGGTCAGTGTGGGAATGGGAGGGGGAGTTAAACTGTTGAGCAACCGGGAGATCAGGTAGGTTTAGGCGGACTGAACGGAGGCGTTCATCGAAACGATCCCCTGACATCAGTCTGAAGAAGGGTCTCGACCCGAAAAATCACACAGTCATTCTCTCCAGAGATGCTGCCTGTCCTGCTGAGTTACTCCAGCATTTTGTGTCTACCAAATATACAACTTACAGGACAACATTTTGTGTCTACCTTTGATTTAGCATCTGCATCTGCAGTTCTTTCCTACCCATTCTGTACATTTGGTAGTCGGGGAGTTGTACAGTAAGTTGTACATTTGGTGGTCAGGGAGTGCTGAGATGACTGTGACATGGAAAAGGGCCGTCGCATTATTTCTTTGAGGAAGAGGTTAATCAATATGGGATAGGGGTGATATCGTCTGGGCACCATTTGTGATCAAAAGTTTGGGGACAGATTGGCAAATCACAAGGCAGCAGTCAGTATTGCTGAGAAACATGAGCTCACACAAGGAAGTGCAGATTTGGGAATATTCTTAAACTGTGACCCCTGGTTCTGGACTCCCCCAACATCGGGAACATTTTTCCTGCATCTAGCCTGTCCAATCCCTTAAGAATTTTATATGTTTCTATAAGATCCCCTCTCATCCTTCTAAATTCCAGTGAATACAAGCCCAGTCAACCCATTCTTTCCTCATACGTCACTCCCACAAGCCCGGGGATTAACCTGGTGAACTTACGCTCCACTCCCTCAATAGCGAGAATGTCCTTCCTCAAATTAGGAGATCAAAACTGCACACAATACTCCAGGTGTGGTCTCACCAGGACCCTGTACAACTGCAAAGGTCCTCCTTGCTCCTAAACTCAAATCCTCTCGTAATAGACAATAGACAATAGACAATAGACAATAGACAATAGGTGCAGGAGTAGGCCATTCAGCCCTTCGAGCCAGCACCGCCATTCAATGCGATCATGGCTGATCACTCTCAATCAGTACCCCGTTCCTGCCTTCTCCCCATACCCCCTCACTCCGCTATCCTTAAGAGCTCTATCCAGCTCTCTCTTGAAAGCATCCAACGAACTGGCCTCCACTGCCTTCTGAGGCAGAGAATTCCACACCTTCACCACTCTCTGACTGAAAAAGTTCTTCCTCATCTCCGTTCTAAATGGCCTACCCCTTATTCTTAAAATGTGGCCCCTTGTTCTGGACTCCCCCAACATTGGGAACATGTTTCCTGCCTCTAATGTGTCCAATCCCCTAATTATCTTATATGTTTCAATAAGATCCCCCCTCATCCTTCTAAATTCCAGTATATACAAGCCCAATCGCTCCAGCCTTTCAACATACGACAGTCCCGCCATTCCGGGAATTAACCTAGTGAACCTACGCTGCACGCCCTCCATAGCAAGAATATCCTTCCTCAAATTTGGAGACCAAAACTGCACACTACTCCAGGTGCGGTCTCACCAGGGCCTTGTACAACTGTAGAAGGACCTCTTTGCTCCTATACTCAACTCCTCTTGTTATGAAGGCCAACATTCCATTGGCTTTCTTCACTGCCTGCTGTACCTGCATGCTTCCTTTCATTGACTGATGCACTAGGGCATCCAGATCTCGTTGAACTCCCCCTCCTCCTAACTTGACACCATTCAGATAATAATCTGCCTTTCTATTCTTACTTCCAAAGTGAATAACCTCACACTTATCTACATTAAACTGCATCTGCCATGTATCCGCCCACTCACACAACCTGTCCAAGTCACCCTGCAACCTTATTGCATCTTCCTCACAATTCACACTACTCCCCAGCTTAGTATCATCTGCAAATTTGCTAATGGTACTTTTAATCCCTTCGTCTAAGTCATTAATGTATATCGTAAATAGCTGGGGTCCCAGCACCGAACCTTGCGGTACCCCACTGGTCACTGCCTGCCATTCCGAAAGGGACCCATTTATCCCCACTCTTTGCTTTCTGTCTGTCAACCAATTTTCTATCCATGTCAGTACCCTACCCCCAATACCATGTGCCCTAATTTTGCCCACTAATCTCCTATGTGGGACCTTGTCGAAGGCTTTCTGAAAGTCGAGGTACACCATATCCACTGACTCTCCCCTGTCAATTTTCCTAGTTACATCCTCAAAAAATTCCAGTAGATTTGTCAAGCATGATTTCCCCTTCGTAAATCCATGCTGACTCGGAACGATCCTGTTACTGCTATCCAAATGCTCAGCAATTTCGTCTTTTATAATTGACTCCAGCATCTTCCCCACCACTGATGTCAGACTAACTGGTCTATAATTACCCGTTTTCTCTCTCCCTCCTTTTTTAAAAAGTGGGATAACATTTGCTATCCTCCAATCCACAGGAACTGATCCTGAATCTATAGAACATTGAAAAATGATCTCCAATGCTTCCACTATTTCTAGAGCCACCTCCTTAAGTACCCTGGGATGCAGACCATCAGGCCCTGGAGATTTATCAGCCTTCAGTCCCATCAGTCTACCCAAAACCATTTCCTGCCTAAGGGCAACATGCCATTAGCTTTCTTCCCTGCCTGCTGTGGCTGCATGAACATACTCTGCATATTGTGAAACATGAAATGGTTGGGGTGGGGGGTAGAGCAGCACTCTGTTGGGAGAGTTTGGGCAGAAGATGTGAGGAGAGGCAGCCTGAAAGAATGTCTACCTTAATTGATTTCCCACTATTAATTGAAACCAGCCTGAACAGATTCCCTTGATGTCATGCTGCCACCAAGCAAGCTTATTTCTGCATTTGTTGAATGGGGATAGCAGCATAGTCTATATTTACTTCTTTGGAAATTGTGCTGATGGTTCAATGGTTCATGCAAGAGCCATGCCAGGTTTTGGCGCCATTTTCAAAGTCCGTAAAGGCCAGTTGCAGCCGTCGCCACCTTCCAGGTCGCCAGGGAATCGTCGTTCCTTTCCTCGCCTGACCTTCAGCCTTAAGCCTTCGTGCCGGGGGAGGGGAGGGGGGGGGAGGGGAGGGGGGGGGAGGGGAGGGGGGGGAGGGGAGGGGGGGGAGGGGAGGGGGGGGGGAGGGGAGGGGGGGGGAGGGGAGGGGGGGGAGGGGAGGGGGGGGAGGGGAGGGGGGGGAGGGGAACCTCCCATGGCCGACCTTGCGAGCATGGAAGGTAAGACCCCCAGTTCTCCTTACTGGCCCTTGTCCAGCGTCGGCTGCCATCGCCGATTCCCTCCACCCTCCTCTCCGGTTCCCAGTCTATGGGGGCGAGCAGGAGACAAGCATCTGACGCGGCTCCCATTCTAGGCGGTCTGCCCGGTTCTGTGGCAGGAGAGCCAGTCCGGCATTCTGCCGGGGTATCACCACGTTGGCTGAATGTTCTCTGGCCTTCTTCATCCTTGCCAACTTGCCCCACTGCTTCCGTAGAAATGTCTCGTCTTCCTCATCCCAGATTCGGTGCTCGGGGATCTCACCGGTGTGGTGATCATGTCTCTCGCTGTGACTCACCACTCCTCCCTCTCTGTGCCATCGCCCAGGAACCAGCACTGGGGGGTTTTGCCCACTCGACAGGCCAGCGGGCCTTCACTAATTAATGCTCCTGTGAAATGGTTGATCCAGATCAAAAGTGATGATTATTTTACAACTCACATTAAAGTTGTAATTTTCAATTATGTTTCACTTCCTATGGAAATTGGGTCTGTAGCACACAGAAACCTAGGGGCTAGGTGATTCAATTTCTATACTGTACATGAACAAAATTGGTAAATGGCAATGAAGAGTGTATTTTTTAATTAGTTTTCACTTAATTTAGATCAGATCATTTATTGCTGATGGACTAAGCACTCAAAAGTACTTAACATTTGCACAAAGCAGAAATTAGTATAGAGTCATGCAGCACAGAGCCAGGAGACACGAGAAGCTGGAATTTGGAGCAAAAAAGAAACTGTTGGAAGAGCTCAGTGGGTTGGGCAGCATCTGTGGAAGGAAAAACCTGCTGGGTTAGTCATAGAGTTATAGCATCATACAGCATGGAAGCAGGAACTCCTTCCATGCTGAACAAGATGCCCCATCTAAGCTAGTCCCACCCTGCATTTGGTCCATATCCCTCTAAACCTTGCCTGCATTTGGCAAGGTCCATATCCCTCTAAACCTGTTCAAGTGTGTTTCAAATGCTGCTGTAGCACCTGGCTCAACTACTGGACCTCCTCTGGCACCTTATTCAATATATCCTCCACTTTCTGAGCGAAAAAGTCACCCCTTAGGTTCCTATTCAATCTTACCCTTCTCACTTTAAACCTATTTGCTCTGGTTCTTGATTTCCCTATCCTACGTAAAAGACTCAGGTGTTCTCCCTATCTATTCCCCTCGTGATTTTATATGCTGATATAAGATCACCCCTCCCTGCCCAACCTTTCCCTATAGATCAGGCTCTCGAGGGCTGTCAACATCCTTGTAATTCATCTCTGCACTTTTTCCAATTTAATGACATCCTTTCTAAAGCATGGTGATAAAAACTGAACACAATACTCAAAATGAAATCTCACTAATATCTTGTATAACTGTAACATAACATCCCAACTTCTATAGTATGTGTGGAAAGGAACTGCAGATGCTGGTTTACACTGAAGATAGACACAAAGTGCTCAGTACTCTGATTGATGAATGCCAAGGTACCAAAAGCCTTCTTGACCACCCCATCTACCCACGATTCCACTTTCAGGGAACCAAGTGCCTGCACTCGAGGATCCCTCTGTTCTACAAAACATCCCATGGCCCTACCATTCACTGAGAATTCCTCCAGCAGCTTGTTTTTTTGAAGAATAGGTCCTTCAGTCCAGCAGGTCTGTCCCAACTATCAAGCCCATTTATACTAATCCTACTTTAATCCCATTTTATTCTCTTCATTTTCCCATCAGCTACACCTCAACCACAACAACACCATGATGATTCCAGGCAATTTACAACCCCCATTTCTGAGGGATGTGAAAGGAAACCAGAAGGCTGGGAAGAAACTTTTATGGTCAATAGACAATAGACAATAGACAATAGGTGCAGGAGTAGGCCATTCAGCCCTTCGAGCCAGCACCGCCATTCAATGCGATCATGGCTGATCACTCTCAATCAGTACCCCGTTCCTGCCTTCTCCCCATACCCCCTCACTCCGCTATCCTTAAGAGCTCTATCCAGCTCTCTCTTGAAAGCATCCAACGAACTGGCCTCCACTGCCTTCTGAGGCAGAGAATTCCACACCTTCACCACTCTTTGACTGAAAAAGTTCTTCCTCATCTCCGTTCTAAATGGCCTACCCCTTATTCTTAAACTGTGGCCCCTTGTTCTGGACTCCCCCAACATTGGGAACATGTTTCCTACCTCTAATGTGTCCAATCCCCTAATTATCTTATATGTTTCAATAAGATCCCCCCTCATCCTTCTAAATTCCAGTGTATACAAGCCCAATCGCTCCAGCCTTTCAACATACGACAGTCCCGCCATTCCGGGAATTAACCTAGTGAACCTACGCTGCACGCCCTCCATAGCAAGAATATCCTTCCTCAAATTTGGAGACCAAAACTGCACACAGTACTCCAGGTGCGGTCTCACCAGGGCCCGGTACAACTGTAGAAGGACCTCTTTGCTCCTATACTCAACTCCTCTTGTTACGAAGGCCAACATTCCATTGGCTTTCTTCACTGCCTGCTGTACCTGCATGCTTCCTTTCATTGACTGATGCACTAGGACACCCAGATCTCGTTGAACTCCCCCTCCTCCTAACTTGACACCATTCAGATAATAATCTGCCTTTCTATTCTTACTTCCAAAGTGAATAACCTCACACTTATCTACATTAAACTGCATCTGCCATGTATCCGCCCACTCACACAACCTGTCCAAGTCACCCTGCAGCCTTATTGCATCTTCCTCACAATTCACACTACCCCCCAGATTAGTATCATCTGCAAATTTGCTAATGGTACTTTTAATCCCTTCGTCTAAGTCATTAATGTATATTGTAAATAGCTGGGGTCCCAGCACAGAACCTTGCGGTACCCCACTGGTCACTGCCTCCCATTCCGAAAGGGACCCATTTATCCCCACTCTTTGCTTTCTGTCTGTCAACCAATTTTCTATCCATGTCAGTACCCTACCCCCAATACCATGTGCCCTAATTTTGCCCACTAATCTCCTATGTGGGACCTTGTCGAAGGCTTTCTGAAAGTCGAGGTACACCACATCCACTGACTCTCTCCTGTCAATTTTCCTAGTTACATCCTCAAAAAATTCCAGTAGATTTGTCAAGCATGATTTCCCCTTCGTAAATCCATGCTGACTCGGAATGATCCCGTTACTGCTATCCAAATGCTCAGCAATTTCGTCTTTTATAATTGACTCCAGCATCTTCCCCACCACTGATGTCAGACTAACTGGTCTATAATTACCCGTTTTCTCTCTCCCTCCTTTCTTAAAAAGTGGGATAACATTTGCTATCCTCCAATCCACAGGAACTGATCCTGAATCTATAGAACATTGAAAAATGATCTCCAATGCTTCCACTATTTCTAGAGCCACCTCCTTAAGTACCCTGGGATGCAGACCATCAGGCCCTGGGGATTTATCAGCCTTCAGTCCCATCAGTCTACCCAAAACCATTTCCTGCCTAATGTGGATTTCCTTCAGTTCCTCCATCACCCTAGGTTCTCCGGCCCCTAGAACATTTGGGAGATTGTGTGTATCTTCCTCAGTGAAGACAGATCCAAAGTAACGGTTTAACTCGTCTGCCATTTCTTTGTTCCCCATAATAAATTCCCCTGTTTCTGTCTTCAAGGGACCCACATTTGCCTTGACTATTTTTTTTCTCTTCACGTACCTAAAAAAACTTTTGCTATCCTCCTTTATATTATTGGCTAGTTTAACCTCGTACCTCATCTTTTCTCCCTGTAATGCCTTTTTAGTTAACCTTTGTTGCTCTTTAAAAGAGTCCCAATCCTCTGTCTTCCCACTCTTCTTTGCTATGTTATACTTCCTCTCCTTAATTTTTATGCTGTCCCTGACTTCCCTTGTCAGCCACAGGTGTCTCTTACTCCCCTTAGAGTCTTTCCGCCTCTTTGGAATAAATTGATCCTGCAACCTCTGCATTATTCCCAGGAATACCTGCCATTGCTGTTCTACCGTCTTCCCTGCTAGGGCCTCCTTCCAGTCAATTTTGGCCAGCTCCCATCTCATGCCTCTGTAATCCCCTTTGCTATACTGTAATACCGACACTTCCGATTTTCCCTTCTGCCTTTCCATTTGCAGAGTAAAACTTATCATGTTGTGACCACTGCCTCCTAATGGCTCTTTTACCTCTAGTCCCCTTATCAGATCAGGATCATTACACAACACTAAATCCAGAATTGCCTTCTCCCTGGTAGGCTCCAGTACAAGCTGTTCTAAGAATCCATCTCGAAGGCACTCTACAAACTCTCTTTCCTGGGGTCCATTTCCAACCTGATTTTCCCAGTCTACCTGCATGTTGAAATCTCCCATAACCACCGTAGCATTACATTTTTGACACGCCAATTTTATCTCCTGATTCAACTTGCACCCTATGTCGAGGCTACTGTTTGGGGGCCTATAGATAACTCCCATTAGGGTCTTTTTACCCTTACAATTTCTCATTTCTATCCATACTGATTCAACATCTCCTGATTCTATGTCACCCCTTGCAAGGGAATGAATATCATTCCTTACCATCAGAGCAACCCCACCCCCTCTGCCCTCCTGTCTTTCTTTTCTATACGTTGTGTACCCCTGAATATTCAGTTCCCAGCCCTGGTCCTCTTGTAGCCATATCTCAGTGATCCCTACCACATCATACTTGCCCATGACTAACTGAGCCTCAAGCTCATCCACTTTATTTTTTATACTACGCGCATTTAAGTACAACACTTTAACTTCTGTATTTACCTCCCCTCTCACATCGGTCACAATTGGCCCTGCCCTTAATTTCTTTTCCCCTCTAGAACTTCTGTTCCCCTTCTTCCGAGAGTCTTTTGCAATATCTCCTGTATTCCCTTTTTTTACCTCATCTTCATATTCACAATTTGTCAACCCCTCCCCCCCACTACTTAGTTTAAAGCCACAGGTATCGCACTAGCAAACCTGCCTGCCAGAATGTTTGTCCCCCTGCTGTTAAGATGTAACCCGTCCCTTTTGTACAAGTCACCCCTAGCCCAGAAGAGATCCCAGTGGTCCAGAAATCTAAATCCCTGCTCTCTGCACCAGCCCCTCAGCCACACAGAGAAAATCAAAAACACTACACAGACAGCAGCTGAGGTCAGCATTGTAACCAAGTCTTAGGCACTGTGAGGACATAGCTCTGAAAGCTAGTCACCTGCTTGATTAAAACTGCACCAATTGTCTCTCTTAAAAATGCCAATATAGGTTTTAATGCAAAGGCTCACGCTCTAAAGAGCAGTGTGCTCATCGTAATTCATGGAAGATTTTATGTCTGGCAACTTAGAAATAAGTTAGTGGAAACCTGAGCAAAGCAATCACTTTGAAACACTAACCATTTGCATCACAGTTGGAGATTACACTAAAAATAAAAGATCTATTCTCCCGTTTGAGTCTACCATGTTTGCAGGCATTAAAATGTCTTCAAATACATTGGCTCAGACACCAACTCAGGAATCACCATTCATGGGCACTCCAACTTGTCCATAGTTTGCTAATCTGGTTGCAGAAGGCTAACCTCGCTGCCTTACTACATTCCATAGTCTGGTAGCACAGTATAACTGTTGGGTGGGCTTCTAACTACCCATTGAATGAAGCCCTTTCCGCAAAATACCCTTGATAGCTTTTGACTGCAGGCAAAGCTAGGGGCAGGGTTATCAGAGATGTTAGAAAATGTTTTATATTTGTAAAAAATATTACAGAAGAATTAATACCCAAAGTTAATTGATAAGATCAAAATAAAATTCAGAATACAAATAAATAATAACATACTTTTCACTTTGCCTATAATCCCTATTGAAATTGAAGGGTTCTCAGATCCGAAGCCACATTGGACTCAGTACAGGGCAGCTTGATGCTGGAACTTTCCAACAAGACTGTGCCCAGTTGTTGGACCCCATGGGTCACCTTAATCTGACAATATCCCAGACCTCTGTGTTTGACAATGCAATGTCTGAAGAAGGGTCCTGATGTGAAACGTTACCTATCCATGTTATGCAGGGATGCTACCTGGCCCACTGAGCTACACCAGCACTTTGTGTCTTATTTTCAATGGATCAAAAACCTAGCCATTCCGAAGGAATTGATTACCTTTGTTCCAAACACTTGTCATAAGATCATTACATCATAAGTGATAGGAGTAGATTTAGGCCATTCGGCCCATCAAGTCTACTCTGCCATTCAATCATGGCAGATCTACCTCTCCTCCTAACCCCATTCTCCTGCCTTCTCCCCATAATCACTTGTAGCTCGGTTGTAATCTCTAGAGACATTTAATCACACTTTCATCAGGTCATAAACAGCCTGTACAATCCGTATTGGGAGTATAGCAATGATGGGTCCCTATACCTAACATTCTAAAGAGCAACCCTAATTAGGAGTGGTTTATAGTCTGCCTCACTTGCACTGCAATAGCGAGAATACTCAGTTTCTGCTTCGAGGTCTTTGCTTTATTTATTTTCTCTCTATCACCTTTGGTTTCATTTTTCTTCTGATCAATTTGGCAAATCCTCCAGGACATCAAATCTTTAAAAACTAACATTTCAGAAGAAAAGCTTCTTGGAGTAGTGTAAGAAGGAACTGCAAATGCTGGTTTAAACCAAAGATAGACACAAAAAGCTAGAGTAACTCAGCGGGACAGGCAGCATCTCTGGAGAGAAGGAATGGGTGATGTTTCAGGTCGAGACCCTTCTTCAGACAGTAGTTTATAGTTGATGCTTCTTTAAAACTTATAACCAATGTGTCCCAGTTCCCTTCCCTTTCCCCATAAATCAGCAAATTTCCGCATTTTACGGCTTTAAAATGGAAAATTCAGAAGTGAAGCAACAAAGTGAAGAGTTGAGATTTGGATGTGTGGTGGATACAGATAAAATTCTGGTTTCCAACAAGGAATGGAGTTGTAACAATGGACCAAAGAACACTGCAAAACTGTATTCTGCAGGAACTCAACAGGTTTGGTAGCATGAATGAAGGGAAATCGGCAGACAACATTTCGGGTCAGGACCCTTCTTCAGATAAAAGTAGAGTCCTGATTCAAAACGTCGTCTGTCCATTTCCTTCCACAGATGTTGCCTGGCCTGCTGAGTTTCTCCAGCACTTTGTTTTCTGCTCAAGATTTTAGCATCTGCAGTCTCTTCTGTGTGCCCAATTATATTCCTCTGAATTGTTGAGGCATTGGGTTTGTAAGATTACTGAGGTTAGGAACTGAGGCGTGTGGTCATATGCTGTACCTACATAACAATCTGCACAATCCATCCATGCTAAATGTTTATGAAGATGTCTATCTCATCTACCTGAGAAATCTGGTGTGAATTGTTTTAAGGTGGTAGTTCATTATCCATACTGGTTAATGAAAAACACAGCTAGATTTAATGATCATTTTACCTGTTGAGCAGAATAAAGAAACAAGAAAAAGCTATTCGGCCTCATCTCCGAATAGATCTTGGCCAGACTGCACCTTAACTCTGTACCCCTCTGTTTCCATATCATTGCATGTGTCTGTTAGAAAATGATTGACCTTAATCTAAATTCCAAGTTCTACCCACAGCTCAGGTTGAATCAGTCTTTGAATGAATACATTTTGAATGAGCCATTGGAGATGCTTTGCCTGGATTAATTCTGGATCGAGTGCCCCATGCTATGCATATATTGCTCATACAGGAAATATATATGTCATCAGAACATTTCTCCTTGGATTAAATTATGGAGATAATAAGTGGACTGGGAGAGAAAGAAAAAGATCATATTGCTTTAGCTGCAGCTAATTTGAATTTGCTGTAAGTGCTTAGTATAAAGATGACTTTGTTTCGTTTTACAGTGCTCAGCCTCAAGGTAGGAAGATGTTTACCAGGAATAAATTACAAGTAAATTACTTTAAAAATATATAAAATCATGAGAGGACTAGATAGGTTGAATGCACAGAGCCCTTTTTTCCCAGAGTAGGGGAATCAAGAACTAGAGGCCATAGGTTTTAGGTGAGGAGAAAGATTTAATGGTAGCCAATGGTAGCGCTTGTTAGTAGTTGCTCCGCCTAATATGCGATATATATTACCAAGAGCTTGCTTACGTAGGGCAGTTGGAATAGCTGTTACTCGCTGTAACATCTTGCAGATCAATGCTGTAAGTGGACTTTAATAAATGTGTGTTGCATTTTCGACGTGTGTACGACTCCACTCATTACAGAACCTGAGGGACAACTTTTTCGCACAAAGAGTGGTGAGTATATGGAACGAGCTGCATGATGAGCAACAGTCTAGGTATTATAGCAACATTTAAAAGACAGGTGCATGGATAGGAAAAGTTTAGAAGGTTGTGAGTCAGGCAGGGCAGGTGGGACTAGCTTAGATGGGGCACCTTAGTTGGAGTGGATGAGTCAGGCTGAAGGGCCTGTCTCCCTGTTAGATGACTCTATGACTTTGAGTAGCAAGTTTTTCTCCACTCACTGTTGCAAAGAACAATTTTCAGGTGAGAAGATCTACATTCAAGAAACATAGTTCAATCTGCTACAGAATTTAAACTTGCAATCCCTTGCCAAATGGTGCATTATATCCTTGTGAATGATTAAATAAATATTCTTGCACTCCACCAGCATGTTCTACTTCCTGAAGAATGAACTCACCAACCCGACATAAACATAGTATAATAGTGGCAACTTGCTCAGACTTTCCAGTGTATTATGTCAAGCTCCCTTTAGTTATTTGTTTCCCGAAGGCTTATTGTACACACTTTCTCAACATGAAATGTAAGATAGCCTTGCCTATAACAACTGTAGTTTCTGTTAATTGGTCTGCTCAGTGCAGAGTGCAATTTTGTTGCCGTACAAAATTCACAATTGAGAACGTCCCTTGAACTCAATCTCTCTGTAATGGTGTCAGCAGTTTCAATGACATTTTAAACTCTAGCTGACAGCAGAGTCTGAGAATGCTGCACTGTTGGTCCCCATGTGTTTTGATGAGAGCTGTAAATAACTTGCTATTGATACAACTAGCTTTTTTTTTCTCCCCACAAAGTCAATACGGAACTTTGTGACAAGATTCTATATCATGTGAAAATATTGTATCATCGGTTTGAAGTGAATGCAGTTGCCATCAAGGGGCATTGACAGGTATGGAATTTTATCAAGTTGAATTTTGGATGGTAAGCACAAACAGTACAACTCTGTAGGTTAGTAATTAGTGAACGGTGAACGGTGCTAAATAACAATCGATTGCCTTTCAGTGCCAATGTGAAGATCGGGCTGAACAATTCAATTACTGCCATATGGTGAAAATAATGCTCTTTAACCTGGCCTATAATTTTCTCTCAGTATAGGTTTAAGGTCAGAGGAGAAAGATTTAAAAGGGACCTGAGGGGTAACGTTTTCAAATAGAGGGGGTTGAGTTGATGAAAAGAGTTGCCAGAGGAGGTAGTTGAAGCAGGTACTATAACAACATTTAGAGTCTCATAGAGTCATAGAGTCATTGGTGCAACTTGTCAAAAAGACATTTGGATAGGTACATGGATAGGAAAGGTATAAAGGGATATAGGCTAATACATCCAGGTGGTAGTAACATAGACAGGGCATCTTGGTTGACATGGGCAATTTGTCCTGAAGAGCTTTTCTATGCTGTATGATTCTATAACGGTATACTTATTACTAGGAATTTGCAATTTAGCTCCTCTGACCTATTCAATATTTTGATGAGCCTGTGGCTGAACTCTGAACTAATTGTAATTCCTGAACCTCTATTGACAGAAACATTAATTTCATTTCTCCTTCCACTGATGCTGCCGACCTGCTGAGGTCATAGCCTCAGAATAATAGGACTTTAGGAAGTCTTCAGGAGTTCTTTAGGAAGGAGATGAGGAGGAATTTCTTGAGTCAGAGGATGGTGAATCTGTGGAATTCGGCCACAGAGACTGGGGAGGCCAAGTCATGGATATTTTTAAGGCAGAGAGATTGACTCTTGCATAGTACGGGTGTCAGGGTTTGTGGGGAGAAGGCAGGAGAATGGATTTGAGAGGGAGAGATAAATCAGCCGTGATTGAATGACAGAGTAGACTTGATGGGCCGAAAGGCCTATTTCTGCACCTATCAGTTCTGAACATGAGTACATCCTGTTTTCCTGTATTTTTTGTTTTTTACTTCAGAATTCCAGCAGTTGCAGTTTTTTATTTTATTTTGAACTAACTAAAATCTTAGTTTTCAAATTTCTACCAATCTCAGGTTTAAAAGAAATCGTTGACCTACCACCAACTGTCATTTGTTGAACACAACACAAAGCCTCAGATATCGTCTGCATGTACAATGACTTTCTAATTGTACCCTGAAAGGTTAATTTTAAGGCTCAATTGTCAATGGCTGTTATTTTTTTCAGGAGGATTGATGATTTGTATTTTAAAAGATATAGAAGGAGACCATTCAGCCCATTGAGTCCATGCCAGCTCTAAGGAGGTATTCTCTTTAGTCCCAATCCCCTGTGGATTAACTTCCCATTGATTATTTTTTTCCCATAAATCTTCACTAAGTTTTAAGTTATAAGTAGCTAATTGACCTGCCGGCATATATTTGGGATGCAGGAGGAAATTGAGGCAGCTGGCTAAACCTATTTGGTTACAGTGAGTAGGTGCAAACTTCACACAGACAGCACCCGAGGTTAGAATCCAACTCAGGTCCTGGAGCTGTGACGCAGCAGTGCTAACTGCTGCACTACTGTGCTGCCACAGGAGGATTAAAGAAACTCTCTTGTACTACATCAGCACAGAGGGACAGCACAGAGGCGCAGTGGTAGAATTGCTGCCTCACAGTGCCGGAGACCCTGGTTCGATCCTGATTAAGGGGGCTGCCTGTGCGGAGTTTGTATGTTTTCCCTGTGACCGCATAGGTTTACTCTGGGAGACTTGGTTTCCTCCCACATTCCAAAGATGTGCTTGTAGGTTAATTGGTCTCTGAAAATTATCCCTGATGTGTAGGATAGAACTAGTGTATGGGTGATCACTAGTCGATGCGGTCTTGATAGGCCGAAGGACCTGCTTCCACACTCTATCGCTAAACTAAGCTAAGCTTAGCTCCACTGTGGCATTTTAGCTCCTGCCAATAAAGCTACCAGCCCTACTTAGACAGAGTGCCTGGTATGATCTAAAGGTGGCCAACAATCCAATTCAGTAGGGCCAGCAGCTCACTTGAGTATTAATGACTGTTGTGTGAGAGTTAGTATTCTTTGATTAATGCCCATTAAAATAAAGAATGTAATTTCTTGGGAATGGAACATTTTTCCGATTCTGTGAAGCCAGCACATTCGTAGTTTTAGATCAATGTCAGGAAAGGCATCAATTGTACCACTAGACATGAAAGACTTTGGCTACCCTAAGGATCTTTACTTTCACAGTTGAGGATGATGAGATTATTTTCAATTGAAAATGCTAAGCCTCGCTTAGAGAAAGTGGTTGACTCAGTGGACGTGTTTATACTCAAGAGATTGATGACATTGAAAGCTTAGGCTAATATATTTTATCTATAATGTATAAGCCACAGTTTCCTCCTTAACTCATATCCTTTTCTTAACCAATATTCTTTAGACTCCTCGAAAGATGATAGCAGGCCACTTAGGTTATTGTGACTGTGCTGGCTCTTTTGTGGAGCTGTTCAATTACCTGCTCTTTTATTTCTTTAATTTATATTTGATTTGTATTGGCAAATCTGCTCTCACCAACCTCTCAGGTGCTGGAGTGGAAATTCCTGAATATTCCTGGGTGTTCTGGGAGGAATCCTCTGTACTCGAGACCGTGGGTGCCCAGGCAGAGCCACCAAACCAAAATGCACAGTCACCTCATGCAGTAACATTGTAGGAATATAAAGCTGTCCCTGCCAAATAAAACATTAGTCAGTAGATTCTTGCACATGTGCACGGCCAGCTGAAAGATCCTGTAAATGCCAAATGACAAAGATATCAGTGGCGACCTGACAGATGGTGATGAAGTGTCCTATCTAGGTCATGTATCATGCTCCTTTACTCTCCCCACAAGGGAACTGTGTCTCAACACCCCTGACACTTGACATCCACAAGATCCTTCACTACTTGTAGACCTGCATGCTCCAGCCTTGGGCCAGCCTTGCCACACATTCACGTTTATCCTGAGCATAAAACCTCTCCCTCTACAACTCACCCCTTTTTATAATTCTAAGATAGACACAGAAAGCTGGAGTAATTCAGTAGGCCAGGCAACATCTCTGGAGAAAAAGGTATAGGTGACATTTTGGAACGCGACCCTTCTTCAGACTAAGAGTCAAGGGAAATGGAAAAGAGAGATATAGACAGTGATATAGAGAGGTATAGAATAAATGAAAGAAAGATATGAAAAAAAGTAACGATGAGCAATGAAAGGTGGGGGGGGGGGGTTGGCTGTGGGCTAGGTGATAATGAGTTATACAGGCAGTGAAAGTAAACAGGATGACAGTGAAATGAGTACAACGACTAGGGTGGTGGGAGGGGGGGGAGGGCGGAGGGGGAGGGGATTCAAGGGTTACTTGAAGTTAGAGAATACAATATTCTCATACTGCTGGGTTGAAAGCTGCCCAAGCAAAATATCAGCAAAATAATTGTTCCTCCAATTTGTGTTTGGCCTCACTCTGACAATGGAAGAGGCCCAGGACAAAAAGGTCAGTATGGGAATGGGGAGGGGATTTACAGTGTTTGGCAACATGGAGATCACGTAGGCCAAGGCGCGTGAGCAAAGGTATTCAGTGAAACGATCACTCAGTCTATGCTTGGTCTTGGTGTATGTCTAAATTAAACTTAACTAAATTAAACTATACTAAACTAAACTAAACTAAACTAAACTAAACTGAGATTTTTTTTGTTTCATTGATTCCATAAACAAATGTACTGGTCTAAATGAGCTCAGAATTTCATGAAGCTCTTAGAAAACTCATGTTAATAACTCAAGACGTGATTATTAAGTAATATATAGCTTTCCTTTCAGGGCAGAGTGGGAGTGCGGGACAAACTACGTTGAATTAGAGTCATAGAGTGATACAGTGTGGAAACAGGGCCTTCGGCCCAACTTTCCCAAACCGGCCAACATGTCCCAGCTACACTAGTCCCACTTGCCTGCGCTTGGTCCATATCACTCCAAACTTGTCCTATCCATGTACCTGTCTGACTGTTTCTTAAACGTTGAGATTGTCCCAATCTCAACGACCTCCTCTGGCAGCTTGTTCCATACACCCACCACCCTTTGTGTGAAAAAAAGGTTTTCAGAATTGGTTGCAGAATTTATCCAGAATGCAGGACAACTGGTGATAGCTTTCATATTTATCTTAATCCTATCAGTTAAAACTAAGCCTGCAGTATGTCCACAGCCTTGCACTGACAACTCCAATGATTCACAGGTGAGAACCGACTCTTGCTTTGTCACATAAGACCCACCCATCAAAAAATGGCAATGGATGCTACAGGATAAGGTCCCGCAATGCTACGTCTGCAGGGATTTCCCAGTCACTTAACTAGTATTTAGAAAGTTAAAAAATAGTTAATACAGTTGTTTGTCTTATGTCCTGTTTGTTTAGAGAAGAAAAAGCATTGCAAACCACTGCAGTGTTTCAAAAACCCATAGACGGAAAAGAGATACTACGTTCAGGCTTGCCAACGGATTGTGTACGATTCCCCAGGGCCAGCCTGTCTCCAAAATGAAGAGATTTACTCTGGTAAATGACAGTTACTTAGTTGGCAGAGGCCCTGCATTTCCTGAGCAGAAACCCAAGGCCAGTCCAGTCATAACTTGGACCCCTTTTCCAAGCGCATATTGCCTTCAGCTGTCAAAAAAAAAACAAATCAGAAAACTGTGAAGTGAGCATCAGCCAGAATTTCTATGAGGAAAAATGAAAGGCAATCTCATGTGAAAATTGATCTCAACTTACCTGTAGTGTGCAGCTGGCATTTTGATTATTTGTGCTTCACAGCCTGTGGTGTGTGCTTCTGGACTGTGATGCTGTGCTGAAAGTCTCCTCATTTTGTTTACTGGAGATCCATTGGACTACTCTGATTTATTACCTTGGTTTATGAACCCACTGCTGTATGAAGTACTTGATGCTGCTTTACCTATTACACTTTGATCTTTGCCTTCATTTGCAGTCATTAAATCATTGCAATGCAGCCATCCTGCAGACAGTGAAGGTGATTTCAGGTGTGGGCGTGCAAGGCATGTCACTGTGCATTAATTTTGAGGTGATGACATTACTTTTATTGTCCTGTTGAATAAAAACTCCCTGATATTTCATTTACCTTTGAAGCATTCATTTGTTTGCATCAGTTGTATCCTTCATGCTGTGCTCGCACTATTCCAATAGTTTTGGATGTGGTATGATCTGCCGTGTAGACGACATAGCATCAAAGAAAAATTCATAGCTAACCTCAGAGATGAAGATTTCTGCACCAGGGGTCAGCCTTTAATTTCTGACAGCTGGGTGTGTAAATGGCCTGTCCCACTTAGGCGATTTTAAGGCAACTGCCGGCGACTAGGCTGTCGCCGAACGTTCGCCGGGGTTTCGCGGGGATGATCGTGAGGAGCCTTCAATGAATCGTAGCGGATCTCGGCGCGTCGTGGAAAAATGTTCCTGCTAGAAATTTCTCGGCGACAGCTGGCTTGTAGCCAGGTATCGTAGCTTATTGCGGACGCTGTCCCATGCTGTCCCCATGTTTGCTAGGTTGTCGCCGGTACTGAGGACGGATGAATTTCATTGTCGACCACCAACGTCAACCGGAGACAGGTACCGGGATCAGGGGAAGACAAGGTCCGACAGGAACTGTCAAAGCCCGTTTTGACAGCTGACAGAAGTGCAGCTGCAACAACCAGGTGTGGAATGGGGGGCGGAGACCGTGATGCTGTCAAAGGTGGGTGGACACTTGAACAAACCGGTTTGAGCCAGCACCGGAATTGCGGTGCTGGCTCAAAGGGCTGACTGGCCTACTCCTGCACCTATTTTCTATGTTTCTATTTATTGTCACGTATCCGAGGTACAGTGAAAAGCTTTTATTGCGTGCTAACTAGTCAGCGGAAATTACAATTGAGCCATTCGCAGTGTACAGCTACATGATAAACGGAATAACACGAATAACATTTAGTGCAAGTTAAAGCCAGTAAAGTCCAATCAAAGATAGACCAAGGGTCTCCAATGCTGTAGGTAGTAGTTCAGGACTGCTCTCTTGTTGTTGTCTGGTGGTTACAGTTGCCTGTTGAGATATCAGGGACCCATAAGAGTTTCATGAATGGTTAGAATTTGAGGGATATCAGTATGAAGAAGCGTCCCTGTCTGCCCATTCTATCCACAGATTTTGCCCGAGTTCCTCCTGCACTTTGGAGGAGGTCAAGTGCTGGAGGAACAAAATTCCAGCATATGCTGTTCCTTCTGACCTTGTTTTGAATTTTGTTCGCGTGGGTTAAGTTCAAAGGAATTTAAACATTTCTGGAACAGAGGAGGTCAATCAGCCTTTGGTGTTCATGCAGCCAAAAATGGAACGATTTAGATTACACCTTCTTCCAAGCTTTCAATGTGCAGCTTACGTAGGTGATTTTCTTTACGTACTCATCAAAGCACTTTTCATACTTGGACATTTTTTAGATTTATTTTAGATTTAGAGATACAACGCAGAAACAGGCCCTTCGGCCCAACGGGTCCGCACCGCCCAGCGATCCCCGCACACTAACACTATCCTACACGCACTAGGGACAATTGTTTTTACATTTGCCCAGCCAATTAACCTACAAACCTATCTTTGGAGTGTGGGAGGAAACCGAAGATCTTGGAGAAAACTCACGCAGGTCACAGGGTGAATGTACAAACTCCGTACAGACAGCACCCGTAGTCAGGATCGAACCCGAGTCTCCGGCGCTGCATTCGCTGTAAGGCAGCAACTCTACCGCTGCGCCACCGTGCCGCCTATGAGGGACTGCAGATGCTGGAATCTGGAACAAAAAACAAACTGCTGGAGGAACTCAATGAGTCGAGCAGCATCTGTAGAGGGAAAACGAATTGTCAATGTTTTGCGTCTCAAACGTGCTTCAGATCCTAATGCAGTGTCTAGACCTGAAAGGTCAACAATTTTCTCCCCCCACAGATGGCACGGTGACGCAGTGGTAGAGTTGCTGCCGTACCGTGCCAGACACCTGGGTACAATCCTGACTACAGGTGCTGTCTGTACGGAGTTTGTATGTTCTCCCCGTGACCGCGTAGGTTTTCTCCGGGTTCTTCTTACACTCCAAAGACGGAGAGGTTTGTAGATCAATTGGCTTCGGTAAAATTGTAAATTGTCACCAGTGTGTAGGATCGTGTTAATGTACGGGATTTGCTGGTCGTGTGGAGTTAGTGGGCTGAAGGGCCTTTTCCTGCACTGTATCTCTAAACTAAATTTAACTAAACTAAACTAAAAAGATGCTGCTTGACCCGCTGAGTTCCTCCAGCAGTTTAAATTTTTTTTAAAAATCCTGCTGCTTTTTTATTTCCACTATCCTTTCAGACAGTGGGTCTCAGACCACCACTACTGTTCTTTGAGTGTATTATTTCTCCTCAACTCCCTTTTATCTTTCTATCAAATAACTTCAATACACTTTCTCAAGTTACCGATCTTTCTGCCAAGAGAAATAGGTCCACCCTATCTAGGAATCTTATAATTTCATACATCTGAGTTTAATCTCGTCTCAGCATCCTTCATTCCATAGAAAGACAAGCAACATCGCCAGTCTTTCCTCATGATCTTAATTCTCCAGTTTGGCAACAACTTTACTAATTTCCTCTACAACCTCTCTAAAGCTATCACACCACACCCGCCGTGAGAAGACTAGAACTGTGTGCAATACATTTAGTGTGCCCTAACTAGTCTTTATATAATTCAAATAAGACCTCCTCTCGTGTTCTGTATCTTAGCCAACCAAGGGAAGTATCTTGTATGCCTTCATAACCACCTTATGCATTTGTCCTGCTATTTCTCATAATCATAATCATAGTCATCATCATACTTTATTAGCCAAGTATGTTTTGCAGCATATGAGGAATCTGATTTGCCATACAGTCATACCAATAAAAAACAACAAGACACACAAAATACATTTTAACATAAACATCCACCACAGTGACTCCTCCACATTCCTCACTGTGATGGAAGGTGAAAAAATGTTCAATCTCTTCCCTTCTTTGTCCTCCCGAGGTCGGGGGCTTCGAGCCTTCCACTGATGGGGTGACCTTGGCTCCCGTAGCCGGCGGCCGGGCCCTCTGCCTCGGGATGATCAAGCACCCACATCGGGGGGATCTCAGCTCCCCGTGATGGGTGATTGGACCCCAGATCTGGGCTAGTCAAATCTTCTGCGACTTTGGAGCTTCCCGACATCAGTCTCTACCCGAGACTGTGAGCTCCTCGATGGTGAAATCTGCAGGCCGCAGCTGGAGCGTCGATCAAGGGAAGGGATCGCAGGCTCTGATGGTAAGTCCACGGCCCTGCGGTGGGGCTCAAAGTCAGTCTCGAGCAAGGCCGCCAGCTCCATGATGTTAAGCTGCAGAGCGACCGAAGATACGATCCGGAAAACTATCGTACCTCCGGCAAGGTAAGAGATTGAAAAAAAAGTTTCCCCCGACACCCTCCCCCAACCCCCATATAAAACAAACCAGAGAACA
Source organism: Rhinoraja longicauda (assembly GCF_053455715.1). NCBI lineage: Eukaryota > Metazoa > Chordata > Chondrichthyes > Rajiformes > Arhynchobatidae > Rhinoraja > Rhinoraja longicauda. The sequence continues at coordinate 63,240,905 of NC_135957.1, read as the reverse complement.
TTAACACATATTTTTAAAACACACTAAAAATAACAAAAAAGACGAAAAGACAGACAGACCATTGGAGAGGCTGCCATCGCTGATGGCGCCTCCCGGTGGAATTCTGCTTGCAAAGGTTCATCTGATCCTATTTATTTCGTAGCATCCAACCACTGATTGTGCATTCTTTTGCTTTATTTGTTTGTCCTATGCATTATCTCACACTTGCTATGCCATGTGTTTTGTTGTTTTCCCAAAGTCTACAATTTAAAACACCTACATTGATAATTTTGCCATCATTGGCAAACTAATTAACCTTGGCCCTCCTCGGTTCTATAGTTTATGCCACAATGAGCATGTGGCTAGAAACATGTCCTTCAGAATGCTAGAGTGTATATTCATCTCCTGTCGACCAGTACTCTTTGCTTCCTCCCACTGAGATGAACCTTCTGGATGGGATCTTGTTAAACATGTTTATTTCCAAAATTCATTGTGTGCCTCTATTCTTTTTGTATTATTGTTTTAGGACAAAAGCCAGAGGTTGGTTCACAAGCGTGAGTATATTACAGAGAGTTCCTAGTTTATCAGGAATATTCAGATGTCAATTTTATGGGCTGATATCTATTGTATAATCTATTGAGTGATTGGAACTTTCTAGAAGCTCAAGAGTAAAATAGCTATCCTGGAGAAATAGATCATAGGTTTATTGCCCTCAAAATTGTTCCCCAAATAATAAAAAATCACTTTTCCTTTATTTGAAGGACATTGGAATTCTTCTACCACAGTAGCTGTGCGTTGAACATTGAAAATTAAACCAGGCCAGGTGAGCAGAAGGGCTCTGGGGAGTGATGTTGAATAGAGAGGCTTACTGGTACAAGTACATCATTCTCTGCATGTGGCAACCCAGGTCGGCAGGATGATGAAGAAGGTGGATGGCATACTTACCTTCAAGGACCTTGGCATTAAGTTCAAGAGTCGGGTTGTCATGATACACTTGCATAAATCGTTGGTTGGGCCACACTCGGAGTGTTGTGTGCAGTTCTGGTTTGCACACAACAGAAAGGATGCGATTAAGCTTGAGATAGTATGAAATAAATTTCACCGGGATATTGCCTGCTGTGGAGGGCTTGAGGTATAAGAAGAGATTGAAGAGGTTAGGACTATTTTCCCTGGAGCAAAGGAAGCTGAAGGGTTATAAACTTATGAAGGACATCGATGGGACAACTATAGATTTTTTATTCTCAGGAAAGGTGTCTAAAACTAGAGGGCATTGGTTTAAGGTGAGAGGGGAAAGATTTAAAAAGGACACAGAGAGTATATGGAAAGAGCATTCCAAAGTGGTGAGAGAGGCAGACAAGCTGATGCCATTAAAAGGCATTTGGGCAGATGTATGGATAGAAAAGAGAGTTTAGAGGAAATTAGGCCTTGTGTGGGCACATGGTATTAGTGTGTTTAGACATTTTGGTCGGCATGGATGTCGGGCTGAGGGCTTGCACTACTCTATGAATCAATGTGTATTCACCATGAGATGGAATTAGTGTTAGTAACATTTTCCTTGGTGATGGGTGTGATGCACCAAAGTTCAACCATGCAAATGACCCTGAGCAATGGCTGTGACCTGGAGCCTCACCCATAGCTGTATGGATTGTGGTCAACCACACATTTGCTGGTGCAGTGCCTGGCATTTAATTACACAGCCCCACTGATCCACTTGTGTTGTTTTGAAACATTTTGTACAGCACTGATACGAGAGCGGTCAAACAAGATAATATCTTGCTTTTCATTCTTTAGACTTTAGAGATGCAGCACGGAAGCAGGCTCTTCAGCCCATCGAGTTTGCGTCGACCCGTGATCACCCCGTACACTAACACTAACCTACACACACACTAGGGACAATTTACAATTTTTAATAAAGCCAATTAACCTACAAACCTGTACGTCTTTGGAATGTAGGAGAAACCCGGAGCACCCGGAAAAAACCCTACAGACTCCATACAGACAGCACCCATTGTCAGGACTGAAGTCGTATCTCTGGTGCTGTAAGATAATAACTACCACCACGACACTGTGCTGCCCTCTGTGCCACTGTGCCGCCATTAAATTCAATCGCCAAAATTAATGTGGTTCAAATTTGCTAAATCTATCTTCCTTACCCCCAGTACAGAAAGATTCTGATTCCGTCATTGAACCCGGGAATTAGGAGAGAATTACAGGAATAATAGAATTTCCCCAAAGCAGCTGAGACGCTATACATGATGAAGTGACTAAATCGCATCGGTGGGATAGTTAATATGCCAGAAATGCAGCTTATTCTGTTTAATAATACCAGTAGGTTTTCTCATAAACCATACTGGATTTCTTTTAACGAAGTTCGCGTATGTGGTTGACAGTCTATTTATAATTTAACAGTCCAAATAGTACACCTGTCTCATTCAAAAAGGTGTCCTAATTGTACGAGACACTGTCAATACATTTCTCGGGCCAGTCCAATGTACTTCTTTAAGAAGAGGAGTGAAAAAAAAGTATCTGATACTGCTGGACAGCTGGAGATATTTGAAAGCTTGAGATACTTTCTGGATCAATGCTCAGGAGAACCCCAGGCATTAACAATTTTATCTGCTTCAAAAAGAAATTCAACAAATGATGGGAAAGACACAGCGGGACAAGTCAGATCACAAATTTCAAATGGCTGTGTTATCACCAGATGTATTCATAATATTTTATACTCCCCTCTCCTGAAAACTTTAACTCTTGATTGGCATATTTCTAAAAGTACAAAGTGTCTTCAGAGTGCCTTGGGAGTCATAGTTCACTGTTGTTCTGTTGTATGGAGAAACCATACCAAATCTGACCTTGGCAGATATTTAGGACACAAACTCTCAGCCGTGATCAATAGGTGAACAAAATTCTGGACCTGAACCCATGAACGTTGAAGTCGACTGCAGTGTCCCTGTAGATAGTTTGGCTGAAGTCAACAAATTCAAAACAAATTGCTGACAAGGGAATCAGGGAAACGTTGAACAGAAAAAAGTTTGAAAAAGAAAAACAAGAGACGACTAATGCTGGAATCTTGAACAAACATTAAACTGCTGGAGGAACGTATAAGATTATTAAGGGGTTGGACACGTTAGAGGCAGGAAACATGTTCCCAATGTTGGGGGAGTCCAGAACAAGGGGCCACAGTTTAAGAATAAGGGGTAGGCCATTTAGAACTGAGATGAGGAAGAACATTTTCAGTCAGAGAGTTGTGAATCTGTGGAATTCTCTGCCTCAGAAGGCAGTGGAGGCCAATTCTCTGAATACATTCAAGAGAGAGCTAGATAGAGCTCTTAAGGATAGCGGAGTCAGGGGGTATGGGGAGAAGGCAGGAACGGGGTACTGATTGAGAATGATCAGCCATGATCACATTGAATGGCGGTGCTGGCTCGAAGGGCCGAATGGCCTCCTCCTGCACCTATTGTCTATTGTCTATAACTCAGCATGTCGGGCACCACCTACGGAAGGAAATGTACGGACCACGAAATGGACTACCGCTTAGGAAGTGCGCAGGGGGCCAGTGAGAGCAACAGGCCAGATTGAGCATGATAGGGCCCCATACAGGACAGCAGCATCTTAACAAGACTGGTCATATTTCTCTTGCTTGTGACATGTCTTCTTTCATTGTTTCATGCCACACTGCACAAAGCATGACATGTACTGCTTGGGGCACGTTTGAAGATTCACCAGTTTAACCGTTCGTCAGAGCTTCACACTTATGTGTCTCCTTGGACTTGCTGTCACTACTCGTTTGGAATTTGGAGTCACTGCCTGCACTGTTTCTCTGCAAAAACAATTCTGGTTAACACTACATGTAGAAATAGGTCTGCTGGCACAGTTAAGTAGGAACAGAACAGAACAGCGCCTTGCACTAGAAAAAGGGAACTGCAGATAAGGACACAAAATGCTGGAGTAACTCAGCAGGTCAGGCAGCATCTCTGGAGAACATGCACTGATGACATTTCGGGCTGAGACCCTTCTTCAGACTCCAGCAGTCCAGAGTCTGGAGAAGGATCTCAACCTGAAAAGTCACCTATCCATGTTCTCCAGAGAAGCTGTCTGACCTGTTGAGTTACCCCAGCATTTTGTGTCCTTTTGTGTATTAACCAACATCTGAAGTTCTTTGTTTCTACACAAGGAACTGCAGATGCTGGTTTACAAAAAAATGCACAAAATGCTGGAGTAACTCAACAGGTCAGATCTGGAGAATATGGACACGTGACCTTTCAGGTCAGGACCCTTCTTCAGACTCCTTATATTGGCAGATTTCCATTGGAAAACCTATGAAAAGCCGATTAAAGTAGTTGGCGACGGCGGTGGACGCTGGACAAAGGGCCCAGTGTGAGGAACCGGGGGGGATCTTACCTACCGCACTCTCGAGGTTGGCTGTGTGAGTGCCCCCCTCCCGGGAAACGAACGCTGAAGAGGGCCAGGCGTGGAGAGGGACGACGGTTCGCGGGACGACGGGAATGGAGGAGGAAATGGGTGCAATGGGCCTTCGTGGCCAGCTGCAGCTGAGACTGTAAAATGGTGCCAAAATGGTGCCTTTTGCATATGGACGGTGGGCTGCTCTGTGCATACTGTACAGACCAAGGCGATTGTGTTTATGTACAGAGATAGACGTGCGGATCTGTATGCAAACAAATTTCAGTCAGAGAGTTGTAAATCTGTGGAATTCTCTGCCTCAGAAGGCAGTGGAGGCCAATTATCTGGATGCTTTAAAGAGAGAGCTAGATAGAGCTCTTAAAGATAGTGGAGTCAGGGGGTGTGGGGAGAAGGCAGAAACAGGGTACTGATTGTGCATGATCAGCCATGATCACATTGAATGGCAGTGCTGGCTCAAAGGACCGAATGGCCTACTCCTGCACCTATTGTCAATTGTATATTGTCTATTGTATTTCACTGTACCTGGTACACATGACAATATAGAAACCATGACCATTGACCATTGAAAAACTGTCATGTTGCCACAAAAATTAATTTACAGAAGCACAACACTGAAGTTCTCATTCCAGTACCATGGTATGAATTTATACCATCTCAATAGTGCAATCGGTAAGGGGACCAACACATCAGCCATTGCATGGTTATTTGGATCAGGAGTCACACTGTTCTAAAAATCTTGAGGCATCTGGAAACTGAGTGTATCTCTGTCTGCCGTGAAGGTACATGGCATACTAATGGCAAGGAAAGCCTGGGGGTTATTCATGGCTTGCAAGAAATTCAAAGACTATCTCCGTGGTTTCCAGTTCGACACAGAGATTGATCACAAACGATTTATTTGCTGGTTGGTTTGGATGGCCCAGGTGTACGAGGACAAAAGATAAAGTATTACAGGGTAGAATTCATGAAATATTTGCAGATTATTTCTTATCGTTGGGAGAAGGTCTGGATTGCCAGAGGCACTTTGTTGTGTGTTGTGCTATTTTGTTTGCCACATTTGAATGGTAAAGCTGCAACAGATTCAAAATTATATACGTGCCCTTTGGCACAAGCAACTAGGTACTAGGTACTGTATAAACCTATTTGTTTTACGCTGATTTATTCTGCTACTAAGATTGAAAGACGAACAGGTCGGTGACAATTTTATTTTCCCTTTGATCCTGCTTTTTGTAAGTTTGTTTGCAAATGTGGGAAATAAATCCCTGGTGCTACCTTAGTTTTAGAGATGCAGCTCAGAAACAGGCCTGTCGCCCCCACTGGGTCCACGCCGACCAACGATCACCCTTACTCTAGTTCCATCCTACACAGTAGGGACAATTTACAGAAGCCAATCTGCACGGTAGCGCAGCGGTAGAGTTGCTGCTTTACAGCGAATGCAGCGCCGGAGACACATGTTCGATCCTGACTACGGGTGCTGCACTGTAAGGAGTTTGTACGTTCTCCCCGTGACCTGCGTGGGTTTTCGGTTTCCTCCCACACTCCAAAGACGTACAGGTTGTAGGTTAATTGGCTGGGTAAATGTAAAAATTGTCCCTAGTGGGTGTAGGATAGTGTTAATGTACGGGGATCGCTGGGCGGCACGGACTTGGTGGGCCGAAAAGGCCTGTTTCCGGCTGTATATATATGATATGATATGATATGAACAAACCTGCACATCTTTGGAAAGTGGAAGGGAACCAGAGCACCCGGAGAAAACCCACGTGGTCACAGGAAGAATGTACAAACTGTGTACAGACAGCAGCCATAGTCAGGATTGAACCCAGGTCTCTGGCGCTGTAAGGCAGCTACACTATCGCTGCACCACTGTACCCCCTACAGTACCTCTAGGATTTCTCACCAGAACTAACTCCCCCTCCCACTCCCGGTCTGACCTTTCTGTCATGGACCTCCTGCAGTGCCATAGTGAGGCTCACCGGAAATTGGAGGAACAGCACCTCATATTTCGCTTGGGCAGCTTGCAGCCCAGCAGTATGAACATTGACTTCACCAACTTTAGATAGTTCCTCTGTCCTTCTCTTCTCCTCCCCCTCCCCAGTTCTCCCTCTATCTTCCTGTCTCCACCTATATCCTTCCTTTGTCCCGCCCCCCTGACATCAGTCTGAAGAAGGGTCTCGACCCGAAACGTCACCCATTCCTTCTCTCCTGTGGTGCTGCCTGACCTGCTGAGTTACTCCAGCATTTTGTGAATAAATACCTTCGATTTGTACCAGCATCTGCAGTTATTTTCTTATACACCTAATGATAGAAACATAGAAAATAGGTGCAGGAGTAGGCCATTCGGCCCTTCGAGTCTGCACCGCCATTCAATATGTTCATGACTGATCATCCAACTCAGTATCTCGTACCTGCCTTTTCTCCATACCCCCTGATCCCTTTAGCCACAAGGGCCACATCTAACTCCCTCTTAAATATAGCCAATGAACTGGCCTCAACTACCTTCTGTGGCAGAGAATTCCACTCTCTGTGTGAAAAAAAACGTTCTCATCTCGGTCCTAAAAGAATTCCCCCTTATCCTTAAACTGTGACCCCTTGTTCTGGACTTCCCCAACATCGGAAACAATCTTCCTGCATCTAGCCTGTCCAACCCCTTAAGAATTTTGTATGTTTCTATAAGATCCCTCCTCAATCTTCTAAATTCCAACGAGGACAAGCCGAGTCTATCCAGTCTTTCTTCATATGAAAGTCCTACCATCCCAGGAATCAATCTGGTGAACCTTCTCTGTACTTCCTCTATGGCAAGAACGTCTTTCCTCAGATTAGGAGACCAAAACTGTACGCAATACTCCTGGTGTGGTCTCACCAATGCCCTGTACAACTGCAGCAGAACCTCCCTGCTCCTATACTCAAATCCCCTCGCTATGAATGCCAACATACCATTCGCTTTCTTCATTGCCTGCTGCACCTGCATGCCTACTTTCAATGACTGGTGTACCACGACACCCAGGTCTCGTTGCATCTCCCCTTCTCCTAATCGGCCACCATTCAGGTAACAGTCTGAATGGACTAATCATTTTAATTTCATTTTTCAGCTAGATCAATATTTTCTGTTGATCTCTAATTGAATTTGAGAAGTTTGTGACGAGCAGCTTCCTTAAAATACTGAAATCCTTCTGGTGCAGGTATTCCCACAGTACTAATGACACCACCATTATCGGATGAATAACAGGTAATGATGATTCATTAGGAGATTGATAATCTACAGCAATTGAATGGTGCCAGAACAAAAATCTTGCTCTTAACGTTAGCAAAGGGAAAGCCAAAGATCCAAGAACCTGTTTTCATTGGTGGAATGGTGGTGGAGAGAGTCAAAGTTAACAGTGTTGTTCATGGGATTGCACATCTCTGAACAATGATGCGATCACAAAGAAAGCTCATTGACCCCCTTTACTTCTTAAAAAGATTGAGGAGATTCAGCATGTCACCAAATACTCTATGGAACTTCTCAAATGGAAGAGAGAATACTGACTGGTCGCATCACAACATGGTTGGGTAATTTGAAGATATAAGGAGGCTGCAGAAAGTGGGAAACATTGCCCAATCCATGATGGGTATTGACCTCCCTGTCATTGAAGGGATCTACAGGAAGTGCTGCCTCAAGAAGGCAACTAATATCGGGACTGCTTGTTCCCAGCTATAATCTGGCAAGTGAACCATCCTCCCACAAACTAGAGAGTGGTCCTAACCTCCCATCTACCTCATTGAAGACTTTTGAACGATCTTTAATGACTTTACTGGTGTAAATCTAGATATCCTTCCTCACTGCCACTCTACCTCCAATATTGGTGTCATATACAAATTTACGAACAACGTTAATTAAATTGTCACCCAAATCGATTATCCCTGAAGCATGCTACTAGTCACAGGCCTCCAGTCCGAAAAACTATTTTCCACCAATACTTTCTGCTTCCTTCCCTGAAGACAATTCTGTAACTTGTCAGGTAGCTCTCCCTGGATGCCATTCGATTGAACTTTCTAGAGAAGCCTACCATGCGGAACCTTATTAATCTCCTTTTTAAAGGTACATCCTGTTATGGCCTCTGGTCCTAGACTCTCCCACTCTCCTAGATTCTCCCACTTTCTCACTTTCATGTCCCGGCTAACCAAACATTGCTTGAAAAGGGCGGGGACAAGAAAAGAGTTGCTGAAACCAATGGAGACTTCTTGAAATGTGCAGATCGAGTCCCCAAAAATGACCTGCAAAGTGGACGAGATCTAGGGCAAGATTAGACGGAGCAAAACATTTCCTACTCAAGTGAGAAGAGTCGAAGAACTACTTCCTGCCCTATGAGGAATGCTTGGACAGCCCCCTGCCTGTTCTGTGCCTTTATTCATCTAGGTTCCCCTTGCTGGAAGACTTATTTGTGCTTTATATTGTACTTCTTGGTTCCCGCCGTTTGTCTCCTGTCATCCAATGCTAACTGCAAGCAATGACTTTCCATTGCCCTTCCATCAATTTTGGCTGGAAAATGGGAAAGTGGAATGTTAACACTTAAACCGGAGCACTGCAGGCTAGGCAAGCAGCTCACTTTGCTGCAAAGTCTTCTTATCTGCGAAAGGTACTGTGAGCACCATTTCATGTGGGTTGTGTTTGCATTAATGTCTTATTCAAAGCTATTTTGTGCAAACGTTAGTGAGGCTGAAAATCCACAGAGCTTCCAGCAGCATCCCACACTAATTCAAAGTGTTTTCTAATCACTGTTGGTACAATGAAGTGAAAAAATCCCAATAAAATGAAAAACCCTCCACAGGAGGATTGATTTAGGGCTGTTTTTGCGTCCTTTGCAATGACTTTTATGGAAGACCTGAACCATAGCCATCTCTCACCTGGGATGAAAATTCTACCCTGCTTTGTAAAATTGTCTTCTGAGTCTGTTTTACCTCCAGAGGTCATCAGTGGTTGGATCCAGGGAATTGTTGCTGAGATTAACAATATTTATAATTTTGGGGGTCAAAAATCATATATAACTGAACATATTATGGAGGTTCATTCAGCAAATGTCCTGTTATTGGGAATAAATGCCTAATGTGTACATTCCCACGAAGAGTCACGAGGAATGACACCCAAAGAATTTTAATATGAACTAAAACTGCTTCAATTTAATTCCTCTGGCAACTCATTCTATATATGCCTCGCCCTCTGTGTAAAAAATCTGCCCCTCAGGTTCCTTTCCCCTTTAACCTTAAACCTTTGACCTCTACGACCCTGCCTTCGTCAGCCTTCTCAGTCACTTAAAAAAATCCAATCAAATTCATGAGACATGATCTCCCGTGTACAAAACCAAGTTGACTATCCCCAAGTTCCAGCTTTCTGTGAACTCAACAGATGAGCTGTGGGGTACCAAACAGCCAACTCACTGCGGCTCTCTGGATTGAAGATTGAAAGTTGCGCTAGATCTCTTGTCAGCATACTAATGTGTGGAGAAGGATGGTCGATAATGGTTCAGGTTATTTTTGTAGGTCTTTAGCGGAACTCCTTTTCGCATTTGAACGTGGAATGGATGGGACTCTGCAGTGTACCTCAGTAGATCAGTTCCTACAAAAGTCCCAAATGGGACCATTAAAAGATTATCTGCTTTTTTAATGTTATTAGAGGAGAATTAGGCCATTCGGCCCATTGTCTACTTCACCATGAAATCATGGCTGATCTATCTTTCCCTCTTAACACCATTCTCCTGCCTTCTCCCTATAACCCCTGGCATCCATACGGGTGGCCACGGTGGCGCAGCGATAGAGTTGCTGCCTTACAGTGCTTGCAGTGCCGGAGACCCGGGTTCGATCCTGACTGCGGGTCCTGTCTGTACGGAGTTTCTACATTCTCCCCATGATCGCGTGGGTTTTCTCTAAGATCTTCGGTTTCCTCCCATGCTCCAAAGACGTACAGGTATGTAGGTTAACTGGCTTGGTGTATGTGTAAATTGTCCCTTTGTAGGAAAGTGTTAATGTGCGGGGATCGCTGGTCGGTGCAGACTTGATGGGTATGCTGTAGATCTAAACTAAAAACGAAACTAATCACGAATCTGTCAATCTCTACCTTAAAAATGGGCTTGAAACAATCAGATGTTATGGTCACTCTACAGATGTTACATTTAAAATAGAGTTGGCGACACTATTGACCCCACTTGGGGGTCATTACAACCCTAGTTGTACCCTAGTTGTCTAGGGTTTTACAACCCTAGTTGTACCCTAGTTGTCTAGGGTTTTACAACCCCAGTTGTAAAAAAGACACAGGAAATGTTGGAAATACATTGCAAGTCAGGTAGCATCGATGGGGAGAGAAACAGAGCTAATATTTAAGATCAATGGCCCTTGATTAGAACTGGCCATGTCGTGTAATTGGGAGAGCATTCAATATAGATTTCACTTTGACTGGCACTGACATTTTTTTGGTGTAAATGGGTGTTGTAAAATTAGAACTGGAATGTTAGCCTTTCCAGAAAATGTATGCCTCCTGCAGCAAAAAAACCCACAAAAGATGTGGAATTGTGTGTCAGAGATTTCTGGTTACCAAAAGGACAAAAATCTAAAGGATGAAATAACGAACTAAAAAAAACCCTCAACATTTAAAAGCCTGAAGTCTTTTCACTTATCTGTCGGTCTCCTTAGTTATGTGTTAAACATAAGGCAATATCAGGGTTCACACATCTGGTTCAAGACTTCAAAGCATTTCTTTTCCTTTTCATGTTTCTACTCTCCTTTCAATAAATGAGGCCACTTTAAGAATTCCAAAAATATTTCTACAAAATTGAATTGAAGTGCAAACGTTTCAGTCTCAGTGGTGGCAGATGCAGTTCAGCCTGGTTACCAAGAGCTAATACATCATGTGCTAAAATGATGTACGATACAGGGAAAATTTTAACCTACATTGTTGGTAAAGAAGTTCTCTGACAGCCTTTTACCAGCCTAATGATCAACATGCATTTTCTTAGGTTGCAAACCTTTGTAGAATGTGCTATTGAAGTCATGGTACTGAGTTACTGCAGTATATAAACGGATAATTATAGATTCTATGGAGAAACTTTGTACTTATACATGCACTAGGGAAAAGCTAAGAGACAATACCAGGGCAAACTTTAGTCCCAGCATAATCATTCAGACACCCGCAGACTGTGGCAAGGCCTGAATATTGTAACTGGCCGCAAAACAAAGTCAAGCAGCATCTCTGATGATCGTGCGGCCCTCCCTAATGAACCCAATGCATTCTATGCTCGTTTTGAGTTGAAGGCCAACTGGGGCGAAAACATCAGTCCTGTCAGACTCAAATGTGCCTTTTCCCAGGGTCACTGTTGCAGAAGTTACGTCAATCTTCCTGAAGGTAAAACCACGGAATGCAACTGGCCCAGACGTAGTCCCTGGCAGCGTCCTCCAGAACTGCATGGACCAACTAGCAGGAGTATTCATGGACATCTTTAATCTGAGGTAACAGCCTGCTTCAAGCAGACCATTATCATCCCAGTGCCGAAGAAAGGCAAGATCTTATGTCTTAATGATTATCATTCAGGAACACATTAAACCCAGTCGACCATTCATTCTTAACCCACTGCAGTTCACCTACAGCCGCAACAGGCCAGTGGCTGATGCTAACTCCCGGCCTTACACTTAGGGTTGCCAACTGTTCTGAGGAATAAATATCACCAGCAATTTGTCCTGGACCAGCCACATTGAAGCAATGGTCAAGAAAGCACAACAACACCTCTACTTCCTTAGAAGACTAGGAAATTTTGCATGTCCCCAACAACTCTCACTAACTTTTACAGATGCGCCCTTAAGAGCATTTTATCGAGATGCATCATAGCATGGTTATGGAACAGCTCCATTGACTCCTTCCATTGACTCCATCTAGACTTCACGCTGCCTTAGCAGAGCCACCAGCATAATCAAGAACAAGTCTCACTCCAGTCACTCCCTCTTCTCCCCTCTCCCATCAGGCACGAGGTACAGAAGTGTGAAAATGCATACCACCAGATTCAGGAACAGATTCTTCCCAGTTGTTATTAGGCAATTGAATTGTCCTCTCACCAAATAGGGAGCAGTCCTGACCTCCCATCTACCTCATTGGAGACCTTCAAACTCTCTTTAATGTTTGGTTTTAGTTTTAGTTTTTGGAGATACGTCCCGGAAATGGGCCATTTGGCCCACCAAGTCTACACTGACCAGCGATTCCCTTACGCGAGCACAATCCTACACACTAGGGACAATTTACAATCTTTACTGAAGTCAATTAACCTACAAACCTGCTCATCTCTGGAGTGTGGGAGAACGTACAAACTCCGTACAGACAGCACGCATAGTCAGGATTGAACCTGGCTCTCGGTCTCTGGAAGGCAGCAACTCTATTGCTGTGCCACCATGCTGCCCAAGTTCTGATCTTGATGCCAAAGCGTAGATGGATGATAGTGAATTCACAATCTGATTAACGATGAAGTCAATGGAAATAAAAAGCTGTAAGTCCTGCTCTCAGTTTGATTTTATCCCCATTCTCTAGGATCACACAAAGTCAAATGTTTGTGGATTTGACAGTATTTAGAAAAATGGTAGAATCAAAGCAGTGACATAATCTTCAGGTTATAGGAATGCAGAACAAGCTACTTGAACTTCACTTATGAGGTATACGATTTTATCTGAATTCATTAGGCATGTTATTGCCCTCTAGCTCCTGTTGACAAACCTATTATTCTTTATTATTCTCCTGACCAAAGATTATGGACTGAAGATGAATTGATTGCAGAGTCCACCATGAACTCTTCTTTACGACGTTAAGACTCAATAAGTAGAAAAAAAAAAGTTTATATAAAGGAGGCTTGGTAGGGATTTGTAGGATATGTCCCATCAACAATTGAGGTGATGAGAATTATATTAAAACTCTGTTAGTCTTCTTTCCTATATGATTATCTTATGCTCTTTTCTTTTTTTCCCAGAATAGGCATTTGAATATTTATTTTATTATAGTTATTACTAATAATGTGCAAATTCAGTTTAATATAAATTAAAGATTAAATCTGGTATATTTTTACAGAATTGAATGACTGCATTCAGATACTCCAAATTATAGCCCTGCAGATCTCAAGTGCATTACACAGGAGAACAATTCTCCATGAGAGTGGCTTTATTTAATATTCTAATCGAAGAGTCAGTAACTATTATTATTCAATGTCAATGCAACCCAACTCAAATGTGTATCATGGACCACATTGTTAACTCTAACAAATAACATCCCATAGGCATATATTTTACACATGCGTCACATGTTTGATTAGGTCCGCTCTACAAAACAAACAGTTGAGCCTCTTCAATCATGAGTTACAAAAATAAATTGTTCCTTTTGGAAACTATACCATCATAAATGAATGTAAAGCTGAAGGAGCATCTTTAAATATCACCTTCACACAATGCCATGGCAACATTTATAAAACTTTCTTTCCTGCCTTCAAAAGATGCTGTATGTTCTTTGTACGGAATGTCCAATCACTTTAATCCGCAATAAATCTTTCTTACTTTTTGTTTATGTCATCTGATTTTCTTTCAGAATTTCTCCTCTTATCTCTCTTCTTCTGCAGACAGCAATTCTCACTGGGATCTGTTGCCATGGGGATTGGCAGCTTTTCATTACTTCACCAGAGTGACCATTCTTCATATAACTGCCTGGAACAGTGAGCATGTGGGCTATTCAAACATGAGGGTGCTCATTTCTGAGGACAATTCTGAACTCATTCTGTTACGCACTGAATGCCCAATGGACAGATAGCATCATTGAAAGAACTAATCAAGTCGATTTATAATACTTCAAAAACTTAAATTGGGTTGTGATTTTTTTTCAATCAACCTAACCTTAAAGTTCTTCCCAAGCATGACACTTTGTAATTAGCAATTTAAAAAAAAAAGTGTATTCATGAGTCTCCACAAACCTCAATTAAAATTGAGGGAGGAATCTTTCACTCTTTGTCTTCACCTTTCTAACTTGCCTTGTATATCTTAAGGGCCTGTCCCACTTAGGCGATTTTAAGGCGACTGCCGGCGACTAGGCTGTCGCCGACAGTTCGCCGGGTGTCGCAGGCATGATCGTGAGGTGTCTTCAAAGAATCGTAGTGGATCTCGGTGTGTCGCTGAGAAATCAACCGGATTGAAATTTCTCGGCGACAGCTGGCTTGTCACCAGGTATCGTTGCTTATTGCGGGCGCTGTCGCATGCTATCCCCAGGTTTGCTAGGTTGTCTTACCTGCATTTAGAAGCACGTAATATTAAATTAAGTAAAGTCATTTGTAGATACCATAAAATACTTGTGTTTAACCAATTTATTTACCGTCAGGACAGTTGACAGGTAGATTGGAGGCGACAGTTTGACAGTCAGGTAAGCGTGGGAATTTTCGCGATGTTTATGGCCATCAGCGGTTACATTTAAAGTAGGCTCCCAACCCAGATATGCAACCCAGAAACCAGATATGCATCTCCCGTACATTTTCAAAGAATGCCCACACTCCGCACAATAATCCATTTAACCACATTTAAAATTAAATTTCTTAATACTGCTATTAGTAAACTGGAAGTCAATCCAGTTTATGCCTTGTTACCGTGAAGCTTGGTTTTCAAGTAACCCGGGCAAGATGTTATATTTCAAAACTTTCAAGTTATTACAGACTTGTCAGTGATTTCAGCGAAAATTAGGACGCCGGAGAAGCATTGATAAGCGTGGGAATTTTGCGATGTTTCCGAAGATGGTGTAATCT
The DNA here is from genome assembly GCF_053455715.1 of Rhinoraja longicauda. NCBI lineage: Eukaryota > Metazoa > Chordata > Chondrichthyes > Rajiformes > Arhynchobatidae > Rhinoraja > Rhinoraja longicauda. Next base: position 63,225,726 of record NC_135957.1, on the reverse strand, counting down.
CGACCTGATTCGGCATTGTCGTGGTCATTGTCGTAGGGTAAAAGAAAATTTTGGCGATCTGCTACGACTTTGACAGTCGCCGGCAGTCGCCTAACAAATCGCCTAAGTGGGACAGGCCCTTTAGGCTTTTCCTAAAGGGGCAGAGCAAGGAATTTGTTAAAATAGGCATTGGGGTGGAGTAACCATGATAATCAATTGGTGCGAGGAAGCCCATCTCTCTAATACAAGTTCAGTTGTATCCTTGAAGATAATGATGGTTAGTATACACATTGTACCATAACTTCAGCATTTAAGGATGCTGGGTACAAACAACTCCTGGGTGTTAGGGGTTATGGAGAGAGGGCAAGAGAATGGGGTTACAAGGGAAAGATGGATCAGCCATGATTGAATGTTGCAGTGGATGTGATGTGCCAAATGGCCTAATTCTGCTCCTTTTACTTATGAACTAATGAAAAGTTGTAGCTTAATAGGTGCAGTTCTTCAACAGCAATGAAAAAGCACACACAGACATTGAGAAACCTCAGTTTGAGCCTCCTACAGCTGGACCCACCAGAGTGCACCAAGGTCTTCCAATACAGGTAATCCCTAAGTTACGTAAAAGCTCTGTTTATGAGAACCATTTAATTTAGTATAATTTAGCCGTACAGCATGGAAGCAGGCCCTATGGACCACCGAGTCCACTATGACTATCGATCACCCTATGTCATCCCATTCTTTCCCATCCCCTGCCATCCCATTCCCTGCACACTAGCGCTGATTTACAGAAGCCAATTAACCTACAAACATGTACGTCTTTGAGATGTAGGAAGAAAACGGAGCACCCGGAGGAAACCCACGCAGTCATAGGGAGAACGTGAAAACTCCAGCAGACAGTACCTAAGGTCTGGATCGAACCCGAGACTCTGGCTCTGTGAGACAGCAGGTTGACCAGCTTTGCCACTGTGCTGCCATAGGTGTTTCCTTCATAATATTATATAGCAACCCATATTGTATAATTCTACATAGACTTGCTGTAATTCTTTAATTTCATCAACTTTGGATTAAACTAATTAAACAAATTAAACTAATGGAATATATAGTGCATGCAGTCATTAATGAATGCAGCACATTTTATTATTATTGTTATTACTATTTTGAAAAATGCTTTAAGAATACATGGCAGAATTTATTTAAAGTCAGATTTCTATGTCAGACTATCCATAACCAAGAAAGATCCTACACAGTGCTTGGGCAAAGGATGCAGAGAATTTCACTTGCAATACATCAAAAGCATGCAAAATGATGAAGAAGGCACACACTAAACATTCACAGCAAGGGATCTTCACTTAGCAAATAGTTCCTGCGTGCACAAACACATAAAGATGCTTCAAGTTCCAGCTTGACATCCTTTGCTGAGGCATTTGTTAAATTCAAGAGGTATCTGTGAAAAAAAAACTTCATAAATGTAAAGACTACAAATTGGTTATGTCTCAGCCTTCTTAACTTCATAGAAACCAGCCTCTATTTAGGAATCCAAAGAAAACTAGATACTGGAAACATTCAGCCGATCAGATAGTATATATTGAAAGAGAAACAATGTCTCTGGCCACAGACCCTTCATAAGGATATGTTTTTTTTCAGTCTATTCATTCTTTCCTCTTATCAATATTATGCACAACAGATATTTTCCTTGTAAACCTTTGTTACATCCTCTCCACTGTCTCTATAGCCTTTCTATAATATAGTGGCACACTGTTATCAATAATCAATAAACATAATCAATGTTTATCTAACCAAGGTTCAATACAGGTTAATCTTAAATTCCCTACTTGCAAATTAATTTGGAAATAAAACATAGGGTTTGGTTTAGGAAGGAACTGCAGATGCTGGTTTACACTGAAGATAGACACAAAATGCTGGAGTAACTCAACCTCATATTTCGCTTGGGCAGCTTACAACCCAACGGTATGAATATTGACATCTCTATCTTCAAGTAGCCTTTGCTTTCCCTCTCTCTCCATCCCTCCCATCCTAGTTCGTTGACCAGTCTGACTGTCCCCCTGATTAAATTTATCTTTGTATGCTTCACTGCCAGCCTCCCCTAGCTAACAATGACATTTTCCTTAATCTTCATCCCCTTTCATGTCTCGTTTTCATACCTTACCATTGCGTATCTTTGTGTCTAAAGGGTTGGACACGTTAGAGGCAGGAAACATGTTCCCAATGTTGGGGGAGTCCAGAAGAAGGGGCCACAGTTTAAGAATAAGGGGTAGGCCATTTAGAACTGAGATGAGGAAAAACTTTTTCAGTCAGAGAGTTGTGAATCTGTGGAATTCTCTGCCTCAGAAGGCAGTGGAGGCCAATTCTCTGAATGCATTCAAGAGAGAGCTGGATAGAGCTCTTAAGGATAGCGGAGTCAGGGGGTATGGGGAGAAGGCAGGAACGGGGTACTGATTGAGAATGATCAGCCATGATCACATTGAATGGCGGTGCTGGCTCGAAGGGCCGAATGGCCTCCTCCTGCACCTATTGTCTATTGTCTATTGTCTATTGTCTCTCTCTCCCCTGACTCTCAGTCTGAAGAATGGTCTTGACCCGAAACGTCACCTATTTGTTCTATCCAGAGATGCTGCCTGTCCCGCTGAGTTACTCCAGCATTTTTGCGTCTATTATAGGGCTTGGTTTGCTTTTTTGATAGCCTTGTAAACCGTGACACTTTTAGTGGTTGGTCTACTTGTACTCCAAATTGTTCCTCTTCTCAATCTAAACGTGTAACTTCCAAGTAATAAGTAACCTTCCTAGCCTTTCTCCCCAAATATCCTATCTTGCATTTACCTGAGTTGAACCTTACCTGCCAATAATTTGCCCATTCTGCAGGCTTGTGAACATGCTGTATTGTACTCCTCAGCACTGATCTCATCCCCTTGCACAAATTTGTATCATCCTCAAATTTAGAAATGATTTTTTTTTTACACCAAAGTCTATATATAAATATTAATATACATTGAGAACAGAAGTCGTATCTGCACTGATCCTTGTGGTACGTCTTTGTGAATATCTATCCTATTCTCCCAATGTAAATTAAAATCAAAAACCTGCAGATGCTGCAAATTTGAAATTAAAAAAAGAAACCGCTGAAGAAAAGTTCAACTGGGGCAGGCAGTGCCAGTGAAAATAGTTTAACATTTCAGATCTAAAAGCTTTGAAAGAATGTTCTATTCTACCAGAATCATTGCCTATTTCTCTCTTTCCACAGGTGCTCCATTTACTCCATCACACTTCTTGCTGTCCTGAATTCATCCAAACAATCCATCCTTCTACAAGTCCTCTGATTCCCAAATTCATCCATTTTTATTCATTAGTTTATAATGTAGCACCTATCAACGGACTGTGAAATTCTGGATAAATTATATCTACTGCATTATCACTTTTTATTCCCTCCATTATAGGCCAGCGAGCCTCACATCAAGAAGTTATTGGAGAGGATTCTTCTGAATAAGATTTACTCGCAGACTGGTTATAGATAGTCAGCATTGCTTTTGCTGTGGCAGGTCATGCCTTATGAATTCAATTGAGTTTTCTGAGGAGGTGACAAAGGTGATCGATGAGAGCAGGACAGTGGATGTTGTTCACATGGATTTTAATAAGGCACTTGATACAATTCCTCATGCTAGGCTGATCCAGAAGATTAAAATGTATGGGATCCACAGTTACTTGGTCATTTGGATTCAGAACTGGCTGACTGCTAGGAGAGAGAGAATTGGGGTGTTAGAGGAGTTTTTACTGGCTGGAGGTCTATGACCAGTGGAGTTCTGCAGAGATCTGTGCTCGGATTTCACTTGTGTATGATATATATAAATGACTTGGACGTAAATGTAGATGTATTTGAATATGTGGTGGTGAATCTGTGAAACCTTTTGTCATACAATGCTGTTGAGGCCAAGTCAATCGATATGTTTAAGGTAGAGATAGATAGATTCTTGATTTGTACAGGTGTCATAGGTTATGGGGAGAAGGCAAGAGAATGGACTTGATGGACCGATTGGCCTAATTCTGCTCCTTTCATGTGACCTTATGATCTTATTAGTAAGTTTGCTGACGACACCAAAATCAGTGAAGTTGTGGACAGTGAGGAATGTTGTCAAATTATACAGCAGGATATAAATCAGCTACAGAAATGGGCAGAAATTGGCAGACGAGTTTAATCCAAACAAATGTGAGGTATTGCACTTTGGAAGGTCAAATGTTAGGGGAAAATATACAGTTAATGGCAAGACTCTCAACAGCGTTGATGTACAAAGGGATCCGGGGGTCCAAGTCCATACATAGCTCCATGAAATTGGCAGCACGGGTTGATGGAGTGGTCAAGAAGGAATCTGATATGCCTACCTTCATTGGGTGTAAAAGTCAGGAAATCACACATAAGACTTTGGTTAGGCCACAATCGCAGTATTGCTTGCAGTTCAGGTTGTCACATTACAGGAAGAAGGTGGACGCTTTGGAGAGGGTGAAGAAGAGGATTATGGGAACGGATTAGAGGGTAATAGATATAAGGAGAAGCTGGATAATCTTAGAGTGTTTTCTCTGGAGCGTTAGAGTTTGAGGGATAGAAGCATAGAAAACTATGAGAGGCATGGATAAGGTATTCAGATGAAAGATGGAAATGTCAAAGACTAGAGGACATAGCAGTAAGGTGAAAGGGACAAAGTTTAAGGAGATGTGTGAGGTAATTTTTTACATAGAGTATTGAGTGCCTGGAACACACTGCCAGGGATGGGGGTGGAGGCAGATACAAGAGTGGCATTTAAGAAGCTTTTAGGTAGGCACATGGATATGAGGAGAATGGGTATATATGGATCACGTGCAGGCAGATGAGATTAGTTTAACGTCATCATGTTCGACACAAATATTGTGGGCTGAAGATCCTGTTTCTCTTCTGCACTGTTGTATGTTCATTACCTCTACAAAGTACTTCATATTGTTATTCAAATATTTTTTTTCCCTTTTGATATCCATGCTGCCTATGGACTATTACACCTCTCATCTCTGGAGGATTTTCTCTTCTCTCCTTTTACAGGGATCCAATTATTTTCTCAACGATTGATGTTAAGATGACTGGTCAATCATATCTGGTTTCATCCCTTTTCAATATCTGGCTCAAATGCTTCAATACTATGAACAACATCTTGAGATTTAATTTGAGATCTTCAGCCTTCTACAATAATTGGCAAAACCCATGGGGCGTACTGATGTGAGATATTGCCGCACGATTTATATTCATTGACAAAAGTCAAATAAAGGCTGGTCACATAGCTATGTCCGACCTCGAAATTGTGGAGTCTTGTAATGACATGATCGTTGATCCAGAAATTACTCAATGATTTTGGGAAATAGAAGTGGATAGATAGCGTGTATCTTTGTAGAGCTAAATGAGCTATGTGAAGAAACCGTGACATGACTTATAAAAGGTCAATAGCAAGGTCAAAGTCTTTCGGATCCATAACCTTTTCATTTACTTGCTGGTGTTCTTGGGTTAGCTTTAAATCAATGGATATGATCAAAAATACTACTGATTTATTGTTTACTCAAGTATTTTGTTTGAACATACCCAGATATGAAACAAAAAGGCTTGCTGATAATGAGAATTCATCAATGGGACAGTACCTTTGACCATAAGACATAGCAGTAGAATTAGGCGATTTGGCTCATTAAGACTGCTCTGTCATTTAATCATGGCTGATCTATTTTTCCCTCTCAACCTCATTCTCTTGCCTTCTCCCTGTAACCTTGGACGCCCTTACTCATCAAGAACCAATTAATCTATGCTTTAGAAATACCCAATGAGCTGGCCTCCATCGCTATCTGTGGCAATGAATTCCACAGATTCACCACCCTCTGCTTAAAGATATTCCTCCTCAATCTTTGGTATCACAAAATGCTGGAGTAAGGCAGCGGGTCAGGCAGCATCTCTGGAGAGAAGGAATGGGTGATGCTTCGGGTCGAGACCCTTCTTCAGACTGATGTCAGGGGGACGGGACAAAGAAAGGATATAGGTGGAGACAGGAAGACAGTGGGAGAACTGGGAAGGGGAGGGGAAGAGAGGGACAGAGGAGCTATCTAAAGTTAGAGAAGACAATGTTCATACCGCTGGGCTGTAAGCTGCCCAAGTGAAACCTAACCATACCCTAACCCTATCCTACCCTAACCATAACTCCTTGGTCCACTCGTCCCTTCCTACCCTAACCATAACTCCCTGGTCCACTCGTCCCTTCCTACCCTAACTGCTCCGCTCTTGCTCCCCCTCCCCCACTCGTAACAAGGATAGAGTCCCCCTTGTCCTCATCTTCCACCCCATTGGCCAGCGTATAGAACAAATTATCCTCCAACATTTCCATCACCTCCAACAGGATCCCACTACTGGCCACATCTCCTCCCCTTTCTGCTTTCCGCAGAGACCGTTCCCTCCGTAACTCCCTGGTCCACTCGTCCCTTCCTATCCTAACCACTTTAGAATAGGACCTTTAGAAAGGAGATAAGGAGGAATTTCTTTAGTCAGAAGCTCGTGAATCTGTGGAATTCTTTGCCACAGACAGTTGTGGGGGCCAAGTCAATGGATATTTTTAAGGCAGAGATTGACAGATTCGTGATTAGTAAGGGTGTCACGGGATATGGTGAGAAGGCAGGAGAATAGAAGCATGGAAACATAGAAAATAGGTGCAGGAGTAGGCCATTCGGCCTTTTGAGTCAGCATCGCCATTGAATATGATCAAGGCTGATCATCCAGAATCAGTACCCCATTCCTGCTTTCTCCCCATATCCCTTTATTCCGTATTGGATAGATCAGACTTGATGGGCCGAATGGCCTAATTCTGCTCCTAGAAGCTATGAACTTATGAAGTACCTTCCTCTCTAAGCAGGAAGTCAACACAATGTAAACATCATTTCAACTATTTCAGAAGCTAAATGTAGCCTAGTGGAAACATCCTATCCAGGTCTAATACATGAGAATATTAGAAGCAGGAGTAGTGTTTTAAATCTCCTGACATCAATGAACTGCAGATGCTGGAATCTTGAGCAAAACACAAGGTGCTGCAGGAACTCAGTGGGTCAGGCAATATCTGTGGAGAAATATAAGAAAATAACTGCAGATGCTGGTACAAATCGATTTATTCACAAAATGCTGGAGTAACTCAGCAGGTCAGGCAGCATCTCGGGAGAGAAGGAATGGGTGACGTTTCAGACTGAAGAAGGGTCTCGACCCGAAACATCACCCATTCCTTCTCTCCCGAGATGCTGCCTGACCTGCTGAGTTACTCCAGCATTTTGTGAATAAATAAATATCTGTGGAGGAAATGGACAGTCGATGTTTCAGCTGGGAAAATCTCAACATATGCTCACTTTGAACAAGTTTACCTCTGGTCTCTGATGGGAACTCTGAGACCCTCTCTCACTGCTTTCCCTCCAAGATTCCAGGCTTTGCCCTGCCATCACCGCACTTTTCCAGCTTCCCCCCCCATTACAATCAGTCTGATGAAGGTTCCTGATACAAAAGATTATCTGTCACAGAGTCATCATGTTAGATAGAGCTCTAGGGGCTAGTGGAATCAAGGGATATGGGGAGAAGGCAGGCACGGGTTATTGATTGTGGACGATCAGCCATGATCACAATGAATGGTGGTGCTGGCTCGAAGGGCCGAATGGCTTCCTCCTGCACCTATTTTCTATGTTTCTATGTTTCTATATAGTCATGTAGCAGGGAAACAGGCCCTTCAGCCCAACTCGTTCATGCCGACCAAAATGTCCCATCTAAGCTAGTGTGGTGACACCTGGTGGCAACCCCAGGGCACAGCGAATCATCGGCTCTAGGGGGCGGTGTTTTGGGGAGGGAGGCGCCAGCCACGGGGGCGGTACCGGTGCTGGTATTGAATGCCGGGCAACGCCCGAAACTGGGGGAGTAGTAGGGAGCTGTACTGGAAAGAATAAACACGTCCAGTGCACGCAACTCGTGTCCGATTAGTTTTTGGCTGGACTCCATCGCGTTCCTGCTATACTAGTCCCATTTTTGCCCATATCCCTCTAAGCCTTTCCTCGCCATGTTCCCGTCCAAGTGTCTTTCAAATGACAGAGTACCTGCCGCAACTACCTCCTCTGGCAGCTCATTCCATGTGTCCACTACCCTTTGTATAAAAATGTTACCCCCTCAGATTCCTACTGTATCATTCCCTCCTCATTTTAACACTGTGTCCTCTGGGTTTCCCTACTCTGGGCAAGAGGCTCTGTGCATTTACCCAAAAAGTATTTGATTATGTTTCCTGCTTTTCCGAGGAAACAAGAACTGTATGTGGAGTCAATTGTGGGAATTCTGGTTTGTATGATGGACTGGGCTATGCCTACTACTCTCTGCTATTTCTTGCAGTCTTGGGCAGAGCTGTTCCCAAACCTAGCTGTGATGCCACCGGACATTATGCATGGTATGGTGCATCTGTGGAAAATTGTGAGAATCATTGGATAGATGCCAAATTTCCTCAATCTCCTCAGGATGTAGTAGCATTGTTGTGCCTTCATGGCCGTCGCATCAATGTGGTTGGTCCACGACAGATTGGTGGTAATAGTGACAGTGGAGGCAGATACAAAAGTGGCATTTAAGAGACTTTTGGACATGCACATGGACATGCATGGAATGGAGAGACATGGATTATATACAGGCAGGTTAGTGTTGGACTTGGCATCAAGTTCAGCACAGTCTTTGTGGGCTGAAGGGCCTGTTTCTGTGCTGTATCATTCTATGTTCTAGTTCTATCTCGATGTTCAATGCACACCCACATATTTTTCCATAGAAACGTGACATTGTTTTCTATGGAAATTTTAAAAAAACCATTTACTGCCTAATTAAGAAGCAAAATGTTGCTTTGAGTAATACCTTTTCCTCTTCCAGAGAAATAATGTTGGTTTTCAATTCCTTAGCAATGCAGTTTTAATAACATTTGCCAAGAACAATATCATGTACTATTTATCACAGAATTGGTATTAATGCATGTTTCTATTTCAATACTAATTCCAGGTTCTAATCCTTGGAGAGGAAAACTTTTTCTTAAGTTGCCAGCATTGCAGTATACCCACTCTCAAACAGACGAGGCATTGTCATCAGCATTAAATGCAAGGTCCTGGAGGAACTCAGCAAACCAGGCAACATCTGTGGAGGGAAAAGTATACTGCAGATGATGTCTTGGTTTGGGATCCTAATTTCATCACTGATGCATTAATTATCAACCCTGATATGATGGCTGCCAATTGGGTTGTGACATTTACTCTCGTATTCCAAGCACTGATAGTGCGAATCCTTCATAAAATTAATAAAGAACACATACATGATGATGGCATCTTCATACATTTCCTATTGGAAAGATCTGTACCAACAACATGTTAAATGGTAATCTGCACGAGTGCATTGCATGTTCTTCATTATATTCTACCAAATAAAATTGGCAATCATCTCCTGCACCAGAGCATTGATAAAATGTTTTCTAAATGTCAAATACATAACCAATGCCAGATGCCATTGGCTCTTTAAACATTGGTAACTGGCCGACGTTCAGAATGATAACTCAGGCATATGTTGATGCAGCTGGAGAATATGAAAAATTAATTTAATATGATATAGCCTAAATGACAAAATATATTAAATCAGTAATAACGTAACTATGGGCTAAGGAAAGACTCCAGGCTCCTGAATTCAATTCTCCAGTCACTATAATGGTTGCTGTGTTTTAGATTTCACTCATCTCCCTTATTCAAAAGGGTTTAAATAGTAGAGCTGTTTGGATTTGATCAAAGATATAATATAAAGCAAACTCAAGCACTAAAATAGTTTACCAATGATGTAATTCTTTGTTTTGGTCCATCCCATCACCCAGTGTCATATTCAGTCTCTTTTTTGAATGATTTGTCAACTTTTGTTATAAAATTTTCCCTCGCTGAATGTTCCCTTGGCCTTCAAGTCCTCTCTCTCTCTCTCTCCCCATCTCTCTCTCTCCTTCTTTCCATTTGAGTAATGGCTTAATGGATGAATGCTGAATTCAGCGATAGAAAATTGATCATGTAATATGCTCTGTCATGGTGATGATTGGCTTGAGTGTTACCGAGGTCGTAGTCGGAAAGAGAGTCATGAGTGTACCATCGCAACCTTGAGTTCAGGCTTGAAATTACAAAATGTGAAGGTTCAGGAGATGAGAAGTTCGCCCTGGAGAATTCTGCTTGTGCCTTGCAGTCTTGGTATTCATCTGGCTTCATGTAAGTTATAACCCTGAAGGTTTAGTTGATTGGAACTGGAATTTGGCACAAAATCTGTTTGTCGACAATTCTACAGATTCTGCAGATGGAAATCTGAGGTGAAACAGAAATGATGCGGTAGCGCAGCGGTAGAGTTGCTGCTTTACAGCGAATGCAGCGCCGGAGACTCAGGTTCGATCCTGACTACGGGTGCTGCACTGTAAGGAGTTTGTACGTTCTCCCCGTGACCTGCGTGGGTTTTCTCCGAGATCTTCGGTTTCCTCCCACACTCCAAAGACGTACAAGTTTGTAGGTTAATTGGCTGGGTAAATGTAAAAATTGTCCCTAGTGGGTGTAGGATAGTGTTAATGTACGGGGATCGCTGGGCGGCACGGACTTGGTGGGCCGAAAAGGCCTGTTTCCGGCTGTATATATATGATATGATATGATGATGATGATGATGCAAACACTCAGCGGATCAGGCAGGATTTGTGGAAGGAGAGATGGTTAATGCTTCGGGTCGAGGTCAACCTGGAATTTTAACTCACTTTCAATCACCGCAGATAGTGCCTGACGTGCTGGTTATTTCAGGCAGTTTTTGTATTATTTCAGCTCAGGTTCTGTTGCGTTTCAATGGTTCAACAGTCCAACGGTGATTTATTTGTCACATATGCAATTGCTCAATGAAATTCATTTTGCATATTTAGAAAGCAGGTGCCACCATGTTTTGGCATCATTTCCAAAGTCCCAAGTCCAGTCCACCCATGAGCTCGGTCTACTGGAGCAGTTCCCTATCCAGGTAAGTCCCGGGCTTCAGCAGGTCCTTCCTCCAACACCTTTGACTGGATCGGCCCGCAGTCCAATGTCCCTCTCCTCACCTGGCCACCTTTGTGTCCTGGGAATGCCTCCTGCAACCAATCGAAGATACTGGAAGCATTACCCTGGTTCAACCTCCTTGGCCCTAGCGTCTGACATCTCCAGAGGCTCCCTCCCGGTACCGCGGTCTACTGAGCCTCTGGGTGCTTAGGGTGGGTTCCCAGTACTGCGGTCCGCTGACCCTTGGGCAGGTTCCATGGTCCGTCCTTCTAACAGTATTATTACAGTTTACTTTATTGTCACGTGTACCGAGGTACAGTGAAAAGCTTTTGTTGTGTGCTAACCAGGCAGCAGAAAGACAGTGAGCCTTCAGGCATGTGACGTGGTAACCCCCTATCTCCCCCCCCCCCCACAAGAGATTCAGGAGGGTGAATGCAACCTCAATTCTGTTCTACATGGAGAGAGGTGCCCGCCTTGATTCTGTGATTGTACACTTCTTCCTGAACTAGAAGGTTGTTCAAGTCCAACTCCAGAAACAAGCACAGAATCCAGGCAAACACTTTTGTGCAGTTTAGTGAAGGTGCTCTCATTCTAACTTTGTCGTTTTTCAAACGTGACGTTAAATCTAAGATTGTTTGGCCCTCACAGCAAATGTAAGAGAATTCAACATAAATTTCAACAGAAAGCTGGTAAATTTGCCTGAGTCCCTTGACCAACATTACTGAAAGAAACTGATTGGCCAGTCATTAAAACATTGCTGTCTGTGTGACTTTTATCGTACAATTTGGCACCTGTCCTTGCATTATTATAATATGGTGAACATGGACTTCAATGGCTCTAAAGAATATTTAGGCAACTGTGGAAGTCCCAATATACTGATGTTTATTAATACATTAGTTCAAGTTGCCAGCTGGCATCTTCCATTAACATATTAACTATCAGTTCCACTATCCCCCCGGGTCTCGCAGACCCGCCATTAACACCTTCATTGTCCTTACCTTTGTACCTTGTTGCATTAGGAACCAGGAAGTTGTGACTTTCGTACAATGTAAGAGTAAAGCACAGTTGCTATAATTAACATGTCAATCCATCTCACATCTGTACTTCCTCAGTTGGTATCTTTTTTTGGTGTATAAATGTCCTACTATACCGACTTAACTTTGGAATTGTAGGTAGTTAAAAAATGCTGGAGTAACTCAGCGGGTCAGGCAGCACCTCTGGAGGGAAGGAATGGGTGACGTTTCGGGTCGAGACCCTTCTGTTGGTAGAGGGAACGGTCTGGAGGCGAGCAAGTTTACTCTCCTTAGTGGAGTCCAGGTAGGAGAGGAAGCGTTTGTTGAGGGCGTGGATCCCGCGTTGGATAAAGTACAGTTGGGGTCCGTTGCAGGTGTGGGTGAGTGAGGCCCGGAACCGCGGGAGAGTCAGAGCGAGGGCCTGCTGGTGCCAGCGCATCGCAGCCAGAGTACAACCCAGGGCACGGAAGGAGAACTGTTGGGAGAAGCGGCAGAACGACAGTCGGAACCTGTCGTCCGGGTTGGGACCGAACTGGGAGGTCTGTCGTATGTTGAAAGACTGGAGCGACTAGGCTTGTATACACTGGAATTTAGAAGGATGAGAGGGGATCTTATCGAAACGTTTCAGATTATTAAGGGGTTGGACACGTTAGAGACAGGAAACATGTTCCCAATGTTGGGGGAGTCCAGAACCAGGGGCCACAGTTTAAGAATAAGGGGTAGGCCATTTAGAACGGAGATGAGGAAAAACGTTTTCAGTCAGAGAGTTGTGAATCTGTGGAATTCTCTGCCTCAGAAGGCAGTGGAGGCCAATTCTCTGAATGCATTCAAGAGAGAGCTAGATAGAGCTCTTAAGGATAGCGGAGTCAGGGGGTATGGGGAGAAGGCAAGAAAGGGGTACTGATTGAGAATGAACAGCCATGATCACATTGAATGGCGGTGCTGGCTCGAAGGGCCGAATGGCCTACTCCTGCACCTATTGTCTATTGTCTATTGTCTGGAACCAGAGCTGGAAGCCAAGAGGTAAAAGATGGAGGCGCAGGCACGTCTCGAGAAAGCACACATGGCTGTGGTAGCGAATCACAGAGGGGGAGCTGCAAGAGAGCATGTGGCTAAACTCTTGTCGAAGAGAGGAGGAGAACTTCTTCAAAGCAGACATAACCTGAGGAGAATTCGCAGTGGAGTGGCAAGATGTGTAGGAAATCTGCAGTTTTTTACCTACATAACTTTGGAGTTGTGATCACAACCTTGACTGAGACACACCTCCCCTTGTGCAAGTAAAACTCACTGCTGATGGTTAATCATAAAGAGTCCTTGAGTCTTATTAAAGGGTCGACTTCGTCACAACTAGGATTTGTAAAAAAGTATTTTATAAAGTAAAAATGTGATTTTTCTTCACATTTACCTCCTTGAAACAAGAGCTTCTGCCTTTTATGTTGTGCAGGATATGGCCTTTTGTGGCAAGTCTGTCAGTCATAGCCACCATTTGTTTCCCTGACAAGCTTGTGATCATCTATTTCTGTGAACCACTGCAGTCCATCTGCTGAAACTGCTCACCATCACACTCTTAAGTCTATTGAGCTTTACTTAATATTTGATACCATCGACAGGCTTGTTGGACCATTTCTGACAACTGTTATAGAGGTTAGAAAAGACAAAAAGACGGATTCCTTCCATAAATGATGTTACTCAGTCACTTGGGCTCTTACAAGCTCATGGTCATTTTTTTAAAACTTGCACCAACTATCTTTGAAACTAATTTCAAGTTCTCAGACTCCCATCGTGGGATATGAATTGAGGGGTACCAGCTCTCTGAGAAACTAATCCCATAAATCCCCTCCAGCATCTATGCTATTATTATTTTTATTTTGCTTTCCAACCTTTAAAAACCGCTATTAAACTGCTACCAGAGGAGAACCGTGCCACACCTAAAATCCAGTGGCCAAAGCTAGTTGCTCCCAAACATAATGTACATTATAGTTTAGTTAAGCCCGGTCCTTCTGCTTTGTCCTCACGGTGACACTGTTCTCCTCAGATTTGGCAGGGTTATGTCAGTGTCTGATGCTGACAGACACTGGGACAGGACGAAGTCAGCCCTACAGATGTGTTTGGTTAGGCTCTCTCTTTCATCTGGCAGTGGAACAGTGATATAAGAGTTATTGCGATCAGTAGCACTACATTAAAGGAGTAAAATAAATACCGATGATATTATAGTTGCACCGTAAATTATATCCATAATGCAAACATCATCAGTCTAAAAATATGTATTTTGATATAAAAAATAGTTTGCAATTTACCATTTTCACTTGGTTTATGGTGCTTATGTTATGATATGAAATAGAGTACATTTTCTATCTTTGCCTTTTTCGAGGGAGACTATTGCAGAAGGTCAATTGCAAGGAACAATTCATGATGAGGACTTGGTTTTTCATCCACGTTGAAAACGTTTCGTGATGTGTTTCTGGAGTGCACTGTTCTATTCCGGGAACAATAAATGCAGAAGATCGCCCTGTTACTTATGGAGAATATATTGAACAAAAGAAAGTAATTACAAAGCACAAGACGATAAACCAATTAAATGGTTCACAACCAACATCATTAACTACCCGAGTAATGTTTGATCTGTTCATAATTGGCAACTAAATTCAAGGTTAGATTGCGGCTTTGAATTGATCCCTAGACATCTGTTATTTTTTTGATGATCTATACACACTATGTGGGATGATGTTAATACATTTTGTGGCAATAGCAACTATCAGTTGGTGAAGTCATTGCCTGAATCTTTTCGCTGAATGAAATAAAGTTAGTTACATGCGCACTCAGCGTTATGAATGTGATAAAGACGTCTCCACTCTTCCTTCACATTAAGTGCTGCAGAGAGCCAGTGCATGAATTCCCAGGGAGTTCCTATAAAAGTCCATTTGTATGGATCAGGTGGCATTGTGCTATTGTACACCAGGCACAAGCATATTTTCAAGGGGTTCCCTGTCTCAAAGTAATTACACGGTTGATTCCCAGATAATGAGCTCCTGATGAGAAACATAATGTCTTGGTCAGGAGATCACAAACCCACAGCCTTTGAATACATAAACAAACAGAATATAAGGTACCATGGAACCTCAATTTCCTGATCACTGCCCCGTGCAAAAAGTTCTCCTTCCTAGGAAAACCTGAACATGGAATCATGTGTAACATGAGCCGACAACTTTATATTTGAGCCGAATAGGCCTCTGTGCACAGAATAATGGTCAGAACCCAGTCTCATTTCCTTACTATGAGAATTGGCATCCAAATTAGGATTTCCTTTTGTAAGGTAATGGGTATAAACACATTTTCTGTAAGAGTCAAAGGTCAAAACCCAATAGAACTATTCTGTGACAGAATTTATTTGGCAGCCATTTAGGTTCTTCTAGCGATGCCCAAAAGGCTAGACAAATGATGAAGTGATAACAAGTTGCTGAAGGCTATCTGTAACTCTGCAAACTGAGCTCAATGTAAGTAGTGCTATTTGTACGTGAAAGCAGGAACAAAAGAACTGCCTCCTGAATCTGAGTTCCATTTTCCATCGTGGTTGTCCTTCAATGTAAACCAAGCACTGTTGGCACAGGTTGCATTATTTATCTCCGACTTGCTGAATTTTGCAAGTAAACAGGTCGTTTGGTCCATGCCGGCCAAGATGCTCCATCCAAGCCAATCTTACTTGCCTGAGTATGGTCCATAACCGTCAAAATCTTTCCTTGTATCTGTCCAAATGACACTGTTATTGCACCTGCCTCAACTACTTCATCTGGCATCTCATTCCATTTGTGGGGAAAAAATGTCCCTTGGGTTCCTATTAAATCATGTTCTTTTAATCTTAAATACATACCCTCTGTCACATACCCTTCTTGATTCCCCTATCCTGGGGAAAAAAATGTGCATTCACCCTATCTATTCCTCTCATGATTTTGTAAACCTTTATAAAATCACCCCTCAACTTTCTGCCCTCCAGACAATAAACTTCGAACCTGTCCAACCATTCATTCCCAGTAGCTCATGCCCTCGAGTCACGGCAATATCCTTGTAAATTTTCTCGGCACCCCTTCCCTCTTAATGGCATCTTTCATAGCAGGGTGACCAAAACTGAGCATAAAACTCCACACTCATTATAAGATCACCCTCATTTGGTCTCATTTTAAGAAATCAGAAACTAGTAAAAACTTGAGATTTTTAGAAACCATTCTGGCAGTAAGAATGTGTAGGAAGGAACTGCAGATGCTGGTTTACACTGAAGATAAAAACACAAAAAGCTGGAGTAACTCAGCAGGTCAGGCAGCATCTCTGGAGAAAAGGAATAGATGACATTGAGGGTCAAGATCATTCTTCAGACCCTTCCTTTTCTCCAGCGATGTTGCCTGACCGGCTGAGTTACTTGAGCTTTTTGTGTCTATCTCTGGCACTAAGAATATCATATTTGTTCAACCAGATGTCAGTGAGTAATGACTAAGTAGCCATAGCAAGCCATGAATACTTAATCTGGAATTATAATGTACAAATTCTGAGATAAATACTTCAGAATTCCATTAATTTAAAAGAAGATGCAAGTATAGAAGTTGGGAGGACATGTTACAGTTATTTAAGATGATGGTGAGGCCACATTTTGAGTTATGTGTTTCGTTTTGAGCCCCATGTTATAGGAAAGATGTCAAGCTTGAAAGGGCGCAGAGAAAGACTCGAGGGCCTGAGCTATAGGGAGAGGTTAAGCAAGCTAGGAGCCCTTGGAGCACAGGAAGATGAGGGGTGATCTTATAGAGGTGTATAAAATCATGAGAGGGATACATCGAGTAAACACACAGTTTTTTTCCCCAGAGTAGGGGTATCGAGAAACAGAGGATAGTTTAAGGTGAGGATGGGAAAGATTTAATAGGAACCTGAGGCATGCTTTTTTTACACAAAGGGTGGTGGTGTATGGAACAAACTGGCGGAGGAGGTAGGTGAGGCAGGTACTATTGCAATGTTTAAGAAACATTTAGACAGGTACATGGATTGGATAGGTTTAGAGGGATATGGTCCAAATGCAGGCAAGTCGGACTAGTTTAGGTGGGGAATGTTGGTCGGTGTGGGCAAGTTCGGCCGAGGGCCTGTTTCCATGCTGTATGACTCTGTGAATCTATGACAAGGTAGTTTCCCTTAACTTTTGTGAACAGTTTTCTTTGAGATAAGGAGTGAGCGACATCAACTATGAATTGACCACACTAAGAAAATCCTTTTCTTCTTTGCACTTTCTGTCTCATTCAGAATGAATAAATTACATACTTCCTGCTCATTAATATTTAGCTGAAAATGTTTTCTGCTTATTTCTAGGCCAAACCATTGTGACATTAATGTATAGGAAAATAACTGTAGATGCTGGTACAAATCGAAGGTATCACAAAATGCTGGAGTAACTCAGCAGGTCAGGCAGCATCTTGGAGAGAAGGAATGGGTGACGTTTCGCGTCGAGAACCTTCTTCAGACTGATGTCAGGGGGGACAGACAAATAAAGGATATAGGTGGAGACAGAAAGACAGTGGGAGAACTGGGAAGGGGGAGGGTAAGAGAGGGATAAAGGAGCTATCTAAAGTTAGAGAAGTCAGTGTTCATACTGCTGGGCTGTAAGCTGCTCAAGCGAGATATGAGGTGCTGTTCCTCCAATTTGCGGTGGGCCTCACTATGACACTGGAGGAGGACCAAGACAGAAAGGTCAGACTGGGAGTGGGAGGGGGAGTTGAAGTGCTCAGCCACCGGGAGATCAGGTTGATTAAGGCGGATTGAGCGAAGGTGTTGAGCGAAACGATCACCGAGCCTGCGTTTGGTCACGCCGATGTAGAGAAGTTGACATCTGGAACAGCGGATACAATAGATGAGGTTGGAGGAGGTGCAGGTGAACCTCTGTCTCACCTGACATTAATGTATGATTGGTATCAGTAAATTGGCTTCATGCCGTGCTATGTGTGTGCCGTACAGTTAGAGGTGTCATATTTGGAAATGCAGCAATAAACTTAAGCCATGTCCATTATTTCAAATGGAATTTGTAATGTCTTCACAAATGCATTGAGGCACAGCATATTAACTCAATGGACTAGTGGTTTATTTTTCTTGTTAGAATGCTAATCTATTTACATGATAAGTTCTTAAGTTGTTGGTGCAGACTAAATGTTTCTCTCTATGACATTGCTAAATTATTGAGGACAAGTTGAACCAATGACACTCCTATCTCCTATCCTATAAGGATCCCAGTAAGTACACACATATACATGCACAAACAAATGTCCATGCTTAAATAATGTCAAGATTCCCATGGCACTATTTTGAAGAAATCTTTACACCACTATCAACGACACAAAATTAAACTGGATATAATATGCTGCAGGTTGTCTCCAGATGTTTCAACTACAATACCCACTTACATATCAGAAGCATTTTGTCGGTTTTAATAGGATTGATGTAACTTGCGAATACAAAAGAAATACTAAAAGAAAAAAATGTCCCTCGGGTTCCTATTAAATCATGTTCTTCTATCTTAAAATAAATCCAGGCCTTTATTTTCAATGGACCATTCAGAGCAAACATGCTTAACCAGCAAGTGATGATCTTGTGGAAACTGTTACCATAGTGATTAGTTGAGGGAGATACTAAAGATCCGTTTAAGGGGAAGCTTGAAGAACACGTGAGAGAGAAAGAGACAGGTTATGCTGATAAGGTTGGATGGAGAGGCGTGGGAGGATGAGCATCTGAAGTCTGGAACAGCTGAGCAAGATAGTTTTGTTTCTGCCATGCTCATTGCACGTAAGTTTTTGTAATATCTAAATTAATTAATAACGGATCCATCTCTATAAGCAAAAGTCAGTTTTCTATTATAATAACATTATTTGCAGAGCACTTCAAAATTGATTGTTGAAAAGCTTGACATTAAGCCAGAGTTTGCTTTTCAGAAATGAAGAAATGGATTTAATCCTCCAGTGAATGGATGTTTTAAATTAAGTCCAATAAAATGCGAGGCGGTTTGTTTTTCTGCTTACTGAGCTGACACTTTCACTGAGAGACAGATGAAGGGAGTGATCGATCAAAATAGTTTTTTCTCTGCTCTGGTGAATACATTGTTCAAATCAATAGAAGCAGGTGAGCCAGGAACTGAAACCAAAAGGTTTTCTTCCACATAATATTTGGAGAATGCAGTCAATTGATTGAGGTGGAATCCTAAAATTCATCTCATTCAACATAGAGTAGACAAGAACAATCACGCACCAAATAATGAAAAGGCCACAATGGACACAAGGTCATAAAATGGTAAATGGGCATCATATTTTATTATCAGTTCTAATTACAACTGTGGATTGTGCAAGCAGGTTAATAAACCATTTCATATTTACTGGTTAAAAGGTCGACCAGTCTTATGAAAAATGTAAAGGTATTTTCATTCTACATGTCTGTGGGTGGAAGGATTACAAGAGATCCTGAAACTCACTGGTATTCATAAATTCACAGCTTTGTCAGCTCTGTCAAGACCATCTGCAGCACAAATACCTGAGGCCAACTAGCAGTAAATTGTGAACAGAGGAGAGAGAGGCAGTCTATGCTCAAAAGTGTCCATGGCTTGAACCCACAGCAAGTTATCTAGACCAATCCCATCACTGTCCTGGACTAACATGAAGTTGACAACGGTGATGTGCCAACTGAAAAAATAACATAACCTCAGGTTCAGCTGTATCCCTACAACATCACTTACAGATACGTAACCACATTTTCCACATCTGGGAAAAAGAGCACATGCAAGGGACCTCAGAAATGCTGTAATTGTAACAGTCTCCAAGTGAGGCAACTCTACAGAAGGGTCTCCAGGCAATTGGGCACAGGGAAAGGCAATATTAGGGACCTTCTCAATTGTCCCCACCCAGTGACTGTAAAGCTGCCCCCTATAACGTTGTGTGGATTCTGTCCATCTGGTGATATATGCCTACGTTCTTTACTGCAAATCAACTTCAAAAGAAATGCAGGAGATAGCATTGACCATTACTTTCATCCCCTTTTCCCCCTTCTCCCTTCCCTCCCGTGTCCCACCGAGATGCCCACCGATTTTACCATCCACTTACCCCACCCCACCCCACCCACCATCCTCTATTTGGCTTTACAATCCATCTCTTCAAACCTGTCGCACACCTTTCTTTCTTATCTCTGGTCTCTGTTCCAATCATCTACCTGTCAAGAACCCATCTCACCTAAAGTATGTCGACATTACCTGCCACGTTTAGCCTGCCTCTCCCCGTTTCAGCTTTCCTCTCTGCCCCTCCTCCCCGTTCCGCCCCCATCTTCAGTCTGAGGAAGGGTCCCAACCTGGAACGTTACCTATCCCTGTTCTCCAGGGATGCTGTCTGACCAGCTAAGTTACTCCAACAATTGTGTCCTTTTTTGACAATTTTGATAATCTATACAGACGTCACAAAACACTTAGTTCTTCCTACTGAAAGTGGAAGAGCCTCCTCAAATTTGCTGCTCTCAAAATTTTATCTTTATTTTACATTTGTTATACAATTGCATTTAAATCATCATGGGCGGCACGGTAGCGCAGCGGTAGAGTTGCTGCTTTACAGCGAATGCAGCGCCGGAGACTCAGGTTCGATCCTGACTACGGGTGCTGCACTGTAAGGAGTTTGTACGTTCTCCCCGTGACCTGCGTGGGTTTTCTCCGAGATCTTCGGTTTCCTCCCACACTCCAAAGACGTACAGGTATGTAGGTTAATTGGCTGGGTAAATGTAAAAATTGTCCCTAGTGGGTGTAGGATGGTGTTAATGTGCGGGGATCGCTGGGCGGCACGGACTTGGAGGGCCGAAAAGGCCTGTTTCCGGCTGTATATATATGATATGATATGATATGATCTGTAGAATTCCCTGCCACAGAAGGCAGTGGGGGTCAATTCACTGAATGTTTTCAAGAGGGAGTTAGATTTAGCTCTTAAGGCTAAAGGAATCAAGGGATATGGGGAAAAAGCAGGAACGGGCTACTGATTTTAGATGATCAGCCATGATCAGATTGAATGGCGGTGCTGGCTCGAAGGGCCGAATAGCCTACTCCTGCACCTATTTTTCCTATGTTTCTAAGTTAACCAAAGTGTTCAAAAGAGACCCAGTCTCAATGTAAATCTGAGTCAAACAAGGCTGCATTATCATTACAATGCTTTTCTCAGTCTTTCTCGCCACAATAGTGCACCTCAACTTCTACAAGATTATCTTTTCCTGAAGTAGAGATAATCTACAAAACAAATGAGGAAACTGTTCAAATCACGTCAACCCGACAATAAAACCATGGTGACTCTAACCTCAATCATCAGACAGGATTGGTCAAAGTCAGCACGGATTTATGAAGGGGAAATCATGCTTGACTAATCTTCTGGAATGTTTTGAGAATGTAACAAGTAGAATGGATAAGGGAGAGCCAGTGGATGTGGTGTATCTGGACTTTAAAAAAGCCTTCGACAAGGTCCCACACAAGAGATTGCTGTGCAAAATTAGAGCACATGATATTGGGGGAAAGTTATTGACATGGATAGAGAACTGTTATGCAGACAGGAAGCAAAGAGTAGGAATTAACGGGTCCTTTTCAGAATTGCAGGGAGTGACTAGTGGGATTTCGTAAGGATTGGTGCTGCGAACTCAGTTATTTACAATGAGCCAAAACATTATGACCACTGACAGGTGAAGTGAATAACATTGTTATCTTGTTACAATGGCACCTGTCAAGGGGTGGGATATATTAGGCAGCGAGTGAACAGTCAGTTTTTGAAGTTGATGTGTTGGATGCAGGAGAAATGTGCAGGAGTAAAGACCTGAGCGACTTTCACCAGGCCAAATTGTTATGGCCAGACGACTAGTCAGAGCATTTCTGAAACGGCAAGGCTCGTGGGGTGCTGCTGGTCAGCAGTGGTGAGTACCTACTGGCAGTGGTCCAAAGAGGGTCAAACCACAAATCCTTGGGCATCCAAGGCTCATCGATGCGCGAGGGTAACGAAGGCTATCCCATCTGGTCTGAACCGACAGTAGGTCTACTGTGGTACAAGTCACAGAAAATTTTAATGGTGGTCACGGGAGGAATGTGTCACAATCCACAGTGCATCGCATCCCGCTGCGTATGGGGCTGCGTAGCTGCAGACCAATCAGAAAGCCCATGATGACCCCTGTCGACCATCAAAAGCGTCGACATTGGACACACGAGCGTCGGAACTAGACCTTGGAGCAGTGGAAGAAGGTTGCCTGGTCCGATGAGTCCCGTTTTCTTTTAGATCACGTGGATGGCCGTGTACGTGTGCACCGTTTAACTGGGAAAGTGATGGCACCAGGATGCACTGTGGGAAGATGACAAGCCGGTAGAGGGAGTGCGATGCTCTGGGCAATGTTCTGCTGGGAAACCCTGGGCCATTCATTTAGGCTTGTATACACTGGAATTTAGAAGGATGAGAGGGGATCTTATCGAAATGTATAAGATTATTAAGGGGTTGGACACGTTAGAGGCAGGAAACATGTTCCCAATGTTGGGGGAGTCCAGAACAAGGGACCACAGTTTAAGAATAAGGGGTAGGCCAT
Organism: Rhinoraja longicauda; assembly: GCF_053455715.1. Classification (NCBI taxonomy): domain Eukaryota; kingdom Metazoa; phylum Chordata; class Chondrichthyes; order Rajiformes; family Arhynchobatidae; genus Rhinoraja; species Rhinoraja longicauda. The sequence continues at coordinate 63,203,053 of NC_135957.1, read as the reverse complement.
TTAGAACGGAGATGAGGAAAATCTTTTTCAGTCAGAGAGTTGTAAATCTGTGGAATTCTCTGCCTCAGAAGGCAGTGGAGGCCAATTCTCTGAATGCATTGAAGAGAGAGCTAGATAGAGCTCTTAAGGATAGCGGAGTCAGGGGGTATGGGGAGAAGGCAGGAATGGGGTACTGATTGAGAATGATCAGCCATGATCACATTGAATGGTGGTGCTGGCTCAAAGGGCCGAATGGCCTCCTCCGGCACCTATTGTCTATTGTCTATTGTCTATTGACGGCAATTTGGCATGTGTCACCTACCTAAACATCGTTGCAGACCAGGTACACCCCTTCATGGCAATGGTAATCCCTGATGGCAATGGCCTCTTTCAGCAGTTAATTGCTCCCTGCCACACTGCACACATTGTTCGGGAATGGTTTGCGGAACATGATGGAGTGTTCACGGTGTTGCCCTGGCCTCCAAATTCTCCAGTTCTCAATCCGATTGAGCATCTGTGGGATGTGCTGGTATGACAAGTCCGATCCACAGCGGCTCCACCTCGCATCTTACAGGACTTGAAGGATCTGCTGCTAATGTTTTGGTGCCAGATACCACAGGACACCTTCAGGGGTCTTTTAGAGTCCATGCCTCGGTGGGTTGGCGCTGTTTTGGCGGCACACAGAGGACCAACAGCACATTAGGCAGTTGGTCATAATGTTTTGTCTCATCAATGTATATTAACGATTTAGACAAGGGAATCAAATGTGACATCTCCAAGTTTGTGGAGGACACAAAGCTGGGTGGCAGTGTGAGCTGCCATGCGGATGTTATGAGGCTGCAGGGTGACTTGGATAGTTTGGGTGAGTGGGCAGATGCATGGCAGCTGCAGGGTAATGTGGATAAATGTGAGGTTATCCCTTTGGTGGCAAGAACAGGAAGGCAAATTATTATCTGAATGATGTCTGATTAGGAAAACGGGAGGTGTAAGTGACCCGGATGTCCTTGTACATCAGTCACTGAAAATAAGCATTCAAGTACAGCAGGCAGTGAAGAAAGCTGATGGCATGTTGGCTTTCATTGCGAGAGTATATACGTTTAGGAGCAAGGAGGTCCTACTGCAGTTGTACAGGGCCCTGGTGAGACCGCACCTGGAGTATTGTGTGCAATTTTGGTCTCCTAATTTGAGGAAGGACATTATTGCGATTGAGGGAGTGCAGCGCTGGTTCACCAGGTTAATTCTCGGGATGGCAGGACTTTCATATGATGAAAGAATGGGTCGACTGGGCTTGTATTCACTGTAATTGAGAAGGATGAGAGGGGATCTTATAGAAACAAATAAAATTCTTAAAGGATTGGAGAGGCTAGATGCAGGAAAAAATGTTCTCGATGTTGGGGGAGACAGAACCAGGGGTCACAGTTTAAGAATAAGGGGTAGGCCATTTAGGACTGAGATGAGGAAAAACTTCTTCACCCAGGGATTTGTGAATCTGTAGAATTCTCAGCCACAGAAGGCAGTGGAGGCCAATTCACTGGATGTTTTCAAGAGTGAGTGAGATTTACTTCTTAGGGCTAAAGGAATCAAGGGATATCAGGAAACAGCAGGAACGTGGAACTGCTTTGAGATGATCAGCCTTGATCATATTGAATGGCAATGCTGGCTCGAAAGGCCGAATGGCCTACTCCTGCACCTATTTTTCTATGTTTTCTATGTTTCTGTCATCACCTACATTGCAACCATGTAGCCTTTGGCAATATAAAATAAAGTGGTATTTGATGATCAAAACCTCAATGTTTAGTGCAAGATAAAACCAATAACATCTGATCAAAGGTCTCCAAATAAATAGTTTGCGGTTCAGGACGACTCTCTTACTGTTGGTCTGACAACAGTTCATTTTATCAAACAATACAAATCCTTTCATTATGTTCTTGACAAAATAGATATGTGGCCCGGTTGTCATCATGGACTAAATAGGTGGAACAACCTTCAATTCATGTTGAATTCATGAGTCATATTGGCTATTGAGTTAGGTTCATATTTCCTGAACCTTTTTATTGATTCATTGGTCTTTGCTATCTTCTTGAACATTTCAAAGAGAAACAAATAACAATGATACATGTATCATCTTTAAGGCCACACACTACTCTGTTTACATTGCTTTCTTGGTCATTTCCCAGGCAAAACCCCCCCATTAAGATGCAAAGTGTAATCCAGCAGAAGCACAAACTGCAGAGAATGCTGATGAAGCTGTCAGACAGGGTTGTTTTCAATAATTCCGAAACATGGTTCAGTAAGTTGTTTGTTAGAAATAGTCTATAATCTGATTCCTTTACAAACTTGCCAATGTTGAATGCATGAGCACTTTTATTGATACTTTTTCTCAGATCTTCATATATTTCACAAAAAAACAATGTTTTCTTCCTACCGCTATTGACAGGACTGCAATAGTGTAGGATGGATGATGTGCTTTCACTAACAAGTGTGTATACCAAAGGGTAATGACGAAGGTGGTGGCTTTGCAATGATACACAACTATCAAGAAAAGATCCAAAGTGCTGTAGTAACTCAGCGGGTCAGGCAGCATCTCTGAAGAACATGGTTAGGTGACGTTTTGAGACAGGACAGAAAAGTCAGTATAGGAATAGGAAGGAGAGTTAAAATAGTTAGCAACCATCTGCCTATCAAGTCTTCCCTCGCCTGTATTCACCTATTACATGCTAGGCTATGTCCTGATTCTCTTCTGCATAAACCAGAATAAATTGTGACTATTTACAGGACAAATTTCACAAATTGATAAATTTGACTGGCCACTTTATGCCATGCATAATCCTTCAGAAACCAAAATGACTTACTTAACAGTGATGCTTTCAATGATCTCATTCTTCATGTAACACCTTTTCAGGGCCATTGCAATATTGCATGTGCACTTGGACCATTTTATTCTGGAGCTCCACAAGATACAATCTTCAATAATAGAGCAATAAAACTGTGTATAACTGGGAGTCTAGAATTGGAGGAGCAATTCAGAAGGTGCTGGCAGAGATTGACTCCTCCTCCACACAGTGCTCCATTGAATTTGAAATAACTAAAATAATGGCCAGATTAATCTAGGAGTTAAAAGATACCTATTTTGCTTCTCCATAACCCCAAGTGTCTGCACTTCTCTTTTGAGGATCAGAAAGCAGTAACTTCATGGCACCTGGACAGGTACATGGATAGGAAAGGTTTAGAGGGATACAGTACGGGGCAAACACGGGCAAATGGGTCTAGCATAGATGGAGCATCCTGGTCAGCATGGTCGAGTTGGGCAGAAGATCCTGGTTCCATGTTGTATGACTCTATGTCCTGGTCCACAAGGCTCTGCAGAGGACCTGGACATCCCTGTGTACAGAAATATCTTGGCAAGAAGTTAAACAGAGTACCCAAGATGAATTTCTTGTCCAAACTGTTATATTGGATATGCAAACAATATATTTTTAAATTCAAGTTTAAATAATTTTAAGGATAAAAAAAATACTCTTTAAAACGCGTGAAGACGCAATTAAATATATCAAAATGATTTAAAAAATACATAAAATGTAAGTCTTTAGTTTGTTGTAATTCTTCTCCTTTAAAATGAATGTTTGCTGAACCTGTGATAGGTATAACCTTATAAATACAAATGACCAAGTTCCAATTTCCTCCAGTATTCCAGTAAATTACTTGGCGTGCGCTCAGGGGCAGGGGGGAAGGGAGGCGGAGTTCTCTGAGTTATTGCTGGAAAACTGCACAGAGCTGTGGCTCTGCCACTTGACTCCATGTGGAGAGGAGCATCAGAGCACACCTGGGAAATTACTGGCGGGCAACACCTCTCAGGCAGTGCTGGATCTCTACATTCATACACTGCTTTTGTTGGGGACAGTGGGTGGGAGCTGAGTTTCCTGACCGCTGTGGAGTGAACCTGCCAGGAAAATCCAGCTCACTTTGAACTTGCAGCATTTGCCCATTAATTCAACATTAAAAACGGCGTACAAGGTCCCATTACTGAGGAAGAGGCGTGTTTCCATCTGGGCTTAAGTGACAGTCATTGATGAACAGCCTCTACGGCCCTGATTAATTAATTTTACAAATGTGGAATCTCATTTCCTCAAAAGATAATTAGCAATTAAAGTTTTAAAAAAACCTTACGATTCCTCCTATCTGAATCTCTTGTATTTCTCAAACATTATTTCACTGTGCGCCCATTACTTTAATCCAATTTACACTTCTGCCTTATATTTCCTGGACTTTACTGGTTTAGACTGTGTGGCTCAGTGGATTTGCTGAGGGCTTTCTCTTCACACATGCCACAGATGTCCTTCACTGGGCTGGTCGCCTATTGACAGGAAGGTTCTGCTCCAAAACCAACTATTCAGATTAATGGGGGTGAATGTTGTTCCATCACCACTAATTTCCAGGCCAATTACATGGTTTCAGTGGGGCTGTCATTTTCAGAAATCCGTCAGCTTCCTTTGCAACTCTTTTTCAAAAATTGTAATGTCCTGAATCATATTAATGTTACAAAAGAGGCGAATGACAGGAGGGATATTGATCATTTGGTAGAGTGGTACCAGAACAAAAATATATTGCTCTTAATCTTAACAAGACCAAGGTGCTGATTGTTCCCTTCAGGAATGGAAATCTATGGGACCATGCACCCGTCTTCATTGGCAGGAGGATCAATGGAGAGAATCATCAACTTCAAGTTCCTGTGTATATATCTGTGATAGACACAAAATGCTGGAGTACCTCAGTGGGACAGGCAGCATCTCTGGAGAGAAGGAATGTGTGATGCTTCGGGTCGAGATCCTTCTTCAGACTGATGTCAGGGGAGTGGGCGGTACTTAGATAACAAAGTGTAAGGTGTGAAAACAGGCAAAGGGAATGAAGTTCAAGGAAAATGTAGAATAAATTATTGTTAGTTGGGAGAAGGTAACAACAAAGCAAACAGAGATAAAATGTAGTCTGAGACAGTAATATTGGTCGAAGAACTGGGAAAGGGGAGGGAATGGAGAGAGAGGGTTACTTAGAGTGAGGCCCAGTGAAAATTGGAGGAACAGCATCCCATATTTTGCTTGGGCAGCTTACACCCCAGCGGTATGAACATTGACTTCTATGAAGAAGTATACATCAATGATGATCTCTCCTGGGCCTAGCACATTGCTGCAATCATAAATAATGCTCATCAATGCCTCAACTTTACCTTAGTTGAGTTGAGTTTAGTTTAGTTTATTGTCATGTGTACCAGGGTTGTTGCGTGCTAACCAGTCAGTGGAAAAACTATACATGATTACAATCAAGCTATCCACAGTGTTGCAGATACATGATAAAGGGAATAATGTTTAGTGCAAGATAAAGTTTAGTAAAGTCCGATTAAAGATAGTTCGCAGTCTCCAATGAGGGAAATAGGAGCTCAGGACAGAGGTCTGAGGAGATTCTGCATTTTGCTGAATACTCTGTTGAACTTCTGCACATGTACAGTGGAGAGCAAACTAATAGGTTGCACCAAAGATAGACACAAAAAGCTGGAGTAACTCAGTGGGACAGGCAGCATCTCTGGAGAGAAGGAATGGGTGAGATTTCGTGTCGAGACCCTTCTTCAGATTGGTTAGGGATAAGAGAAACGAGAGATATACAATACAATACAATACAATACAATACAATATATCTTTATTGTCATTGTACCCAGGGGTACAACGAGATTGGGAATGCGCCTCCCATACGATGCACTAATTTAGGTAATTTAGACAGCAGCAACCCAACGAAACGAACAGTTATAACAGTTTTGGACAGGGTAAAGTGCAAGTTGATCTATGCGTTGTGGCCATCCGGCTCAGCAGGACCGGTTCATAGCAGCTATGGCCCTGGGGATGAAGCTGTTCCTGAGTCTGGAGGTGCGGGCATAGAAGGCCTTGTATCGTCTGCCCGATGGAAGGAGTTCGAACAGACTGTTGCAGGGGTGTGAAGAGTCTTTGTGGATGCTGGTGGCTTTTCTGAGGCATCGTGTGTTGTAGATGCCCTCCAAGTCTGGTAGCTGTGTTCCGATGGCCCTCTGAGCTCTATGGACTACCCGCTGTAGAGCTTTCCTTTCTGCCTCCGTGCAGCTGAGGTACCACACAGGGATTCCATGCGTTAGGATGCTCTCTATGGTGCAGCGGTAGAAGGTCGTCAGCAGCTGTTGGGGTAGACCAGACTTTTTCAGTGTTCTTAAGTAGAACAGTCTTTGTTGTGCCTTCTTGACCAGCGCAGCAGTGTTATTGGACCATGTTAGGTCCTCCGAAATGTGAGTGCCCAGAAACGTGATGTGGAGAGATAAAGAACAATGAATGAAAGATATGCACAAAATTAATGATAAACAGACCATTGTTAGCTGTTTGTAGGGTGAAAATGAGAAGCTAGTGCGACATGGGTGGGGGAGGGACAGAGCGAGAAGGAATGCCAGGGCTGCCTTAAGTGAGATAAATCAATATTCATACCACTGGGCTGTAAGCTGCCTAAGCGAAATATGAGATGCTGTTCCTCCAATTTGCATTTAGCCTCACTCTAACAATGGAAGAGACCAAGGACAGAAAGGTCTGTGGAGGAATGGGAAGGAGAATTAAAGTGTTCAGCAAACGGGAGATCAGATTGGTTCAGGCGGGCTGAGCGAAGGTGTTCCACGAAACGATCGCCCAGTCTGCGTTTGGTCTCGCCGATGTATAAAAGTCCACATCTTGAATAACGGATACAGTAGATGAAATTGGAGGAGGTAACCTGAAAGGATTGTCAAGGTCCCTGGAAAAAGGCGAGGGAGGTATAGTGACAGGTGTTGCATCTTCTGCGGTTGCAGGGGAAGGTACCTGGGGAGGGGGTGCTTTGGGTGGGAAGGGATGAGTTAACCAGGGATTAAGTGATATGAATATTGATTTCTCTCACTTCAGGCACCCCTGGCATTCCCTCTCTCTCTATCCCTCCCCCACCCAAGTCGCACCAGCTTCTCATTTTCACCCTACAAACAGCTAACAATGGCCTGCTTCCTTTATCATCGTTACGTTTTTGCATATCTTTCATTCATTTTTCTTTATCTCTCCATATCACCGTCTATATCTTTCGTTTTCCTTATCCCTAACCAGTCTAAAGAAGGGTCTCGACCCGAAACGTCACCCATCCCTTCTCTCCAGAGATGCTGCCTGTCCTGCTGAGTTACTCCAGGTTTTGGTGTCTATCTTCGGTTTAAACCAGCATCTGCAACTCCCTCTTACACATAATAGTTTGCATCAGTTTGGGGATGGTGATTTGAACTCTCAAGAACAAAGGAGGCAGCAAAAACTTGTGGACTTTGCCTGGTGCTCTACAGGTACTGACCTCCCCACCATCAAAGGGATCTACAGAGAGGGTTGCCTCAAACAGGCAGCTAATAGTGTGGCCATACTTTCATCTTGCTGCTAACATAGGGAAGAAAGAACAGAAGCTTGAGAACCGTCCTAGCAGGTTCAAGATCAGCCACTTCCTATTAACCATCAATAGACAATAGACAATAGGTGCAGGAGTAGGCCATTCGGCCCTTCGAGCCAGCACCGCCATTCAATGTGATCATGGCTGATCATTCTCAATCAGTACCCCGTTCCTGCTTTCTCCCCATACCCCCTGACTCCGCTATCCTTAAGAGCTCTATCTAGCTCTCTCTTGAGAGAGAATCAGGTTCTTGATCCACCCAATATCATTTTTAGTTCAGTTTAATTTAGAGATACAGCGTGGAAACAGGCCCTTCAGCCACACCACTACCCTACAGGCGCTAGGGACAATTTTACATTTATATTAAGCCAATTAACCTACAACCTGTGTCTTTGGAGTGTGGGTAGAAACCGAAGGTCTCGGAGAAACCCCACGCAGTTCACGGGGAAAACGTACGAACTACGTACAGACAAGCACCCGTATTCAGGATCAAACCCAGGTCGCTGGAGCTGTAAGGCAGTAGCTCTACCACTACACCACTGCGCCGCCCAATGGGCCAGACGCTAGCATATGGGATTAGCTTGGTTACGCAAGTTGGTTGGCATGGACAGGTTGGGCCAAAGGGCTGTTTCTATGCAATATAAATTCCATAACTTTATGACTCTATCACTTCCCTTGTTCTTCCCATTTCTTCTTCAATGCAATTTAAAATCTTTTCTATCTTTCCCTTGTTTTGATGAAGCATCATTGAAACGTTATCTGTTTCTTTCTTTGCACCTGCTGCATCATCTGCTGATCGCTTCTGGCATTTTCCATTTATATTTCAGATTTTCAGCTTTTGCAGCCTTCAGCTTTTTGATCGTTTTTCTTGTTGCTTCAAGTTGCCTGGGCTAACATTGCTAATTCGCTTTGGGTAAATTGGAAAGACACATACTTGAGATGCAGTATCTGATCAGTGTGGGGAAAGGAGCTTATGGAAACTAGAAAATCAAATATTTCTGCCAAGGGATTGATTCCCAGTCGGTAGCAATAAACATTCTATAGTTTAGCAGCTGAGATTCATGGCAGAAGCTTCAGGCTTCATGATAGGGGACAGAGGATGGTGGTGGAAGCTTATGACTGGGGGTGTGCTTCAGGGATTGGTACGGTGCCCATTGCTGTTTGGCAATAATTTGTTGGTGAAAATTTACAAAGCACGATTAATGAGTCTGCACAGATAAGACAAAAATAGCTGGTCTCGTAGCAGTGAAGATGGTTATCAAGAAACAGTTGGATATTGATCAGCTGGGCAAGTAGGTGGAGGAATAGCTAATGGAGGTTAATTCAAATAAGTGTTCGAAGGGATATTTTGGGAACTCAAACCAGGATTGGATCTTCAAAAAGAACCATAGGGCCAAGGGGGGTCATATAGTATGGAATTATCCCCATCAGTGTAACTCATTCATGCTGTTGAAAATCTAAGCTATTTCCCTTTGTTCATTCGTGGCCTGTAACTCTCTAAACCTTTCCTATCCATGTATCTGTCCAAATTTATATTTTAAACATTCTTATTGCACCTGAGCAAAGGGATGTCAGAGCAAAGAAACATAGAATAAACATAGAAAAATGTGTGTCGGAGTAGGACGTTCGGCCCTTCGAGCCAGCACCGCCATTCAATATGATCATGGCTGATCATCTAAAATCAGTACCCTGTTGCTGCTTTTTCCCCATATCCCTTGATTCCTTTAGCCCAGAGCTAAATCTAACTCTGTACATTGTTCCAACTACATAGTTCCCTGAAAGTGGTGTCGCAGGTAAATAGGTGGTGAAGAAGGGTTTTGACACGCTGGCCTTCATCAGTCAGGGTATTGAGTGTAAAAATCGGGATGTCATGTTACAGTAGTACAAGGCGCTGGTGAGGCCGTGTTTGGAGAATTGTATTCAGTTTTGTCCACCCTGTTATAGTAAAGATGCCATTAAGCTGGAAAAAGTGCAGAGAAGGTTTACAAGGATTCTGCCAGGACTCGAGGGCCTGAGCTATAGGGGGATGTAGGGCAGGCTAGGACTTTATTCCTTGGAGGGCAGAGTGCTATGGGGTGCTCTTATAGAGGTGTAGAGAATCATGAGGGAATTGGATGGGGTGAATGCACAGTCTTTTCTCCTGAATAAGGGACTGAAGAACTCCAATATGACACGATACGATAGAATTTTATTTATCCCAGGTGAGAAATTGATCTGCCAACAGTCATAAAAACACGAAATACATGAAACATGAAATTCAAGTGACGAGTGGAAAGCATTGGGGATGTGCAAAGATTGGGGGAGGGAGTCGGGGGGGACGGGAGTCAGTCTCAGTCTACCCCACGACAAAAGGGGGAGGAATTGTACTGTTTGATAGCCACAGGGAAGAAGGATCTCCTGTGGCATTCTGTCCTGCATCGTGGCACCTAGAGGCCATAGATTTAAGGTGAACAGGGAAAAATTTAATAGGAATCTAAGGGGCAACTTATTTCACACAGATTGAGGATGGAATATAGAACAATTTGCCAGATTAAGCAGTTGAGGCAGGCGCAATAAGAATAAGAATGTTTAAAAGGCATTTACACACTTACATGACTAGGATAGGTTTAGAGAGCGTGGACAAATGGAAATAGCACAGATGAGCATCTTTATTGGCAGGGATGGGTTGCGCTGATGGGGGTGTTTACATACTGTATGACTCTATGACTTTAAATGTTCCTGCTGCAAAACATTATTTCAAAAATTAGTTCCCTGCTGCTGCTGGACCAACAGAACCATCAATAACAGCAATGACAACCATAGTTTCTCTCCATGTAATAATAATATTAATAATAATAATAATCCATTTATTTTATATAGCGCCTTATCACATGCTCAAAGCGCTTTACAAAAACAATTAACATAGAAACAAACAGACAAACTATCCTGACGGAAAAGCGGCGAATACACAACGCCAGCGTCCTCTCACGTCAGGGTCCGGCAGTAGACATTAAAAAGCACAAGACACACAGATATAATTTTTTACACAAAACAGCCATCACAGTGATTGCTCTAGGCATACCCTCACTGTGATGGAAGGCAAAGTCTTATCTCCTCCTCATTTTTCTCCCGTGGTGCCTCGAGGTGATAGAGGCTCCCAACTTTTTGAAGCCCCCACCGGGCGATGGAAAGTCCCAGGGCCGAGCCGAGCAGGCCGATGAAAGTCCTGAGCCCCCACCGGGCGATGGAAAGTGCTGCGGCCGAGCCACGCAGGGCGATGAAAGTCCTGAGCCCCCACCGGGCGATGTAAAGTGCTGCGGCCAGGCCACACAGGGCGATGAAGGGCCTGCGAGCGGGTCGATCGTACCTCGCGCTTCGGGGCGGTCGAAGCTGCTACGGCTGGAGCTCCCAAAAGCCGGTCGCCAGCCAGGGACCTGCGAACTCCCGATGTTGCGGTCTGCAGGGCCCACGGCCGAAGCCTCCGAGATGGTAAGTCCAGGCCCTGCGACCGGAGTCTTTGAGGTCGATCCCAGCTGGAGGCCGCCGACTCCACGGTGTTAGGCCGTAGCACGAACGGAGATACGACACGGTAAAGGTCGCATCTCCGTTGAGGAGGAGATTTGAAAAAAAGGTTTCCCCCAACCCCCCCACCACCCCCCTACATACACAGAATTAAAAATAAAACAAAACGTACATTTAACAACGACAATGACAAAAAAACAACAACAAAAAACGGAGAGACTGCCGGTGAGCCGCAGCTGCAGAACACAGATGTAGTTTTATGAAATACAAATTTACCACTGAACCACATAAGAAGATAATAGTGCGGACTGCAAAAGCATACTCAGCGAGATCGTTTTTAAAAGCATTTGCAACAAGAAACAGATAGAGTCAGTACAGCGGAGCAGTAGTACAGTTGTCGCCTTACGGTGCCAGAGACCCGGGTTCAATCCCGTGCTGTCTGTATGGAGTTTGTACGTTCTCCCTGTGATCGTGTAGGTTTTCTCCAAGTGCTCTGGTTTCCTCCCACACTCCAAAGACGTACAGGTTTGTAGGTTTCTTGGCTTCGCTAAAATTGTAAATTGTCCCGAGTGTGTAGGGTAGTGCACAGAGTGATCGCTGGTCAGTGTGTACGTGGTGGGAGGAAGGAACTGTTTCCATGCTGTATTTCTAAAGTGTAAAGTCTGAAAAGATGAAGATTTATCTAACAAACTCCAGGGCACTGGGCACTGGGCAATGCATTCAAGAGAGAGCTGGATAGAGCTCTTAAGGATAGCGGAGTCAGGGGGTATGGGGAGAAGGCAGGAACGGGGTACTGATTGAGAATGATCAGCCATGATGACATTGACAATAGACAATAGACAATAGGTGCAGGAGTAGGCCATTCAGCCCTTCGAGCCAGCACCGCCATTCAATGCGATCATGGCTGATCACTCTCAATCAGTACCCCGTTCCTGCCTTCTCCCCATACCCCCTCACTCCGCTATTCTTAAGAGCTCTATCCAGCTCTCTCTTGAAAGCATCCAACGAACTGGCCTCCACTGCCTTCTGAGGCAGAGAATTCCACACCTTCACCACTCTCTGACTGAATGGTGGTGCTGGCTCGAAGGGCCGAATGGCCTCCTCCTGCACCTATTGTCTATTGTCTATTGTCTATTGTCACTGACTTCTGACAGCATCAAACTGGATCTTACACAACTCAACTCAGCTCTCCTGTTTCCCTCTCATAGGGTGCCTATGGTTGCAAGTACTTTTTGTGGTCAAGTGGTCCCACTACCCATGAGGGCTCACTGATCAGGCTATCTACAAACAGTGAGGATGTCTCACAGTGCAACTTGTAATGATCAGGAACATTTATATATAGTTGAAGTACATTCAAATATTTTTTTAAAAAATTAAAAAAATAAAAATTTATGAACTGCTTGCAAATTGCTTCTGGATAAGGAACAAGCTAACACATGCACCAGATCAGTTATTTTCCTCATCTGTTCCTAAGATTGTGGTATGGATGGGAGGGAGCATCCTCATTTGTCGCCATAGTTTCCACTGATGATGTTCAAATTTGCTGCCTTCCGTGAAAGTGTGTCTGAAGAAGGTGTAGGAAGGAACTGCTGGATTAAACCGAAGATAGACACAAAAAACTGGAGTAACTCAGCAGGACAGGCAGCATCTCTGGAGACTGCAGACTGAAGAAGGGTCTTGACGGAAACGTCACCCATTCTTTCTCTCCAGAGATGCTGCCTGTCCCGCTGAGTTGCGCCAGCCTTTTGTGTCTATCTTCTGTCTGAAGAAGTTTTTTGACCCGAAATATAGCCTAACCATGTCCTCCAGAGATGCTGCCTAACCTGATGAGTTACTCCAGCACTTTGTGTATTTGCATTGTGTACTCCAGCACTGTGGCAAAGCCGCATCTGCAGTTCCTTCTGTCTCCAATGTCATGAGCGATGGTTGGCTGAAGGATTGCTGAGTGGGCATCAGCACAATCTGGCTGTTCATTTCTAATTGTCAGCTGTTAGTAATTGTGGCATCAATTGAAGGTGGAGAAATTAGGTTGTTTGCAGGGTGTCATCCTCCCGCTTATTCAATCTGCTAAGAAGCATTCCTTCCCCAAACACCTATTACTCCACGTACTGCTCCTCCTTTAACATACTCCTCAAACGCTTTCCCTTTGATCAGTCTCTTGGACATGTTTTTGCATTTCAGTGACTGCATATCTGCTTTGGGAAGTTTACATTTGTTTTTTTTCCCCCCTCATCTCTTCCCACGAGTGTGCATAGATGAGAGCGGACGGCAATACTTGTCACCATATATTCCGCTGCTCATCTTTAAATTTTCGGCCTTTGGTGACAATAGACAATAGACAATAGAAAATAGGTGCAGGAGAAGGCCATTCGGCCCTTCGAACCAACACCGCCATTCAATGTGATCATGGCTGATGATTCTCAATCAGTACCCCGTTCCTGCCTTCTCCCCATACCCCCTGACTCCGCTATCCTTAAGAGCTCTATCTAGCTCTCTCTTGAATGTATTCAGAGAATTGGCCTCCACTGCCCTCTGAGGCAGAGAATTCCACAGATTCACAACTCTCTGACTAAAAAAGTTTTTCCTCATCTCTGTTCTGAAAGTGTTATTTGTCATTGCCGGTGCCACCTGTTTCTCCAGCTTGACCTTTGCTGACTTCAAGTGAAATATAAAGCTGCCAGAACTCATTAACTCTTGGTGCTTGTGACAGAGGGACTTCATCAGAGAAATATTGCAGGCATGCGCAAGATGGAAAATGTAACCCATGAACATTTTCTCTCCATTGGTGGCATGAATGATAGGTTGACTCGCTCGCCTTTATGATTGAATACTGCACAGATCAACCTTTATGAACCAAAAAATAATAAGAGCAGCTACTTGTGGGTGTACTCCTGTCATCACTTTGTTTCCAATCTTCTGAATGTCCATTTCCTGAATGTGCGAAGATAGATGGAAGATTTAATCCTTTTAAACAATGTGTAATTCTTGTCCACGCTGTCTGAAGAAAGGCAGGGCATCTACTTGCAAAGGCAAAGATCTTAGACTAGGTGGCAAGTCAACTATTAGCCAAGTTACTGTTGACTAATTTTCATTGATTTGATACCAAAACAGTTTTAATGTAGTGTATGACTGAGAACCAATCCACTGCATCTCAGTGGGTAGATTAAATGCAAAAGAACGAGTCTGTAAAGTCATAGTCATAGAGTGATACAGTGTGGAAAAAGGCCCTTCAGCCCAACGCCCTCACCGGCCAACATGTCCCAGCTACACTAGTCCCACCTGCTCACATGTAGTCCATATCCCTCCAAACCTGTCCTATCCATGTACCTGTCTTACTGGTTCTCAAATGTTGGGATAGTCTCTGCCTCAACTACCTCCTCTGGCAGCTTGTTCCATACACCCACCACCCTTTGCGTGAAAAGGTTACCCCTCAGATTGCTACTAAATCTTTTCCCCTTCACCTTAAACATATGTAAATAACAAAGATCAGAAGGAGCTATATGAATTAAAATAATTCCCTTGAATCATCACCTTAGAAGACTAGATTGGAAGCTCGACATCCTGTGGTGAGTGACTCCAGTCAAGGCATCCAGAAGATATTCCACTTAAGTCAACACAAGTTAAGAATGTGACGGATTACTATTAACTTGGCTGGTTTAACACTATTTAAGAGAAGGCAACCCATTTAGTTGGCACTCTTTTGAGATCACATAGGTTGATCTGTGCAGTATTCAATCACAAAGAGGAACTAGTCAACGTATTATTTGTGGTCATGAATTTTCTCTGTGATGCCTGGTGCCAATTAAATGTTTACTCAAATGACTAACTGCACTCATCAATCTCAAGGATCAAGAAGGACAGGAGAATCAAGTGCTTGGATACGCCACGACCCACCATTGAGAAGGTGATAGTGAGTTTCTTTGACTTACTGTTGACTCTGTGAATGAAGTACTCCCCAAGTCCTATGATATAAAATTACCAGGATTTGGATTATAGACAATAGACAATAGACAATAGGTGCAGGAGTAGGCCATTCAGCCCTTCGAGCCAGCACCGCCATTCAATGCGATCATGGCTGATCACTCTCAATCAGTACCCCGTTCCTGCCTTCTCCCCATACCCCCTCACTCCGCTATCCTTAAGAGCTCTATCCAGCTCTCTCTTGAAAGCATCCAACGAACTGGCCTCCACTGCCTTCTGAGGCAGAGAATTCCACACCTTCACCACTCTCTGACTGAAAAAGTTCTTCCTCATCTCCGTTCCAAATGGCCTACCCCTTATTCTTAAACTGTGGCCCCTTGTTCTAGACTCCCCCACCACTGTACCCGGAATCAATTAATGTTAGTCATGAGCTTACCGAATAACCAAGAGAGAAAGTTAACACTGCACAGGTCCTACTGTTAATGAACCTTTGATTAATTTACATCCATTTCTGCTGTTTTTCATGTTGTATAATGTTATGACTAGGCAAAATACATTTCATTGTAGAAATGGTCAAATAGATTGGAAGGGGCTATCAATTGTGAAAGCAACATGATTTAAACATATTCAGATCTTTGTCTGCACATGCTCATAAAGATGCACATACTGATCATGTCCACATCCAGTATGACAAAGAATAAACACAAATTAATACCTGCAATTCCTAATGGGGTAAAGGTATTTAAGGTGCAGAGGATGGCACGGTGGCGCAGTGGTAGAGTTGCTGCCTTACAGCGCTTGCAGCGACAGAGACCTGGGTTCGATCCCGACTATGGATGCTGTCTTTTCGGAGTTTATAGGTTCTCCCCGTGACTGCATGGTTTTTTTTCCAAGATCTTCGGTTTCTTTCCACTCTCCAAAGACCTACAGGTTTGTAGGTAAATTGGCATGGTATAAGTATAAATTGTCCCTAGTGTGTGTTAATGTGCAGGGATTGCAGGTCCGTGCGGATTTGGTGGGTTGAAGGGCCTGTTTTCACGGTGTATCTCTACACTAAAACTAAGGACAACTTCTTCCTTGTGAGGGAATAGGAATAATCAGTTTGAGACCCATCCTAAAGTGCTCTTGTGCTGTCTTTCAATACCGAATCAGTGGTGAAACAGGAAAATATCTGAATTTAAGTCATCTACATAAACTCTCAGGTAAGGAATGTTGCATGCTTTATGATCTAAAGAGGATTATTTTTTAAATAAAATTATAATGAAAGGATGATTATTCAATTAAAGATGTAAAAATAAGGAACTGCAGATGCTGGTTTTCATAAAAGGCCATAAAGTGCAGGAGTAACTCAGTGGGCCAAGCAGCATCTCTGGAGAACATGAATTGGTGATGTTTCGGGTTGAGACACCTCTTGATTGGACTTCAGGCTCAGGCTTCAGAGGTACAGTGCGAAACCAGGCTCTTCACCCCACTGATTCCGCGTGATCAACCTGTGGACTAACACTATCCTATACACAAGGGACAACTTACAATTTTTACCAAAGCCAATTAACCTACAAACCTATACACCTTTGGAGTGTGGGAGGAAACCGGAGCACATGGAGAACACCCAGGCAGTCACAAATGTACAAACATATAAAAGGGAGAATGTACAAACTCCGTACAGACAGCACCCATAGTCAGGATTGAACTCGGGTCTCCAGCATGGTAAAACTGCAGCTTACACCACTGTGCCGCCCTTAATCTGAAAAAGTATTCCAACCCGAAATGATACCTATCCGTCTTCTCCAGACCCACTGAATTACTCCAGCGCTTTAGGTCACATTATTCAATGAATGATTGGAGTCCAATTCAGTATATAATAAAACTCCATTAATCTAGCACACTCGGGACTCCAGTTGTGTGAGACTCGCACATGTCTGGACTATCGCCTGTCATTCGTATTAATACTCTAACACACTTTTAATTCACTTATTAGATATTACATAGTAAAATAATAGATATTCCAGTGAAACTGGCAAATTTAAAAGGCCCTCGTAAGTTTCAAGGGAGTGCAGGGAAGAGAACCAGATGAGTTTCAAAGGAACACAGTAAAGAGATCTGGGTGAGTTTAAGCAGAGGGTGGAAACTGGGGCCCTGGTGAGGGAAAAGATGCAGGGGAACAGAGAACCCAGTGCGTGAAAGGGAGTGCACGAATCAGCACCCGATGAGCCAATTGCCGAATCATTGGGATTTCTGAAGTGATAGTTAGCCGATTACTACACATATAAATCTTGACAAAGAATTTTAAAGCAAGTCATCTGTCAAAAGCCTGATGGAATGGGAATTGAAATCTAAATTTATAGACAATAGACAATAGGTGCAGGAGTAGGCCATTCAGCCCTTCGAGCCAGCACCGCCATTCAATGCGATCATGGCTGATCACTCTCAATCAGTACCCCGTTCCTGCCTTCTCCCCATACCCCCTCACTCCGCTATCCTTAAGAGCTCTATCCAGCTCTCTCTTGAAAGCATCCAACGAACTGGCCTCCACTGCCTTCTGAGGCAGAGAATTCCACACCTTCACCACTCTCTGACTGAAAAAGTTCTTCCTCATCTCCGTTCTAAATGGCCTACCCCTTATTCTTAGACTGTGGCCCCTTGTTCTGGACTCTCCCAACATTGGGAACATGTTATCTGCCTCTAATGTGTCCAATCCCCTAATTATCTTATCTGTTTCAATAAGATCCCCCCTCATCCTTCTAAATTCCAGTGTATACAAGCCCAATCGCTCCAGCCTTTCAACATACGACAGTCCCGCCATTCCGGGAATTAACCTAGTGAACCTACGCTGCACGCCCTCCATAGCAAGAATATCCTTCCTCAAATTTGGAGACCAAAACTGCACACAGTACTCCAGGTGCGGTCTCACCAGGGCCCGGTACAACTGTAGAAGGACCTCTTTGCTCCTATACTCAACTCCTCTTGTTCTTCTATTACTCTGGGGCAATCTTAACACCAGTTTTCTTAAGTGATTCAGGTAGTCATTAGACTCGAGCAGAAACCCTGTAAATAAAAATGAATTGATCTAATTCCTATCTTGTTGCAATTTTAATGATGCTGGATATATTGACCACAAACTCCTTGCTCAGCTAAACCTGGCAGTCAGCACTGCATAGTTCACAACCTGATAACTGCAGAGTGTAGATAGACTTGAGCTAATCTTCCTTAAAGGGATGAGGGGAAACAGTGATAAAACGATCAAATATAATATTTTAACTCCTGTTTGACATTGGGATGAATAAAAGTGCTCTTACAGACCTCTTTGGCAATCCTCCCAAACTTCAAATTTTATGTATGAACAGGGAAATCGTGGAACTACAACATATCATAGGTAGACACAAAATGCTGGAGTAACTCAGCAGGTCAGGCAGCATCTCTGGAGAGAAGGAATGGGTGACGTTTCGGGTCGAGACCCTTCTTCAGACTGATGTCAGAGGAGGGGGCGGGACAAAGATAGAATGTAGTCGGAGACAGTGAGGCTAGTGGGAAAACTGGGAAGGGGGAGGGCATAGAGAGGGAAAGCAAGGGCTATCCGAAGTTAGAGAAGTCAATGTTCATACCGCTGGTGTGTAAACTACCCAAGCAAAATATGAGGTGGTATTCCTCCAATTTATGCTGGGCCTCACTCTGACAATGGAGGAGGCCCAGGACAGAAAGGTCAGATTGGGAGTGGGAGGGGTTGAAGTGCTGAACCACCAATCAAGTAGGTTAAGACAGACTGAACGGAGGTGTTCAGCGAAACGATTGCCGAGCCTGCGCTTGGTCTCGACAACATAGGTATAGCATAGGTTTATTATAGCGTAGGTTTAAGGTGAGGGGGGGGGGAGATTTAATAGCAACCTGTGGGATAACATTTTCACACAAAGGGTGGTAGGTATATGGAACGAGCTGCCTGAGAAAGTAGCTGAGGCAGGTACTATCACAATGTTTAAGAAACATTTAGACAGGTACATGAAGAGGACATGTTTAGAGGGATACCAGACCAAGTGGATCAGTTGGTCCCAAACCTCTCCTGCATTGGTGTAGCATCCTCTCCTCCCCCTCCCCCTCCCCTCTCCCCCTTCCCCCTCTCCCCCTCTCCGCCCTCCCTCACCCTCCCCCTCCCTCCTCCTCCTCTCTCCCGCTCCCCCCTCCCCCTCCCTTCCCTATCCCCCCTACCCTCCCCCTCCCCTTCCCCTCCCCCCACTCCATCCCCCTCAACCTCCCTTATCCTCCCTCCATTCCTCCCCCCTCCCCCTCCCCTTCACCTCCCCCCACTCCATCCACCTCAACCCCCCTTATCCTCCCTCCATCCCTCCCCCCTCCCTACATCCCCTCCCTCCCTCCCTCCCCCCTCCTCCCCTAGGAGATAGATTTAAACTTTAAAATGTGAATAACTTTAAATATATATTATGGCGAGTCTGGAGGCTCGTTCTTTGTTGAAGAAGTTTATTGCGACAGCAATATTCGATCACAAAGTTTACTTAACGAGATTACAGACAACCATTAATTCTAACTGTTCACTTCGAAGAAGTCTCCCAACTAACGTTTTTAGGCGCCAAAACCACACGTGACGACGCTGTCCAATCAGCGGTCTCACTCCCTGGACCAATCCCTACGGTCGCACCCACACGTGACCTTGCTGGCCAATCTGAGGGTTCGACACCCAGGACCAATCTCTATGGTCACTACATGACCCCCCCCAGAACCCGAGGTACGGAACCTAGCAGAGAGCCGGATTTCGCGACCAGAACGAGTAAGGAGAGGGGTAGCCGGAACCACAGGAGCAGGGGGTCCTGGACCGGGTTGAACCACAGGAGCGGGGGGTCCTGGACTGGGTGGAACTGCAGGAGGACGGCCTCGCCGAGGCGGTTGGCCGACCAGGACAGGGCTGTCCGGATCCAAGTGCGCAGGTTTAGCCTGGACACACAGACGAGCTCACTCCTGCCGCCCACGTCTAAGGTGAAGGTGACCGTCCCTTTACGCAAAACCCGGAACGGCCCTTCATAGACCCTCTGCAATGGGGAACGATGGGCATCTCTACGCAGAAATACAAACTCACAGTCCTTCAAGGCAGGCGGTTCATGCACCATGAGACACCCATGACGCGAAGTAGGAACCGGGGCCAGGGAACCCACGCGTGCCCGGAGTGATGCTAACACCGACGGAACTGAAGGCAGCTGACCAGAGGACTCCGGCAGCAAATCTCCGGGCACTCGAAATGGCGAGCCAATTACTAGTTCCGCGGACGAAGCACCGAGATCCTGCTTAGGAGCGGTCCGGATGCCCAAAAGGACCCAGGGAAGTTGGTCTACCCAGTCCGGGCCCTCCAGCCTCGCACTGAGGGCCGCCTTGAGTTGTCGGTGGAACCTCTCCATGAGCCCATTAGCCTGAGGGTGGTACGCCGTGGTGTGTTGCAACCGGGAGCCGTACAGCTCTGCTAGCATGGCCCAGAGGGTAGAGGTGAACTGTGGCCGTCTGTCGGTGGTAATAACGGACGGGACCCCGAAATGGGCCACCAAATGGAGGGCCAGGGCCCTGGCACAAGAGGCAGCGGAGGTATCTGACAATGGGAAAGCCTCCGGCCACCGGGTGAACCGATCCACCACCGTGAGCAGATGGGTGTAGCCCCGGGAGGAAGTGAAAGGTCCGACTAAATCCACATGAATATGGAAAAAACGGACCGCTGGGACCGCAAACTCTTGTCCGGGGGCTGGACATGGCGTTGAACTTTAGTGGTCTGGCAGGGAACGCAGGAACGGGCCCAAGCGGCTACCTGCTTTCGCAGGCCATGCCACACAAACCGAGCGGCCACTATGGCAGAGGTGGAGCGGATGGACGGGTGCGCCAGCCCGTGAATGGCATCAAACACCCGGCGCTGAAGGGAGGGCGCACCACTGGCCTGGGATGGGGAAGGGAAACATCACACCAGACTTTTGTGCCCGCCGGCCCGCAGGCCACCTGAGCCAACTTCAACCCTGAAGTGGCGGACTGGTATGCCGAGGCGGTGTCCGCCAGGAGCTGTGCCTCCGCAAGCTCCTGGGGATCCACCTCGCAGTCTACCGCTGAAATGGGGGAAACAGCAGGCCGAGACAGGGCGTCAGCAATGGCATTAAGCTTACCCGCGACATGACGGACATCGGTGGTAAACTCAGAGATGGCAGTCAGGTGCCGCTGCTGGTGGGCCGACCATGGGTCGGACAATTTGGAAAAAGCAAAAGTCAACGGATTATGGTCCGTAAAGGCCACAAACGGGCGGCCTTCTAGGAAATACCTAAAGTGACGGACAGCTAAGTAGAGAGCCAGAAGCTCTCGGTCAAAGGCGCAATATTTCAGCTCAGCCGAACTCAGTTGCCGGCTGAAAAACGCCAAGGGCTGCCAAAGGCCACCCACCTGCTGTTCCAAAACCCCACCCACCGCCACGTCCGACGCATCGACCGTCAGGGCCGTGGGGGCGGAGGCGCTCGGGTGGACTAGCATGGTGGCGTCTGCCAAAGCCGCCTTAGCTGCTGCAAAGGCCGACTCCGCGGCCGAGGACCATACCAACTCTACAGGTTTGCCCGCGAGGCACTGGAAGAGCGGGCGCATGACCCGTGCTGCTGCCGGGACGAACCTATGGTAGAAGTTCACCATGCCCACGAACTCTTGCAGACCCTTCACTGTGGTGGGCCGCGGGAATGCACGGATAGCCTCCACCTTCTCGGGCAAAGGAGTGGCGCCGGCAGGGGTGATTCTGTGCCCTAATAAATCGAGAGAAGGGAGGCCAAATTGACACTTGGGAGGGTTGGATGATGAGCCCGTGTTCTTGGAGTCGCTGGAATACGGTCCGCAAGTGGGCCAGGTGTTCCTGCTCCGAGGGGCTGGCGACCAGGATATCATCTAAATAAATGAAAACAAAAGGCAAATCTCGACCAACACGGTCCATGAGTTGCTGGAAGGCCTGTGCCGCGTTCTTTAAACCGAAAGGCATGCGCAACCTTTCGAACAACCCGAACGGAGTGATCGTGGCAGTCTTTGGTATGTCCTCCGGACGCACAGGGATCTGGTGGTAGCCCCGCACCAAATCGATCTTGGAGAAAACCACGGCACCTTCCAGCCCAGACGAGAAGTCCTGGACTTGTGGTATGGGGTAGCGGTCGGCCGTGGTGACGGCATTGAGACACCGGTAATCGCTGCATGGTCTCCACCCCCCAGATGCTTTGGAGACCATATGCAACGGCGAGGCCCACGGGCTATCGGACTGACGGACAATGTCCATTTCTTCCATCTTCCTGAATTCTGCCCGCACCTCCACCAGCTTGTCGGGCGGTAACCTCCTGGCCCGAGCGAAAACGGGGGGGCCCTCGGTGCGGATGTGGTGGACCACGCCGTGCCTGGCCAAAGGGGCATTGAACCATTGGATGAGAGCTCTGGAAACTCCGCCAGGACCTCAGCATATGGGTCGGGGGCCGCGACGACGGCCTGGACAGTCGGTCTGGGCGGGGTGGCGGCCGGCGGAGCAGCGGGCTCATCGCTGCTGGCGGAGGGTCGAAGGTCGTTACCGCGGACATCGGGGACTAGTGAAAAGGCCCAGAGGAAATCTGCGCCTAGGATCGCCTGGCTGACGTCCGCGATAATGAATGGCCATTCGGACATGCGGATGCCGAAAGCCAGGGACATTGTCCGCGTACCATACGTGCTGATGGGGCTGCCGTTAACCGCGATGAGGGTAGGACCTGTCTTACCCGATCTGGTCTCAAGGTCAGTCGGCGGTACGATGCTGACTATGGCTCCCGTGTCAACCAAAAATTCTGTGTCCATGAATCGATCTCGGACGTAGAGGCATCGGTTCTGGCCAATCGCAACCGCCTCTATGTACGATCGGCCGAGGCATTTCCCGAGAAGGTACAAGGTGAGCGGCAGTTGCGGGATTCTCCACCCCATCGTAGATGGTAATAGCACCAGCCGCGCTGGTGCGGATCCTTTTGGCGGGCTTTTGGAGAGATGGTGGGAGGCGCGGCGCCATCTTGATGCCGCTGTGGCGCGGCCGCTGATGCCGAGACCTTGTTGATCGAACTGCTTCTTTTTGATTTGGACGCCATGAGCGCGTCAGCTTTTTCTGCATATGCCACGGGGTCCTTAAAAGAACAATCCGTGAGCATGAGTTTGACATTTTCGGGAAGCTTCTCTCGGAATGCCTGCTCGAACATGAGGCACTCCGTGTGTTCACCTGCTAGCGCTAACATTTCAATCATGAGAACGGACGGCAGCCGATCTCTGAGATCCGGTAGGTGCATAAGCCTCTTAGCTCGGTCATGCCTACTGAATCCGAAGGTTCGTAACAACAGTACCTTCATTGCCTCGTACTTGTCTTCTGCAGGAGGGTTGACGATGAACTGCATCACCCGTGCGGTCGTCTCCGGCGGTAGAGCGCTGACGAGGTAGTAGTACTTTGTCGCGTCCGCTGAGATGTTTCTTAAGTGAAACTGGGCTTCGGCATGGACAAACCAAGATTGTGGTTGATGTGCCCAAAACGACGGAAGGTGAACGCTGACCGCGCTTATCTGCGGTGTGCCGGGCGTAGGAGCCAAAGACGAGGCGTCTTGTTCACTCATGATAGATGATCGGCTGGATCACGTCGGGGTCACCAATATGGCGAGTCTGGAGGCTCGTTCTTTGTTGAAGAAGTTTATTGCGACAGCAATATTCGATCACAAAGTTTACTTAACGAGATTATAGACAGCCATTAATTCTAACTGTTCACTTCGAAGAAGTCTCCCAACTAACGTTTATGGGCACCAAAACCACACGTGACGACGCTGTCCAATCAGCGGTCTCACTCCCTGGACCAATCCCTACGGTCGCACCCACACGTGACCTTGCTGGCCAATCTGAGGGTTCGACACCCAGGACCAATCTCTATGGTCGCTACAATAATACCGATTTCAATGAAACTTCTTCCATTAGCACCAAAGGGACAACGGTGTGTAAGGTGGGCCTAAAATTGTCGTGCTATCGTGTACAGTTTTGGCTGTACTTCAGGAACAAACAAACAAACAAACAAACAAACAAACGAGAGTCTTAGCATATAGATGGGCCAAACGCAGGCAGTTGGGAAAAGTGTAGATGGGACCTGTTGGCCAGTGTTGGCAAGTTGGGCCGAAGGGCCTGTTTCCACGCTGTAAGGCTCTTTGACACTATGTTAATTATCAGATGTTTTACGTTTTACAGACTGTGAGATGATTATTTTGCATTCAGTTTCACAGTGAATGACTCTGCCGAAAATGCCAGCAGCACAACATATCCTAAAAATCCTAGATACAGTGAATATCTTGCAGGACTATTAATCTAGAAACCTGTCTTAATGATCCAGAGACATATATACATCTCATCATGACAGCAATGTGTTTTAAGCTCGATTAATTAAATAAATATGGATTTTAGCATGCAAGTGGTGACCATCAACCCACAGGATTGATGTAAAAACACAATTGATTCACTCAGGTCTATTTGGGAAATAATTCTGTCTTTCTCACATGGCCTGGCCTATTCATGACTTCAAGCTTATTGCAATGTGATTGACTTTAAACTGCCCTCTGAAGCAACCTAGCCTGTCATTCTTTTATCATTTTAGTTCCCTGGGATTGGCAATGAATGTTGGCCTTGTCAGCAATTCACAAATACGATGCGCAAGTTAAAAATAGGTCAATATTGGAGCATCTTGGATTATTATTATTATTATTATTATTATTATTATTATTATTATTATTATTATTATTATTATTATTATTATTATTATTATTATTATTATTATTATTATTATTATTATTATTATTATTATTATTATTATTATTATTATTATTATTATTATTATTATTATTATTATACAAAATACAGACCCTAACATTCACAATTATCCAAAGCATGATAGAATGATGCAATCATAGAAATTCATATCTTGGGCCATTTAGCCCAATATCAAAAAAAATGGGTTATTCTTATTAACTTTACTTCCCAGAACTCAGTCTGTAGTTTTGTAGCATATCCAGTTAATTTTTATATGTGATATCTTCCAGATCCTTAACATATTTTGAATTAAAAAAAAAATCCTTTCTCTTAGAACATAGAATATAGAACAGTGCACCACAAGAACAGGCCCTATGGCCCACAATATCTGTGCTGAATACGCCAAGCCCATCACTTATCTACCTGCACATAAACTATACCCCACCATTCCCTTCATATCCATATGCCTATCCAAAAGTCTTTTAAATGCCACTAATGTATCTGCTTCAATCATTTCTCTCAGGGCAGAGTGCTTTTGGGCTCTCACCACCTTCTATGCAAAATACTTTCCCTGCACATCTCCTTTAAAAACTTTGCCCTTCTCACCTTAATGCTGTACCCTCTAGTATTTGATTTTTCCATCCTGAGAAAAATGTTCTGACTGTCTACCCCATCTATCATAATTTTACATACTTCTATCAGGTCTCCCCGCAATCTCCGGCGATCCGGAGAAAACAATCCTAGTCTGTCCAGTCTCTCCCTGTAGTTAATTGATGCCTGCATCTGCAGTTTGTTCTATCTCTACTTTAAATCTCTGTCTCCTATTCGTTGACCTTTCTGCAAAGAAAACTAAGTCCTCCCTCCTGAGGTGATGTTCTCCAGAAATATGTGTTGAGGTCTCAGCTTTTCATCATTCGTATCAATGACTCAGT
The DNA here is from genome assembly GCF_053455715.1 of Rhinoraja longicauda. Classification (NCBI taxonomy): domain Eukaryota; kingdom Metazoa; phylum Chordata; class Chondrichthyes; order Rajiformes; family Arhynchobatidae; genus Rhinoraja; species Rhinoraja longicauda. The sequence continues at coordinate 63,177,482 of NC_135957.1, read as the reverse complement.
TGCAGCAGCCAGAATGCAGATGACAATGTTACGAGGCATTGCAAGCAGTATTGATGGAAGCAGGAAATTGCAAAGGGATGGAACAAGACTCAGTGAATTAGAAAAATTGTGACAGATGCATGATGGGCGACACATGATAATGTGTTGATGTTTGATCTTGTCAATGTTCGATCCTAGAAATCTGTACATGAGGAACCATGGAAATCCAACATTATATAAAAGATAAATAATAGTTACAAAGGCTACTGGATGGAATATAGAAATGATTTTTCACAATGCGGTTGGCAATACAGAGTTAAAATATGAAGTCAGGTTTTATAAGCTTAGCTTGCATTTCTTTTGGGGGTGGAGGGATTATCTAATTGAAATGTTGAAGTGATAAAGGGATGTGATAGGATCATTACATTGGAGCTATTTCCTCTGCTAGGGGAATCCAGAGCATGAAGTTTAATTGTCCAGATTTTGTGGTAAGAATAACAGTAAAACTATCAGCATTCATCAATCATTACTTTATGGAGCTGACACCTACTTTGAAATTTCTTCACTGAACCCCCAAGTTGCTGTCAGTGATCCAGTGCTCTTCCCTGGCTCAATGTTTGCAACTTTCTGGCAATGGAACCTCAGGAGTTCACTTAAACTGACATGAATTTAAGCTATTTATATACTAGTCCCACAGTAAAATACCCAGAAACACTTACTCTTTGTCACGAGGTCCGACAGTTTTGAATGATGCACTAATTTATAATTATTAATAACAACACATCTGGTGTACCAAAAACAATTTTGTATATTTGCATTATATGTATTTCAAAATGTAAGATATTTTTTAGATTTTATTTCAGAATTATTTCTTGTGAAATGAAGAGTAAGGGGCGTCATGGCGGGGCAGCGGTAGAGCTACTGCTTTACAGCGCCAGACAGGTGCTGTCTGTACGGAGTTTGTACATTCTCCCCGTGAATGCGAGATTTTTTACCGGGTGCTCCAGTTTCCTCCCACACTCCAAAGATGTACAGGTTTGTAGATTAATTGGCTTCGGTAAAGATTGCAAATTGTCCCTAGTGTGTAGGATAGAGTTCGTGTGCGGGGATCGCTGGTCAGCACGGACTCCGTGAGCCGAAGGGCCTGTTTCCGCGCTGTATCTCTAAACTAAACTAAACTAAACTCAAATCAAACCGAAATCTCAAAAAACTTTTATTTTTCCTGAATCATTCTTTGTTTAATACTCCAAATAATGTTTAAATAGTGAATAATGATTTTCTTTTCTGTTGTGGGTCTTTTAAAATGCCATTTGCTGTTTGGCTATTGATGACATCACAGGTGCTGGGCACAAGGGCTCCCGTTGAACAAGGGCTCCTTTTGTCAGCAACAGGGACTGGAACTGGGAATTCTTGCAACAGATTTCAATTCTTTGAAGGAAGGTTGCTTTTTAGTCAGCTGCGAGCACCATTGTTTGTGGATAACTGTAGAAATTCCAGACAAATGTTAAAACTAGAACTAGGTCATTTAAGAGGGAACTCATTCACAGTTCTTCACACAAACCCCAGTGGAAATTAAGAACTCGCTCAAAAGACTGTGCTTGAAGGGTCAATTGCCATTTTTAAGACACTTTTATTGAGCAATCATATGAAAGGTTACAGAAGAAACACAGGTAAATGTACAAGCTCTAACTGAGTTGAGGAGCTGCTCAAGGGGCCGGCTTCCTATTTTCCTCAGATTGAATGTGATTTTTAAAGAAAACAATAAAGCTGGAGAAAATGTTTCCTGCATCATAGAATGCAGAGATTATCTACTTTCCTTCTCATAAAAAGTAAAATATCTAACAAATTTCTTCATGCAAATGATTTTGGGAACAGTAGGGAAGTCTTTTTCTCTCTAAACACAACCAGTAATTAGTGACCTGTAGGAAAAGCTGAAAATCATTTGTACAATTAAAAAATGATAAAATACAAATAAAATATTAAAAAAATTAAAACATTCAACCTTCAACACATATGGATTAATTGAAAATATTAACGTTAATTAAAATAAATAAAAAATACTAAGTGAAGACACATAGTACTGAAGTTTCTCAATGGGCCAGGCAGCGTCTCTGGAGAAGGTGGATAGACATTTCTGATCGGGACCCTTCTTCAGACATTGCAGTAAGGGGGAGAATGCTGAAAGAGAGGTGGTAAGCAGGACAAAGCCTGGCAAGTCATAGGTGGATACAAATGATGGTGATGTCCATTGGCAGATGGTTCAACAAAGCCCAGAGATGAAAGACAAACGGTAGTGAGATAAGGGGTGTGAAAGTTAGACCAATGAAAATAAGTGGTAGGTGATAGGGAGGAAAGGGGTTTGCATTCAGGTGGGGCATATGGAAGGAGGGAATAGGGCATGTTTGTAGATGAGTTATCTAAAATTGGAAAATCCAATGTTCATACCGTTGGGCTGTAAACTAAAGCTGTTCCTTCTGTTTGCGTATAGCCTAACGGGTAATGTAGGAGGCCCAGGACAGTAATGTCAGTAATGGGAATGGGAAGGGGAATGTTTAGCAACTTGGAGATCCAGCAGACCTTGGCGGACTCCAGCACTCAGCATCTTTGTTTGTAAACCAGCATCTGCAGTTCCTTAGGTCTACATTTCACTTAGTAAAGGTTGGTGATCCCACTAAAAATTAATAGGGTCAGTCTAGGTAGCAGGCATAAAGCTCAGAGGCCAAATACAAAATGCATCTCACACATCCAATAAGTGCATAATGGAAATACCTCTGGAGTAATGGCAATAGACAATAGACAATAAACAATAGGTGCAGGAGTAGGCCATTCAGCCCTTCGAGCCAGCACCGCCATTCAATGCAATCATGGCTGATCACTCTCAATCAGTACCCCGTTCCTGCCTTCTCCCCATACCCCCTCACTCCGCTATCCTTAAGAGCTCTATCCAGCTCTCTCTTGAAAGCATCCAACGAACTGGCCTCCACTGCCTTCTGAGGCAGAGAATTCCACACCTTCACCACTCTCTGACTGGCATTATCCAACATCAGAGGAGGCGATTAAATTTGCCACTATCTGATCTCCAGAGCATTCCAGTATCTTGTGGAACCAACAACATATGTTACCATGGTTTAGATGGTTAAATTTGCAAAACAAAATGGCATTTTCTCTCTTTCTAATTGTACCATAAGTGTACATTATGAACCGCGGTATATTCTTTCCTCCAAAGTTCAATATACATGATAGGAAATGATTTATTAAAAAAAAATACCATTGCAAGTTCAATGCAGAAATTCACGTTTGCAGCGAGCTAGTAACAATATGCTGGTACACTGAGAATTGTAATCAACCAGTTGGCAGAAAATCTACCATCAGTTCATCATGAGCTCAGAAATGTCCTTTTCAGTAATGCAGTGAAGCTGTCAGAAATGCCTGAACAGTGGACACACAGATGAGACTAACCCCTATAAGCTCTTTCTTTCTGCCAAAAGGGATTTAATAAATATGTGATGAGATTAGTCATGAAAGGCCACCCCAGCTTTTGCTCCAAAGATAATTAACCAGGTGACAATACATGATGTACCGACAGCAATGGCATTAATATCATTTTCTGATTTAATGACAATTTTAAGCAGCTTATCAGATTTTCATTTTGAAATCCATTCTAGCACCAGGCTTACATCCTGCCTTTTTTTATTGAGGTCCACATGGGAATCTGAACTCTCTAATTTCCTTTACACTCTGAGATACAGCCTGTTTTAAATCAATTAAGGCTGCCGGTGGCCTTGTCCTGTGTGCTAAGGAGATTAGTGGTCGACTTACTCAGCTGAAGCCAGTTTGAATGCACTTCTAATTCTCCACGGAGAATTAGGTTTTTGCAACTGTGTATTGGAGTTGGGATAGATTTAACATCACAGATGGACAATAATGTTGGTAATTTTCTTTGGGTTTATCCATGACATATTAATAAGAAGTGGATTGCTTTCACAATAACTGATACATGGCCATTATGTTCAAAATCTTTACCTCGTCTTTCTTCATATACTGGTAGTGCCGATTTACAATTTATATCCTGTTGCATTAGTATTGAGAAGTCTTTTAGTCACATCTGGTAATTGGCAGGAATTCATTATTTATTGGAGACTAGGTCATTTAAAAATGTATCTTTTTACTCCATGATGGCAATTGTTTACACCGGGTACTGATTTAAATTTGTTGAAGAGATGTCTGACATATCATGTTTTGGAGTTATGGAGTGGCTGACATTTCAGGAGTTTGTTCAATTGCTGCCTGACAATGAAATGAACATAGAAATGATCAATCAATGATGGTCTGAAAAATCGGTAAAGTCCAACCAGTGCAGATTTAAGCAACTGCTTTGTGTAGCAAGGAACTGCAGATGCTGGTTTAAACCGAAGATAGGCACAAAATGCCGGAGTAACTCAGCAGACAGGCAACATCTCTGGAGAGAAGGAATGGGGGACGTTTCGGGTCGAGACCCTTCTTCAGACTCTTCAAACCAACTGCTTATTGTGGCCTCACACCAACAGTAAAATGATAAAGGCTTTTATTATCCTTCAATGCTTTGTAACATTGCGAAAAGCTTTGTAAACTACCTTTATGGCAATCAATTTTATTCATTACATGAATCCAGGAAATGGTACATCAAAAATACTATTATTAATATGAAAAAATAACATTTTTAAAAATCCAGTCACATATTTTAGAAATGTGCTGCTGAGACGTGATGAAATCTATTACTGGGCCAATATTTAACAGGCTGTTTTCTTGTTCCCCAGTATTAACATCCATTTTGATAATTTTTACAAACTCACACATTCTCCCATGTACTCAAAGGAACCATCACCCAGAATTTATGGTTAACAATGTATACCCATTCTTTTGTCAATAATATCTGGTGAATGTCTTTTATGTCTTTTCCTTATTAGTAATTCTATGCATCACTGGAAAGCACTGCTCAGTTCAAACCACAGTGTCACACCTCCATTGCTGTGAGAGGAGTGGTGATGGTACTGATTTTGTTTTGATAATAGTGTTTGAGGATTTCAAACTGTGCAGCCCTCATTCATCTAATTCTTCACAAATGGTGCTGTTTAAAAATCTCATCTCCTGGCATATTCACACACTGTTGGAGACTGTGTCGATATCGAAATAACTTTTAGTTGGAACAGATGAATATATAAAACAGAAGCTGGAGGAGGCCACTTAATCCCCCATCCCTCCTCTTGCATTCAATAAGATCATGGTTGATTTTCCACTTCAGTGTCCCTTTCCTGCACAGTTTTTTGATGCGATTACCTCTCATTCTTCTAAATTCTAGAGAGTATAAATCCAATCCGATTAATGTCTCCTCATTAGACATACCACTCATCGCAGGAGTCAGCCCTCTGTAAAGGTACTGGAGTAACTCAGCGGGTCAGACAGCCTCTGTGCAGCAAATGGGTAGGCGGCTTTTTGGGTCAGGACTCTTGTTCAGACTGGTCAAGACCCCTCATCAGTCCTCACTTGAGACGGAATCCGTACGCGATATTCAAGGCGTAGTCCCACAAGGGCCCAACCTTACTTGCAAAATCTTTCCAAAATCTCCAGAACCGTTGTTTTATCACAAGAGAAAGCACTGACTTTTTTAAAAATTGTCAATTTGACAAAACTGGAGTATTGAGAAGAGAAGAGATCTGGGCTGAGAAAAATTTCCCCCACTTTCTGATCTTGAAGTTTATTCAATGCGAAACATCGCCACGTCAGGAAATAGAAGATATCTCATGAAGAGTGGCAATTTCTTTTGGTCCATTATAAAAAGAAATCTTCCTAAAACAGGCTACACTGAAAAAATATCACCAGAACTAAGAATCTTTCATTTAACATATGTATTTCTTGGATGTATTGCTATGCATTGAAGATAGTCTGCCTTTAGTGCAGAACCCATGTATGTTCTAATTTAGCCAGTCTTCATTCCAGCTTTCTTGATGTTCCTTCTTCTTTCTTAAATTAGAAATTGCCATAATTCCAAATTATTATTATTTTCATTTTATAGATTGTAAAATGAAGGTATAATTTACTCTTGCATCTTTGGAGTATGTTGAATAAAACAATTGGAACCCCTATTTGCACTGCCACTTCCAAAGCTTTTAACTCACTGAGCCATGTTTCAACTTCTAGCCTGCTCACATTTATCATGAATTTAGTGGATTGTTTTTCAACTACCACGGTCAAAATTGCGAGGATGACAATTAGTAAACAAAAGGAGCTATGGAGTGAAAGAAAAGAATAACTCAATAAGAAATGCAATGCAGTGCTGCGGCTGGGGCCTGGGTCGGTGCCACGGAGATGTCCGGACAGGACCCCATGGTGATAGTGGAGAGGTCGGAGCGGCGGTCGATGAGGGCGCCGACCGACGGACCACGTTGAAGTGAGAACGCTGCTGCTGAGGGAAGGAACAAAGGAGGAGCTGGTGTGGCAGGACCGCCGTGAGGGAAGGGGAAAAACAGTGGACAAAGGAGAATCCGGTGTTGGGGGACTGTCGTGAGGAGGGGTGGGGGGTGAAGAACAAGGAGAAGAACAAGGGGGTACTGGCGCGGGGGTGGGGGGGGGGGGAATTTGTAACTTTGTAAGTGCCCTTTATGGATGCCTATTTGCATATCGTGGCACGGTGTGCAAGCAAAGAATTTCACTGTGAATTGTCACATGTGACAATAAAAAAATATTCATTCAATTCAATTTAAGACAAACACAATATTACGAAAGGGAAACTTCGTATGCATACTTCATAAGCTCATAAGTCAGAGTTGCAGAATTAGGCCATTCAGTGGTGGGCATATAAGATGATAGTCACCACCCATTGTTACTAGATTCACACACCCTTCGCACATGTGAAAAACATAAACTGAAAATTAAAGGCATGTGACAACACTAGGTTCGTTCCCTAGGTTTAATGAACAAATCAAGCAGTATTTCCCTGCTGAGTAAATCACAGTCTGAAGGGCAGTTCCTTTACCAGCTTCTATATAGAAACATAGAAAATAGGTGCAGGAGTAGGCCATTCGGCCCTTCGAACCAGCACCGCCATTCAATATGATCATGGCTGATCATCCAGAATCAGTACCCCGTTCCTGCTTTCACCCCATATCCATTGATGAATAAGAATGTCATTATTTTACAGAGCTGCATGCACAACGTCAAGTTGGTTCAACTGATAGGACACTTGTTCATGAGCTGGGATTTGGGAAGTAGAAGATGTATGGCCTTGCAGGTCAAATAAATAAGGAAATGTATATTTGTGATGTGTAATGGAGGAGGAGCAACATTCTGGCAGGCATGTTTGCTGGTGGGGTTAAACTAAATAGCGGCGGGGAGGGGTCGACAAATTGGAAGTATAAGGATGCAGATAAAGGGAAAGAGATTACAGGAAAAGTTACGTCAGACAACCAAATGAATGGGAAGGAAAGTTCAAGTAGGGGTAAGAGAGTAAGGTCAGATGAAATAGGAAGAGGTGAGGTGAATATCGAATTAAAAGTGTTATATATGAATGGACAGAGTATAGTAAATAAAGTGGGTGAGCTTGAGGCTCAGTTAGAGATTGGTAGGCTTGATAGACAATAGACAATATACAATAGGTGCAGGAGGAGGCCATTCGGCCCTTCGAGCCAGCACCGCCATTCAATGCGATCATGGCTGATCATTCTCAATCAGTACCCCGTTCCTGCCTTCTCCCCATACCCCCTGACTCTGCTATTCTTAAGAGCTTTATCTAGCTCTCTCTTGAATGCATTCAGAGAATTGGCCTCCACTGCCTTCCGAGGCAGAGAATTCCACAGATTCACAACTCTCTGACTGATGTTGTGGGAATTACAGAGACATGGCTGCAAGAGGATTGGAGCAGGGAACTGAATATTGAGGGGTATGCGTCCTATCGGAAAGACAGACAGGTGGGCAGAGTGGGTGGGGTGGCTCTGTTGGTAAGGAATGAAATTCAGTCCCTTGCGAGGGTGACATAGAATCAGAAGATGTAGAGTCATTGTGGTTAGAACTGAGAGATTGTAAGGGTAAAAAGACCCTAATGGGAGTTATCTACAGGCTCTCAAACAATAGCCTGGATATCGGGTACAAGTTGCATCAGGAGTTAAAATTGGCATGTAGCAAAAGTAATCCTACGGTGGTTATGGCAGATTTCAACATGCAGGTAGACTGGGAAAATCAGGTTGGCACTGGACCACAAGAAAGGGCGTTTGTAGAATGCCTCCAAGATGGATTCTTGGAGCAGCTTGTACTGGAGCCTCCCAGGGAGAAGGCAATTCTGAATTTAGTGTTGTGTAGTGAACCGGATCTGATAAGGGAACTCAAGGTAAAGGAACCTTAGGAGGTAGTGACCATAATATGATAAGTTTTAATCTACAATTTGAGAGGGAGAAGGTAAAATCAGAAGTGTCAGTATTGTATTGCAGTTGAACAAAGGGGACTATGGAGGCATGAGGGAGGACCTGGCCAAAGGGAGGCGACCATGGCTGACAAAGGGAAGTCAAGAACAGTGTAAATATAAAAGAGAAGATGTATAACATAGCAAAGATGAGCGGGAAGCCAGAGGATTGGGAAACTTTTAAAGAACAACAGAAGGTAACTAAAAAGGCAATACGGGCAGAAAAGATGAAGTACGAAAGTAAGCTAGCCAAGAATGTAAAGGAGGATACTATAAGCTTCTTTAGGCATGTGAAGAGGAAAAGAAAAGAAAAGAACAAGTTTCTGTTCTTAAAGACAGAAACAGGTGAATTTATTATGGGGAACAAGGAAATGGCAGACGAGTTGAACAGGTACTTTGGTTCTGTCTTCACTAAGGAAGACACAAACAATCTCCCAGAAGTACTATGGGACAGAGGATCTAGGGTGACGAAGGAACTGAAGGAAATTCACATTAGTCAGGAAATGGTGTTGGGTAGACTGATGGGACTGAATCCCAGGGCCTGATGGTCTGCATCCCACGCTACTCAAGGGGGTGACCAGAAATTGTGGATGCATTGGTAATCATTTTCCAATGTTCTATAGATTCAGGGTCAGTTCATGTGGATTGAAGGATAGCTAACATTATCCCATTTTTTAAGAAAGGAGGGAGAGAGAAAGCAGGGAATTATAGACCAGTTTGCCTGACATTGGTGGTGGGGAAGATGCTGGAGTCAATTATTAAAGATGTATTAGTGGCACATTTGGATAGCAGTAACAGGATCAGTCCAAGTCAGCATGGATTTATGAAGGGGAAATCTTGCTTGACTAATCTTCTTTAATTTTTTGAGGATGTAACAAGTAAAATGGATAAGGGAGAGCCATTGGATGTAGTGTATCTGGAAGCCTTTGACAAGGTCCCACATAGGAGAATTGTAGGCAAAATTAGAGCACATGGTATTGGGGGTAGGGTATTGACATGGATAGAAAATTGGTTGGCAGACAGGAAAAAGAGTAGGAATTAACGGGTTCCTTTCAGAATAGCAGGCAGTGACTAGTGGGGTGCCACAAGGCTCGGTGCTAAATACTGCAGCTATTTACAATATATATATGATTTAGATGAAGGAATTAAAAGTAACATTAGCAAATTTGCAGATGACACAAAGCTGGGTGGCAGGGTGAACTGTGAAGAGGATGCTATGAGGATGCAGGCTAACTTGGATAGGTTGGGTGAGTGGGCAGATGCATGGCAGATACAGTAGAATATGGATAAATTTGAGGTTATCCACTTTGGTGACAAGAAGGCAGATTATTAGCTGAATTGTGTCAGATTAGGAAAAGGGGAAGTACAATGGGACCTGTGTGTCCTTGTACATCAGTCACTGAAAGTAAGCATGCAGGTACAGCAGGCAGCGAAGAAAGCTAATGGCATGTTGGCCTTCATAATGAGACCATTTGAGTTTTGGAGCAAAGAGGTCCTTCTGCAGTTGTATAGGGCCCTGGTGAGACCACACTTGGAGTATTGTGCGCAGTTTTGTTCTCCTAATTTGAGGAAGGACATTCTTGCTATTGAGGGAGTGCAGTATAGGTTCACAAGGGATTCCTGGGATGGCGGGACTGTCATATTATGAAATAATGGAATGACTGGGCTTGTATTCACTGGAATTTAGAAGCTTGAGAGGGGATCTTGTAGAAACATAAAATTATTAAGGGATTGGACAAGCTAGATGCAGGAAACATGTTCCCGATGTTGGTGAAATACAGAACCAGGGGCCACAGTTTAAGAATAAGGGGTAGGCCATTTAGAACTGAGATGATGAAAAACGTTTTCACCCAGAGAGTTGTGAATTTGTGGAATTCTCTGCCTCAGAAGGCAGTGGAGGCTGATTCACTGGATACATTCAAAAGAGAGTTAGATAGAGATCTTAGGGCTAGTGGAATCAAAGGATATGGGGAGAAGGCAGGAACAGGGTGCTGATAGTGGATGATCAGCCATGATCACATTGAATGGTGGTGCTGGCTCGAAGGGCCGAATGGCCTACTCCTGCACCTATATTCTATGTTTCTATGTTGCTATGTAATGACACCAATATTCATTCTATACCATCATAACCCTGGATAATCCTTCACTTCAAAAACTGTGATTACATTCTCAGTGATCTTTTTCCTGTTCTACTAAGGTATCTTGCAATCATTATATTACAGCAGAGGGTTCATGTCCATTCTCTATTGCCAGTGGTGAGCACAATATACAGTACAAATGTATTTTACATTTGGGCGCCACTATGGTGCAGCGGTAGAGTTGCTGCCTTACAGCACCAGGAACCCGGGTTCGATCCTGACTACGGGTGCTGTCTATATAGCATTTGTACGTTCTCCCTGTGACCTGCATGGGTTTTCTCTGAGACCTACGGTTTACTCTCACACGGGTTTGTAGGTTAATTGGCTTGGTAAAAACCTAAAAGGTCATAAGTGATTGGAGTAGAATTAGGCCATTCAGCCCATCAAGTCTATTCCGCCATTAAATCATGGCTGATCTATCTCTCCCTCCTAAACCCAAATTTCCTGCCTTCTCCCCATAACATCTGACACCTGTACTAATCAAGAATCTATCTATCTCTGCCTTAAACATATTCACTGACTTGGCCTCCACAGCCTTATGTGGCAAATAATTCCACAGAATCACCACCTTTGACTAACAAAATGTCTCCTCATCTCCTCCTAACGTGTGGGGATCGCTGGTCGGCGCGGAGTCGGTGGGCGAAAAGGCCTGTTTCCACGGTGCATCTAAAACTAAACGAAAAAAATATTTGATACTTCCAATATGATTCTAGATAATTTTCTCATTACTTATTGTTTAATTTTTAGTTATAAAGAAGAAATAGCTTTTGTTTCTTTGTTGCTCTAACTCCTGATATTTGAGTATTCTCAGGGCACTGTTTAATATGGCTGACATCAATTTGTAACATAAGAAAATAACTGCAGATGCTGGTACAAATCGATTTATTCACAAAATGCTGGAGTAACAGCAGGTCAGGCAGCATCTCGGGAGAGAAGGAATGGGTGAATCAATTTGTAACAATTCTATATGTATATCTATAATTTAGCACATACTGAGGAATAGAGGAAAAGATAATTATTTAAATTATTAAAATCCTTTCACTACCTTTTCACGATTTAAACTACACAACCTCTGATAGTCGATTTCTGTTTCTAACAAAGAAACATTTTCAATATCCTCAGCAAGTCAAACAGCACCCGTGAAGAGGGAAACAGAATTCACATTGTCAGAGTTGGGGTAATCTCAAAAGCTGACATGTGCGTGTTTGCAGAAGGGCAGTGAGAACAACAAATATGTATGTTATAGAGCAGAGTCCAAAAGAAGGTAGATGACAAGGATTGGTCTTGACGAGGAGAGGGTGCTAATGGATTGTTAGTGGCAGCTCATCATTGCGGCAGACATGTAAATGGAGGGTGAACAGAGAAGAGTGAAAAATCTCGCTCAAATCAAAGGAAGGTCCTGCAGGTCAGGCACCATCTGTGGAGAGAGAAAAAAAACTGGCCAGGGATTGAAAAACAAAAAAAATTGGAGATGCTGAAAAGCTGAAACAAAAGTAGAAATTGGACACTAATCCTAGGAGCGCAGGAGGCTGAGGGGTGATCTTATTGAGGTGTATATAATCATGAGAGGAATAGATCGGGTAGATGCACAGAGTCTCTTGCCCAGAGTAGGTGAATCAAGGACCGGAGGGCATAGGTTTATGGTGAAGTGGAAAAGATTCATTAGGAACCTGAGGAGTAACTTTTTCATGCAAAGGGTGGTGGGTGTATGGAACAAGCTGCCAGAGGAGGTAGTTGAGGCAGGGACTATCCCAACATTTAAGAAACTGACAGCTTTGTCGACAAAATGGAGAGGGTACAGAGGAGATTTACTAGAATGTTGCCTGGGTTTCAGCACTTAGGCTATAGAGAGAGGTTGAACAGGTTGGGTCTTTATTCTTTGGAGCGTAGAAGGTTGAGGGGGGACTTGATAGAGGTTTTTAAAATTTTGAGAGGGACGGACAGAGTTGACGTGGGTAGGCTTTTCCCTTTGAGAGTGGGGAAGATTCCAACAAGGGGACATAGCTTCAGAATTGAGGGACAAAGGTTTAGGGGTAACATGAGGGGGAACTTCTTTACTCAGAGGGTGGTGGCTGTACGGAATGGGCTTCCGGTGGAAGTGGTGGAGGCTGGCTCGATTTTAATATTTAAGAGTAAATTGGATAGGTATATGGATAGGAGGGGATTAGAGGGTTATGGTCTGAGTGCAGGTAGATGAGACTAGGTCAGGGAGAATGGTCGGCGTGGACTGGTAGGGCCGGACAGGCCTGTTTCCATGCTGTAGTTGTTATATGTTATATATGTTATACATGGATAGGACAGGTTTGGATGGATATGGACCAAACATGGGCAGGTGGGACTAGTGTAGCTGGGACATGTTGGCCAGTGTGTTTCCACACTGCATCACTTTATGACTCTATGACAACTGCTCCAAGGCCTGCCTGCTCTCAGTTTGACCCTTATCTGTTTCAGCCATTATCTGTTCATCTCGACCCTCGCTCAGACATTTTTTGTTCTTCATATTCTAGCAATTTCACTGCATTTTTAAACATGAATATCTTCCACTTTTTCCCAATTCTGAAGAAAGATAATCATCCAGAAATATTAACTCCATTTCTCTCTCCACAGATATTACCTGACCTGCTGAGTATTTTCAGCATTTGCTGTGTTGATTTTAAATTTCATTCATCTGCAGCTGTTTTGCTTTTACACAGTTGTAACATTTATGTTACCTCTTAATTGCTCAGTTAGCTTCGCATTCGCAATGTAGAGACAAGAGGGAGACATTAATTATGTTTCGATTTTCACATTGATGTCAACAATTGAATATTTGTGCAAGAGAGCGTTACCTTCTCCTTAAGACAGGCAAATCAATAGGTATCATCTGCAACACACATTCGAAGTGTTCAGCTATTTCCTTAATGAACTGCAGCTTTTGACTGAACATACTACGGGGGTTTGTTGCTCAACTTAGCAGTCTGTTAACAAGTTATGTAATAACTTGCCACAGGGAGAATACATGTTTAAATTTGTCCGGAACTAATATAACTGATTAATATTTAATACAACAATACAGCATATTCTGTGCACTGGAATCAGGTACTTGTGACCACTCTGCCCTGCAGAGATTAAAAATTGCAACTGAATTTATTCTTATAAGAAACCAGTAAAAATGGCAAGGATCAGTTCTAACCCAGTCTGGCCTTTTGTGGTCCTTAGCCAATCGTAGAAATGGGGAAAGATGCTCAAATTTATATTTATCTTAAATCTAATACAAATTTAGTATTTTGCTCTTTCAAAATAATACTTTCATTTTTGAGAATATATTTGTTTGCGATTTAAGGCACTATAGAACAAATATAAATTGTATACAACATGCTGTGAAGGGTACCGACACGAAACGTCACCTACACATTTTCTCCAGAGATGCTGCATGACTTGCTGAAGAACTCAGCATTTTGTTTCTTACTGGATAATGGTTCACTTTAAGCCCATTTTTATTTCTTGTTTGATTTTCAATATGAATCAGAGTCATATTGCTATTTTACATTGTTGAAGCAGGTTTTCCTTGGAATCATTGCTACCTGTGTCTCAATTGATATTTGATGTAGGTTTACTTTGTTGGTTGTGATGTTTTGAATAAAGATCACTTAACGCTCTTGCTCCTAAATATTATCAATATCTTTAAAGGAAATGAACATATAAAGTGAAAGGAACCATAAGGTTGTCTAAGCTTCAATGCTACCTATGTCCCTCTTTGTTCACACAAGATATGGTGTTAGAATTACTTTTAAATTTGCTTTCCTCTAATGTATATACAGCTGACAGATTTGTAATGTATTTGGAATTAATTAAATGAGTAAAAGTTGTTTATTTCAAGGATGCTTTGAAATGTCATGGTACAATTTAGTTGATGTTGTTTCTGGGTTTTTTTGGAGTATAAAATCTACAATGCATGTGAAATTGTACATTGGAATTCTACATTGTGAAATAGGTTACTGAGATAGTCTCAAAATAACAAAATATTAACTGTAGGGAATAGAAAATAAGTAGGTATCTGCTGGTTTGAAGAAAACATATCCTTTCTGGAGTTGACCAGAATAATATTTGCCAGCAGCTAAGGTGAGGATTGAACCGGTTGACTGGAGCTGTGATAACAGCACTAACTGCTGTAACACCGTGTCACTGGTTTCCTGTTTAATATATATTTCTAAATCAACATTATCACAATAAAGCCAAATTTATGTTATTTGCTCCAGTAACCCTGATAGGATTATTTACTTTGACTATTCCCTGAGTATCATCTGAACATTTGGTTCCTCTACGATAATATTGAATCAAAATAGCCCCAGAACAGAATCCTGTGAAACATCTCTACTCCACTTCAACCACTTAAAAGCTATCATTAACTTTTAGTCTCCGCAGTATTTTTTACTCCATGTTTTATATTGAGACAAATCAAAACAATAATAATCCTTTAATGTAGACACAAGAAACTGCAGATGCTGTTTATGAAAACACCACAATGTGCTGGGGTGATTCAACGGGCCAGGCAGCATCCCTGAAGAACATGGATAGGCAATGTTTTGGGCTGGGGCCCTTCTTCAGACTGACTTATCTTCTTCCAGTGTCTCCTGTGCAATATTTTGATACAAAACTCTGCAGAATTCATTCAAATCGTATGTGTCAACCATGATAGCCATCCCGACGTTGTAGTACTGGTAAGGAATAGAAATTCCTCTTTGGTCAGTTGCATTAAATAAAAAAGCACCAGCTACTTTTTCTACTCACCTTCCAATGTTCAAATCAATTAGAGTTAGTTTTTGGAGAACTAAACAGAGTCTTTACTACAATCTGTACTATGCATCAGCAATTGAGGCAAAGGATCTGTCATGCAAAGTTTGTCAATTATGTTTTCCTTTAATAAATTTAATGTATTTAATTACTTTATCATCACTCAGCAATTTACTAATTTCATGTTTAATTATATGTGTTATTGGTGTTGTCTCTATTTGTCAAGGATAGTTCTATCTTTTATAAAAACAGATATTTCATTGAGTGTCTACGGACCATTATTATGAGAAGCATTCATCAGGACCTTATCAGGACTTTTTATACCTCTCTTTTCATTCAGGTCTGAGAGTACCTTTTAATTCTAACTGAAAAGGTAAGTTTCCCAATGTACTGGACATTGTGTTTGATCACTACATTGGGAATCTTTAGGTGTAGTTAAATTCCTTGCATTTTCTTTACTTAAAAAAAATCAATAATTGTTATATCCTCCATCTCAGTTTATTTTTAAAATTCGCTTTTAAGCTTCTCTTTTAAAAACACTTAAACAGACTACTTGTATAGCTTGCCAATAATTTTTCACTCTTTCTTTACTAAACCACTGCTGTGATGTTCAATCTCTAAGCTCCACCCCCTATTTAGCAATCTTTGCTTGTTGATATAATTATAGAATACTAGGGTAAGTGGACCTGTTGGGCCCAAACCTCTCCTGCATTGGTGCAGCACCCTCCCCTCTCCCCCCCTCTCCCCTCCCCTCTCCCTTCCCCTCTCCCTTCCCCTCTCCCTTCCCCTCTCCCCTCCCCTCCCCTCCCCTCCCCTCTCCTCTCCCCTCCCTCCCCTCTCCTCTCCCCCCTATCCCTCTCCCCTCCCTTCCCACTCCCTCCCCCTTCCCTCTCCTTCCCTCCCCCTTCCCCTCCCCCCTACTTCATCCCCCTCAACCCCCCTTATCCTCCCTCCTCCCCCCTCCCTCCCCCTCCCTCAATCCCCCTCCCTCCCTAGGAGATGGATTTAAACCTTAAAATATGAATAACTTTATAAATATAACCGATTTCAATGAAACTTCTTCCATTAGCACCAAAGGGTCGACGGTGAGTAAGGTGAGCCAAACATTGTCGTGCTATCGTGTACCGTTTTGGCTGTGGTTCAGGAACAAACATACAAACAAACAAGACCTTTAGTATATAGATGTTGTTTTCTCTTTCAAAAATTGATAACCTCTTTTAATTCTTGCGTTCCTTAGAAGAACCACAATTTAAATAGAATAAATTATATCACACATTAAAAGATAAACATTATTGTAATGTTTGATTGTTTGATAGAGATAAGAATTTCCTGTGCCCGAGTTGCCTATGGATTTATAGGTAACAATGTCATATTAATTGAATTTGTAATTTGCTTCATTAGCTGATGAGTTTTCAGACCAACTGTAATGGCCATTGAAAAAAATAATAGTTATTGACAACTGACTATAAATCAACTACAAATTTGACATATTTCCTTTAATATTTAATATTGCAACAATATTTTCTGTGGAGGTTATTTTTATTGTGATCTTAGAACAACAATTCACTGTTTTGTTGTGCTGTCAGGAAAGTCATAATAAAATAATGGCGTGCCAGTAGCAAAGCGTTTTATTACTTCAGACTATATTGTTGAAACGTGGGACGTTTTTGACATTATTGACATTCACTGATGTCTTGTCAGTAAATTTAAAATCATTAAAAGTATCTTTTCCCATTTGCTATCTTATTTCAGCAACTAACTCACACTGACAGATTTCATAAAAGTAATTGTGGCTACATGCTAAGTAATTAATAGGCAAGAATTTGTGCCTTTCGCTTTAAATGTTCTCCTTTTTTCTCCTGTAGCTATTGCCTGACGGTGGGCATGCTTCCCATTGTTCTTCATCAAACTGAATCTTCTTCATTTGCAGTTAGCTAGCAGATATTGGCAAACCGTTCAGCCACAGGGGGTCATGCCTGAGGTTCATCCTGCAGCAATCCAATATTTGCGTGCATATATTTTCAAGCAGAGGCTCCAGAAATTAAGAAATAACAATTATTGGCTCATGTTTTCGCTCCTGACTCCAGGGACATTGAGGCTAGAAGGGTCTCGACCCGAAACGTCACCCATTCCTTCTCTCCCGAGATGCTGCCTGACCTGCTGAGTTACTCCAGCACTTTGTGAATAAATCGATTTGTACCAGCATCTGCAGTTATTTTCTTATACATGAGGCTAATTGTGGTTTCTCTATCGAGATTGGGGAGCTCATATGATGATCAGGTGCAAACCAGGAACATCCCAGGTCTGCTTGGCTCTGTAAACCTGAATGGGTATCTATAATTTAGGCTTAATTGTATAAAACATGAATACTTTTTATCAAACGATGAATTTTAGGAGTTGTTTTGTTAGTGATAATAAAAAGCAACAGTAAAAAAAGATTGCCATTCGTAGGGCGGAAAATTTTTAGTTCAAGAGAATGCCCATTTCAAAAGTTGTTCTGTGGATATTTTATAGGTGATATTTTCTCACTTTAAAGAACACTACCTTTTAAGTGCTTATTTCCCTAAGTGGCGGATGGAACAAAACTAGGCACGAGGAAGGGATAATCTCCCTCCTTGTAGATTCTGGGACTTACACGTTTGTATCCGGGGTGGCACGGTGGTGCAGTGTTGCTGCCTCACAGCGCCAGAGATCCAGTTCGATCCTGTACTCAAACGAGTTCGTACATTCTCCCTGTGACCACGTGGGTTTTCTCCCGCTGCTCTGGTTTCCTCCTGTATTCTAAAGACGTGCAGGTTTGTAGGTTCATTGACATCTGTAAATTGCCCCTAGTGTGTAGGATGCAAAACTGGGATAACGTAGCACTCGTGTACGGTGATCGCTGGTCGGTGTGGGCATGGTGGACTGAATATTCACTCTTCAACCACAAATGGACTAAACGGGTGCGTGACTTTGGCCAGATCTTGGGACTTACTTCAGGTTTTGTGAAGGAGAAGGTCAAACTATAGGAAGTGT
This sequence comes from Rhinoraja longicauda, assembly GCF_053455715.1. Lineage (NCBI taxonomy): Eukaryota > Metazoa > Chordata > Chondrichthyes > Rajiformes > Arhynchobatidae > Rhinoraja > Rhinoraja longicauda. Next base: position 63,159,146 of record NC_135957.1, on the reverse strand, counting down.
AAAAGTATAATGCATAGGCCAAATTATTTAAATAGACATATAGAGGTACGATATTATGGAAACATGGGATCATGAAGGAGAGGAATGGCAGTCCAGTGTTTCTGTTTACATGATGAGTAACAGAGGGGGATAAAAAGGCAAGGGCGTGATAATATTGGAAAAATCGAGAAAGGTTGCTAGGAGGATTAACAAATAATGTTTTGCATCAAACTGGGATTAAACAACAAAAAAGAGGCGCTCACACTGTTGGGAGTGTCTAACCCGAGCAGTCTGAGAGAAACTAATAGGCAATTTTCAAGCAATGTACTGACTTATAAAAAGAGACTAGGATAGTATTTTTGGGGAGAAGATTTGTTAGGCTGGAGATTGTTTCTTTAGGATAAAGGAGGCTGAGAGGAGACTTAACAGAGTGTATAAAGATATGAAGGGGCAAAATATAATATAAATTATGTATATCCATGAGCAGAGTGTTAATGACCAGGAGGCATGAATTCCATTCATTGCTGGAAGCATTAAGGTGAAAATGAAGATTTTTCTCCCAGTCATGGGGATCTGGAACTCACTGCCTGAAAGGGTAGTAAAAGCAAGAACTTTTACTTCAGAAATGTTCTATAATGTGGTAAAAAAAAATTAAACTCAAATAACTTTTTTCTGCCTTCTGCCTTCTGCCTTCTCATCAGTCACAGACAACACTATAAGATCCTGATGGAAACCCCAACTATATGATCCAAGTGTGATCCATCAGTGGGGGCCATATGCAAAGCCAAAGAATTCACAGAATATCAGGAGACAGTCACGATTTCCCATGATTACCCATCAATTGGATGTTTAGCCCAGGAGCACTTTCACTCCGTGGAGTTGTGTTTCTAGTGACTGCTTCACTGATCTTTGTATGTCCTTGCAGCCAAATCTGCAACCAAAATCTGACAACAAAGTTCTATCTTTAGCGATTAAAATGACTATGGGTTTCAACCAGGTTGGCAAATGTTTGAACCCACTTAAGCATCGTTCAATTGGTGCTTCATCAATTGCTAGAGTTAAAATTGAGACACGAAGAATTCATCTTGGACACCTCACATACTTTCCGTGCTATTTTAACAACATCCAATTCCCAGGACCCCACCTCTTCATCTTCACCAGGGATGTCCAGTTCTTATACACTTCCATTGCTCATCAGGAATGCTTTAAGGTCCTCTGTTTATTTCTGGAACCAACTTTCAACCAGTTCCCTTCCACTAAACACTCTTCTCTGCCTGACCAAACTTGTTCTCTTTCGATTCCTCTCACTTTCTACAAATCAAAGATCTAGCCATGTGCATTTCTATGGGCCCTATCTATACCCAACTTTTTGTTGGCTGCATGGACCAGTCCTTGTTCCACTACTCTGACACCACTCCACAACCCTTTCTCCACTACATCAACAACTACCTAGGTGCTGCCTCCTGCATCCACGCCGAACTTGTCAATGTTATCTACTTCGCTATGAACCTCTACCCTGCCCGCAGATTCACTTGAACTATTTCTGACATCTCTCACCTCCTTCTAGATCTCTTTGCCACCATCACAGGAGACCAACAATCCACAGACATTCACTCTGGATAGAGTATGGATAAGCTTGGATGGAGTCAATGTGGAGAGGATGTTTCCACTATTGGGAGAGTCTAGGACCAGAGGCCATAGCCTCAGAATAAAAGGACATTCTTTTTTTCTAAAAGAGGATGAGAAGGAATTTAGTCAGAGGGTGGTGAATCTGTGGAATTCATTGCCACAGACAGGTGTGGAGGCCATGTCAACGGATATTTTTAAGGCAGAGATTGACATATTCCTGATTAGTAAGGGTATCAGAGGCTATGGGATGAAGGCAGGGGAATGGGGTTGAGAGGGAAAGACAGATCGCCATGGTTGAATGGTGGAGTAGACTTGATGGGCCGAATGGCCTTAGTTTGCTCCTAGAACTTATGAACGTGAACTCATGAACTATAAACCCACTGACTCCCAGAGCTACCTTGAAGACACCTCCTCCCACCCTGTCTCTTGTAAGAGTGCCATCCCTCCCTCTGTTTCCCCATCTCTGCCTCATCTGCTGTTAAGATGAGGGTTTCCGCTCCACAACATCTGAAATGTCCCCTTTTTTTCCGGAAATCTGGGTTTCCCATGACAAACTACAGCAAACCCGCCTTCCAGCCCAAGTTGTGAGATTGCCTGAATTTTCACTGCCTCCTCTGACCAACCCCCATCACACAGCTCCTCCAGCCCTGCCACTACCTCGAAAATATCTTTCTTGCTCCCAAAATTCAAGAATTTCAAAGGCAGTCCCTACAAAATTCAACTACTGTGCTTAACAGACACCCAAGCCCAAACCTTTGGCAAAGTTATCAAGTGATCAAACTCTGTGAAACCGCCTCAGTGCCATGCCCAATCCGGTGGTTACTCGGAATGCTCCCTCAATCATTAACTCCAACATGCCGAATCATGGCAAAATACTTTCAGCTGCCCCTTCGCACCCTAAACCATCCCACGATCTTCCTCTTTCACAACTCAAAGCTCTGAGATTGCTGAGCCCCAATTAACTCAGTATAGACTAGATAGTCTCTCCTTGACATAGTGCACCAGGCAGTGCCTTTACCCGCCGAGAGAATGACCAATTTTAACAAAAGGCCTGTAATTAGTTAATGGTTCAGAACGATGAAACAAACAGTGATGCATCAGTAGAGTTGCTGCCTTGCTGCGCCAGAGACCCGGGTTTGATCCTGACCATGGGTGCTGTCAGCACGGAGTTCTCCCTGTGACCGCGTGGATTTTCTCCAGGTGCTCCTGCTTCCTCCCGCATTCCAAAGACATGCAGCTTTGTAGGATAATTGGTTTCTGTAAATTGTGCCTAATATGTAGGATAGAACTGGTGTACTGGTGATCGTTGGTCGGTATGGGTTGAAGGGCCTGTTTCCATACTGTATCTCTAAACTAAACTAAATTAGGAAGAATTAATAATTGAAAAAAAAAATCCAAGATGTTGCAGAATATGCTTAAATCTTCACACATTCATTTAAATTTAAATACACATTTAATGTGTACTATCTACTTCATTCTGTGGAAATTACAAATCGTGCAGTTATTTCCTCAAGCACTATTCAGGTTGGATGCCTGGGGCTCATGCCAATGAAACTACCAAACTTTTCTCTACTTTTAGAGAAAAACACAAAGGATCAAATAGGATCATTTTGCAAAGACCATTAGGCACTACTTTCTTTTTTAAGCAGAAAGGTAAGCAATCTGTAACTCTGCAAGGGTCTGATCCTGGTATTCGTTTAAACAGTGAAGTGTTTTACTGGCCTGGATCCAGGTGCTTGAATAAAAAGAAACACAAAGAGATATATGCGGGGATGACAATTATTTAATTGAAATTAGGGATTTGTTCCTGATATGCCTCAAATGACAATGATAAAACTATTACGTTTTGAAACAGCCAGCTTTGATGCTGTCTGACATGTCAGACCCTTTTCAAACGTAGTACTCAACTCCTTTGTTTATAAACTTCAAATGGGGCATCTGTCACACTGCTGTACTATATGATAATAATATTTAATTTCCACAGACCGACTGATTACACGCACAGAGTCCAAAAACAGTCATCTTTCACTTTGATCCAATTACCTCAGTCCTTTGTTGTGGTACTTGAGCTGATGGCCTTAAACATGTGGACTTTGAACCTGTAGATGGGAGTATGAGTAATTCTATTGCTGGTTTGTGTCTTCCCTCATCTCGTGCCCTTTCAAAGGATATTTCAGTGGGTTTAAATTAACTGCAGTGCGTTAGCTGATCTCTTCCAGGCATCAGTAAAGGTGTACTGGCAAGGAAGAGGCAAATCACCTCAGTATCCTATGACCTTTGCAGGAAATTGTATTAGTTTGGATGATCGAGGAGGGGACCAAGATTGCCAACACTGTCTCCAAGGATGCACATCTGCCATCACTAGCTAGGCTCACACACAAAAAGCATCCACAAGAAGGAAGGTATTCCCACTCATGGATTTGAGCACCTTTATGATTTTTTTAAACCAAATCACCCTCTTGGCAGTCAAACACACCAATGCGCTTCATAGAAGCGTTAACAAACTAACCAAAGAACATAAGCTTTGAAATCCAAAGTCTCTTTTTAAGTTTTGTTTCCAGTAAAAGAGAATCTTGCCAGAGGCTCCCCTTCATACATTTAGTTCTCCGACAACTGAGAGCATTCATTATTTCAATCCCGTTCTTACTAATTCATGGAATAGAGAAGTGATAACTGTCTAAACAAAGATGTATTTTATACACATAATATATTAGTCATGGCAAAGAATTGATAATAAGCTCATTTTACCAGCACACTTAGTCCCTCCATTGTTTACTTTGGCACTGATATGTGCAAAGGGCATGAACTAGCATTTGTCATTGACAGGCAGCGTTATGTCAGAAATGCATTTCAACAGCAGCGGCATGCATACCGAGAAAGAATGGTAAAGTGGCGTAGCTGACAGACCATTGCTTCATGGTGCAAGACACCTGGGCTCGATCCTGGCCTCGGGTGCTTTCTGTGCAAAGTTTACAAGTTCTTCTTGTGACTGCGTGGGTTTCCTCAAGGTGCTCCGGTTTAGACAATAGACAATAGGTGCAGGAGTAGGTCATTCGGCCCTTCGAGCCAGCACCGCCATTCAATGTGATCATGGCTGATCATTCTCAATCAGTACCCCGTTCCTGCCTTCTCGCCATACTCCCTGACTTCGCTATCCTTAAGAGCTCTATCATCATATCATATCATATATATACAGCCGGAAACAGGCCTTTTCGGCCCTCCAAGTCCGTGCCGCCCAGTGATCCCCGCACATTAACCCTATCCTACACCCACTAGGGACAATTTTTACATTTACCCAGCCAATTAACCTACATACCTGTACGTCTTTGGAGTGTGGGAGGAAACCGAAGATCTCGGAGAAAACCCACGCAGGTCACGGGGAGAACGTACAAACTCCTTACAGTGCAGCACCCGTAGTCAGGATCGAACCTGAGTCTCCGGCGCTGCATTCGCTGTAAAGCAGCAACTCTACCGCTGAGCTACTCTATCTAGCTCTCTCTTGAATGCATTCAGAGAATTGGCCTCCACTGCCTTCTGAGGCAGAGAATTCCACAGATTCACAACTCTCTGACTGAAAAAGTTTTTCCTCATCTCCGTTCTAAATGGCCTACCCCTTATTCTTAAACTGTGGCCCCTGGTTCTGGACTCCCCCAACATTGGGAACATGTTTTCTGCCTCTAAAGTGTCCAACCCCTTCATAATCTTGTATGTTTCGATAAGATCCCCTCTCATCCTTCTAAATTCCAGTGTATACAAGCTTAGTCGCTCCAGTCTTTCAACATACGACTGTCCCGCCAGTCCGGGAATTAACCTAGTAAACCTACGCTGCAAGCCCTCAATAGCAAAAATATCCTTCCTCAAATTTGGAGACCAAAACTGCACACAGTACTCCAAGTGTGGTCTCACTAGGGCCCTGTACAACTGCAGAAGGACCTCTTTCATCCAAGTCATTAATGTATATTGTAAATAGCTGCGGTCCCAGCACCGAGCATTGTGGTACCCCACTAGTCACTGCCTGCCATTCTGAAAGGGACCCATTTATCCCCACTCTGCTTTCTGTCTGTCAACAAATTTTCTATCCATGTCCGTACCCTACCCAATACCATGTGCTCTAATTTTGCCCACTAATCTCCTATGTGGGACCTCGTCGAAGGCTTTCTGAAAGTCGAGGTACACCACATCCACTGGCTCTCCCCTGTCAAATTTCCTAGTTACATCCTCAAAAAATTCCAGGATTAGTCAAGCATGATTTCCCCTTCGTAAATCCATGCTGACCCGGAGCGATCCTGTTACGGCTATCCAAATGCTCCGCAATTTCGTCTTTTATAATTGACACCAGCATCTTCCCCACCACTGATGTCAGACTAACTGGTCTATAATTTCCCGTTTTCTCTCTCCCTCCTTTCTTAAAAAGTGGGATAACATTAGCTACCCTCCAATCCACAGGAACTGATCCTGAATCTATAGAACATTGGAAAATGATCACCAATGCATCCACAATTTCTAGAGCCACCTCCTTAAGTACCCTGGGATGCAGACCATCAGGCCCTGGGGATTTATCAGCCTTCAGTCCCATCAGTCTACCCAACACCATTTCCTGCCTAATGTGGATTTCCTTCAGTTCCTCCTATGGGTTTCCTCTCACATCCCATAGATGTGCCAGTTTATAGGTTAACTGGCCTCTGTAAATTGCTCTTATAAAGTGTGTAAGGAGTGGATGAGAAAGTGAGATAACATAGAGCTGATGTGAATGGGTGATCAATGGTTGGCATGGTTTCAGTGGAACAGCTTTTCCATGCAGTATCTCTAAACTAAACTAAACTAGACTAAGCTAAACTAAACAAAACTAAACTAAACTAGTCTGAACTACATGAAGAGCTATCGCGAGAAACTGCCTCAAGATAATGTGAATGCTAAAAGGCAAAAGCTAAGCAATCCTACAACCAAAAGATCTCATCAACACTCTTCAAATCTGCCACATCTAATGAATGACGATGAACAATTAAAAAGCTAACAAGAAGAAGAGGGCTATTCGCAATTTCATTCAGCTGGATGTGCTGAATGAATGATCTATCTCGGTCCTTCTTAACATTCGCTGAATCACTAAATCGAGTTTCCATCTCACCTCTCCAACACCACCTCTCAATGGTCAGCATTGAGCAGAAACTAAACTGGATTGGACGCACAAGTACCAGATGTGCAATGAGGAAGAAACAATTAGAGGCAGAATTACTAGAGAGGCTCCCTAAACGTAGTTGTATTTAAGAAGGATATAAAACCTAGAAGTGGGATGGGGATTGGTAAAAAAAGAAGGTACTGCACTAATCATGGGCAATTTGAATTATCATTTAGATTGCCAAAAGTAATCTTAAGGAAGAGTTCATGGAAATCATTCACAGTCATACAGCGTGGAAACATGCCCTTCTGCCCAACTTGCCCATGCCTCCAAAGATGCCCCATCTATACTCGTCCCACCTGCCCGCATTTGGGCCATATCCCACTAAACCTTTCCTATCCATGTACCTGCCCAAATGTCTATTAAATGTTGTTATGGTACTTTCCTCAATTTCCTTCTGCCACCATCCTCTGTGTGAAAATGTTGCCCCTCAGATTCCTATTAAATCTTTCCTTGCTCAACTTAAACCGATATCATCTGGTTCTTGATTGCCCTGCTCCAGGTAGAATACTGTGCATTCACCCTGTCTATTTCCCTCGTGTTTTTATAAGCCTCTATGAGATCACTCCTCAGCCCCCAGAGCTCCAAGGAATAAAGTCCTTCAGGATGTCTTCCTAGATCAATGCAGGAAGAGTTCATGGAAATCATTCACAGTCATACAGCGTGGAAACATGCCCTTCTGCCCAACTTGCCCATGCCTCCAAAGATGCCCCATCTATACTCGTCCCACCTGCCCGCATTTGGGCCATATCCCGGCGATTTTACATCTGATATTCTGCAATGAAATATAATTAATTAATAATCTCATGGTGAAGGATTACCAATGAAAGAGTGATCATGTAATAGCAGAATTTCAAATATGGTATGATGGTGAGAAATTTATGTATGCTTTATGTGAACAAAAGATTTCATTGCACCTGGTATATGATAATAAACTTATTTAATGTAATTTAAATAAAGACAATTACAATGCTGAAAGGACAGACTTTTCTGCAATGAAATGAGAAAATAGATTAAAGTGTACATTAGCAGCTATAGTCATTTACGGAGATCATAAATCGCAGGAAAGGTATATTTCAGGGAAAAAGAAAGATTTTTTAATAAAAATAATGCACCATCTTTGGCTAACTAAGGTAGTTAAGGTTGGTATCAAATTGGTACAATCATTGCAGATAAATCAATAGCTCAAAGGATTAGAAAACTTTTAAGAAGCAGCAAAGGATGATTAAAAATGTTATAACGAGAGATCATGAATGCTTTGGTAAAAATCAACAAAATTGTCCTAGATTTGGAAGGGATCCCAGAGGATAGGGAAAATAAAAATGTTTCTTATTTTCAATTTTGTATATTCTGCTAGAATATATCCACCAGAACTATATCCTGGCCCCTTTTTGCCCTGTTGAGTTTCCTTTTTGCTTCTTTTTGCTCCTTAGTTCCCGAAACTCTTCCCCTCTTAAACAAAGCAGGAACAACACAGGCAACCCTCCAGTCATCTAGGACTTCGCCTGTGGCTTTTTGGGTTCTTTTATTTGCCTTTCCAAAATAAAAGGAGTGGCACAGTGGCACAGCGTATCGCTGGGGAGGGAGGGGGGAAGAGGGGATGGGGGGAAGGGGAAGGGGAGGGAGGAGAAGGGGGGAGGGGGTCTCAGAGGGGAAGGAGAGGGGAGGAGGGAGGAAGGGGAGGGGGAAGAAGGGGGGAGGGGAGAGAGAGGGAGAGGGGATGGGGGGAGGAGGGAGTTGGGGGGAGTGGGGTGTGAGGGGAGGGGGAGGGGGGGAGGAGAGGGTGCTGCACCAATGCAGGAGAGGTTTGGGCCCAACGAGTCCACTTGGTCTAGTTTTTGTTAAACTTATTTGGCATTCACATTTCAGCATTTGGAATTTTCAAAATGATGTCATATCCAAAGCAGACCTCCCAACATTTGATTTTACAAATTCATAATTTTGATGTCCAAAATTCAGAATTTTACATCAAAATTCATAATATGGCATGTAATGCGACTTTTCAGCAAAAAAAAGGTATGCTCGCCAAATGCGCGTACGCATTGCACTACTTTCATGTGTGAAAAATGACTATTATTTCCAACAGTCTGCAGTTCTTGGAGTACATGTACAATGTCAGGCCTATCATCAGTATATTCTGCTATTTATAGAAAGGTTATTGAACAGAGATACTTTTTGCAACACAAAGAAAAAATTGTTTTGTTTTGTTCTTTTCTATTTTGATTTTTCCTTACACATCCCAATTCTCTTGGTATTGAATAAAAGAACAATGGTCATAAAATGTATGACTAAGTTATGAAGAAAAAGTTGATATATGCGACTCGACTGAGCATACGGAAGTACTTGTTGAAATATATTTGCACATTAATTGATAAAATCAGTCCAAAAAGGTGGTAATTGGCTTTTCTGCTGTGTTTTATATTTTAACCCCATCTTAATTAATTAATATAGTTATATAATCTTGCACTTAAATTTAATATTTACTCATTACAGTTCCACCACTGATATTCTGGCACTCTTGGTTCCAGATCTTTGCTGATTTATCCAGCAGGCCAAGGAAGTCGGCTATGGGGATAGATGTGCTGGCTCCAGCTGAGCTGGAGTTCCAGAGCCCCGGCCGTAGGTTGCAAATTCAACCCACCGATCGCCATGGAAGTCCCGATGAGGTCGAGATTGGCTGCCTTGCCCAGCCTAGGTGCCACATTTTCGGGGAGACTTTCAGGGTGGGGGGATTTCTCGCAGAACCCATAGCGACCTCTAGCGCCCAAATTGACAAATTGCAATTGCCGATTGTTTTGCGGAAAAATGTGAGACGAAATTGGAATGGTGGAAATGAAATAAGAAAGCGGAAACTTTCTGCCAAATTCGGAAGGGTTGGGAGGGGTGCCAAAATATCAAACACAGTGTATAGTAAACAACTACAGATACTGGTTTAAATCGAAGATAGACACAAAATGCTGGAGTAACTCAGTGGGACAGGCAGCATCTCTGGGTGACGTTTCGGGCCTGAAGAAGCGTCTCGACCCGAAATGTCACCCAGTCCTTCTCTCTTGTGTCTATATCAAACACTGTCATACAATTGCCCTTTGGAGTCACAAGAAATGCTTCAAAACTACATGTAATGTGTAAAATCATTCACTAGATTGTGCTCAGTGTGTGCTCACTCTCTGAGAAAAGCTTAAAGTAGAACAATTAGTTTGTCATTCTTTTATTTGTCAACAGTTTCATCACCAAATCCGAACGTTTTGCGGATTTACACACAATCAGAATAATTTTGTAATTTTACAATCAAATGCAATTTTTTTTTTCATTTAATTTATTAATTTCAAAGCTAGAATTGCAACTCATCTACCTGCCTTCAATAGTTCAACGTCCGTTAATACCAATTTGAATCTTATTTTAAGAGTGTAAACTCAATCCCTTTAACTGGGGTTGAACTTATTATGGTGAAATATAACGAGAACTATCAAGTGAACCAGGTGGCATTGCTATCCAGTGAATAGCTCTCTTATCACATTCAGATAAAGTTGACTCCATAACTCCATTATACATATCTACAGAAGGAAATGAAATTTTAAATTAAAAAACCCTTAAGCCATGGCATGATTTACGTCATTAATCCTCTGTTCAATTCTTTGGATCAAGTTGAAAGAAAATTAAATAAAAACGTTGCCCCAGATTTAATGCAATCACCCAAAAGGGAATTATTACTTCCAGTTTTACTGGAGGGGTAACTGCAACAGATGAATAACAAGTCACTCCCAATGATTTGGTTAGCTTCTCAGTGAACAACCAAGGTTTTTCTGTTGGGAAGGCACGACATCAGTCATAAGGTCAAAAGTAATTGGAGTAGAATTAGGCCATTTGGCCCATCAAGTCTACTCCCCCATTCAATCATGGCTGATCTATCTCTCCTTCCTAACCCCATTCCCCTGCCTTCCCATAACCTCTGACACCCATACTAATCAAGAATCTATCTATCTCTGCCTTAAAAATATCCACTGATGGCCTCCACAGCCTTCTGTGGCAAAGAATTCCACAGATTCACCACCCTCTGAATAAAGAGATTTCTCCTCATCTTCCTAAAAGAACGTCCTTTAATTCTGAGGCTATGGCCTTTAGTCCTAGACTCTCCCACTAGTGGAAACATCCTCTCCACATCCACTCAATCTAAGTCTTTCACTACCCTATATGTTTCAATGAGGTCCCCCCCCCCCAGCAAGTACAGGCCCAGTGCTGACAAATGTTCATCATAGTTTAACCTACTCATTTCTGGGATCATTCTTGTAAACCTCCTCTGGACCCTCTCCACAACCAGCACATCCTTCCTCAGATATGGGGCCCAAAATTGCTCACAATATTCCAAATGCAGTCTTACCAGCGCCTTATAGAGCTTCAACAATGCATCCCTACATCTATGCAGATCTATTGTCTATGCAGTCAGCTAATTATGGATCAGGTAGTAATAGGACATTGCAATTGACCTCTTCACCCCAGGGGGAATAAATCAGTGCTTCTTCTGATTCTTTTCCAGAAGGTTGATCTCAGAGACTGATATCCCAATATTTATGCACGTACTGCGTACTCAACTGAGGACCTAATGACACCTATGGAAATTCAGCAATGAATGAGACTTGGAACATGAAAGACAGGCACATGGACGAGGCGCAATATAAATAGAACCATGCTCCATGAAATTAAGATGCTTCTACAGAGCGCAGATTATGAAAAGAAAAAGAAATTTGCTGAGAATTTAAATGAAAGGAATGTAATGCAAAGGAGGCAGTTAAGAAAACATTTAGTTAGGCATAAAAATCCAAATATAAATGACAGAAAATGACAAAGAACATAATGACTTCTGTTGAACAATGTGATGCAAAATGATGCCTTACTTGATTATAATTATGTGTAATGCTTCATTTTTCTGTAACCATGGAGCACTGTACTGTAAGAGGATAAAACAAAAAAACGGTTGCAGAGATGTGAATTGCAGAGATGTATCCTCAAGCAAAATTATATCAAGTTGATTTGTCAGATTAGACAGATTAGGCATTTGCAAATATTCAAAAATATTCCGGCTGTTTCAGCTTGATTAACCATTTTACACACCGATCAGCCAAAACATTATGACCACTGACAGGTGAAGTGAATAACATTGATTATCTTGTTACAATGGCACCTGTCAAGGGGTGGGATATATTAGGCAGCAAGTGAACAGTCAGTTGTTGAAGTTGATGTGTTGGATGCAGGAGAAATGGGCAGGAGTAAAGACCTGAGCGACTTTGACAAGGGCCAAATTGTTATGGCCAGATGACTCGGTCAGAGCATCTCTGAAACGGCATGGCTTGTGAGGTGCTCCCAGTCAGCAGTGGTGGGTACCTACCGACAGTGGTCCGAGGAGGGACAAACCACAAACCAGTGACAGGGTGTTGGGCGCCCAAGGCTCATCGATGCGCGAGGGCAACGAAGGCTATCCCGTCTGGTCCGACCTGACAGAAGGTCTACTGTGGCACAAATCACAAAAAATTTTAATGGTGGTCACGAGAGGAATGTGTCACAATCCACAGTGCATCGCACCCTGCTGCATATGGGGCTGCACAAGGAGGACCAACAGCATATTAGGTAGGTGGTCATAATATTTTGGCTCTTCAGGCCATAATGTTTTGGCTGATCGGTGTATCTATGCAGAGCAAAGTAATTTCATGAAATAATTTGAACAGTTAAATGGCAAGGCATTAGGCTCTGATCATTATGGGATGTTAAATCCAAACATGACTAAGGATTATGTAAGTTGTGAAGGAAATGTGAAAAATTATTAATCAAAAACAAAACCATCTTATGAATAAAATGGCCACTGATGGTTTGGTAACACTGTCCTCTGAAAGTCATTTTGGAATATGTGAAAATGCTCATCAACTCACCCATATTTTATGCAGGTTACTGGGCTATCCATAGATACCTAAATATGTGATTTAAAATACTCTTTGTCCACCCTTCTCATGATGCCCATACAATTTGCACCAGTGTCATGGGTAAGGACTTTGATTGTCTGAATTTCTACACTTTTAGCCTGACTGGAAATCTAGGACAAAGTCGTAATATGCTGTTAAAGCCGTCGTGGGAAAGATAGAATATTCCATTCAAGTTGAAAACTGCATTGTAAATCCACCAGTTACAGTAGTAGTGCATGGATCCTAAGTAGTGCATGGATCCTAATAGTTAGGTCAATCACATTTTACTCAGCAGTTTGGCTGTTCTGCAGGAATTTAACCTCATCCAGTTAAAGTAAATAGATGTCAAGATTTGCTTTTATTTCTAAATTACCCATCTTTATCCAGTAGGTATCTTTTGCACACATTTCAGCCGGCCAGTTCAAATTACAACTTAATTAGAGTTACTTTAACTATTTACTCATCAGTTCCTGACAGAATGATCCGATTAAATCAAGAGCCTTGGATTATAGGATACACCTTTGAAAGACATTCCCTGGTTGTTGCTATACAGTTGCCTGTTGTCAGGCTACTAAAGCTAATCAATTCCAAGTTTAAAGGTCACACTCTGAAGTTAAGATGATCATTTCTTTTGTGCGTTCATAGCTATGCCATTTTGATCTCTTCCAACTTAAGGCTCATCAGTATCTTTGGTGAAAAGTTGTGGAAATGAAGTACCACCATTTAAAAGGATAATTTTAAGTTCTCACAAACTCTGAGGTGGATAGTAATGATTGATAAACTGCAAGGTGATCAATAGGGTATCGGCAGATCTGGATCTAAACAACAAAACAAAGCAGAGAAATCAATATGTTGAGGCCAAGGACCAAATCAATGATGAATGTCTTAGGAATGCATCCAGTAGATGTTTTACTCACTTTGACAGAAATAGTGAGATTTCAACTGCAGTGTTTCTTTATTGAGCACTGTAAGGGATAGAGTTGGTATGCAAAGTGAATGTTAATGTATTTTATTTTGTTTAAATTAATTTAAAATCATCTTGAAAATTGTGAAAATAGAAATACTTCATAAATTTTTGATTTATTCAAAGACATTCAAGGATATTTTGCCATCTAGTTTTAGACTAGACATTTTTAATACGTTGGTAGACATTTTAAATACGTTAAATACGTCTTGATTTAATTGGAATAAAATAGAATAATTTTATTCTAATTATCTATATCATGAATGTGTTACGTGGTCACATTTCTGATGAACCAGCAAAGTAAACATCAAAACTAAAGTTGAGAATAGATAGTTCAATAAGTGATGTTGTGGCGCATCGAAAAGCCCGAAATAAAGGCGAGGAGCCAGGTATTTCGGAAGGGATTGATTTTGTGGTGTTCTCTAGACCAGTCGAGTCTGCCTAAAATCCCGTCCTTTATCCCCGTAGCTAAGGGCCGCCCCCAGGACTGGTCCATTCCCATGCCGAGGGGTTTGGTAGTGGTTTGGCCCTTGGGAACCGCCATAGGACCCCCCCAGAACCGGAGGCACGAAACGCACTGGCGGTCGCACAACCCGACCGGACCGCGTACGAAAATTGGCCGACAGAGGGGCCGGCGGAGGCACAGGCGGAGGCACAGGCGGAGGCACAGGCGGAGGCACAGGCGGAGGCACAGGCGGAGGCACAGGTGGAGGAACAGGTGGAGAAACAGGTGGAGGAACAGGTGGAGGGGGCCGCAAAGGGGGGCGACCTCACGGCCGAGGCTGGGCAACCCGTACCGGTTGGTCAATGTCCAAATGCGCCGGCTTTAAGCGGTCAATTGACATGGCCTCCGGCCGGCCCCCCATGTCCAAGACAAAGGTTGTCTGCCCGTGCTGTAGCACCCGGTACGGCCCCTTATATGGCCTCTGGAGCGGCGTCCGTTGGGCGTCACGGCGCAGTAACACATAGGCGCAGTTCAGGAGGGCCGATGGCACGTCCGGGCAAAATGTCCCGTGGCGGGACGTCGGCACGGGTGCGAGCTGGCCAACTCGCTCGCTAAGGCGCTGTTGGGTGGATGTCGGCCGGCAGCAGATGCAGGTAGGTGTACTCGAACATTAGACACGGCCTGTGCCCATTGAGTAGCATGAGCACCTCTTTCAAGAGGCTTGATGGGCGCCGGTCGCCTAGGCCCGGCATGTGAAGAAGCCTTTCAGCCCATTCCATCCTGGTAAGTCCATAAGTTTGAAACAGCAGCTCCTTAAGGGCTTTATACTTATCATAGGCCGGAGGGTCCTCGAGGAACTCTGTGACTTCTTCAGCCATGTCCTGGTCAAGGGCTCCCGCCAGGTAGAAAAAGCGGGTGTCGTCCTTCGTGATGCCCCACAGCTGGAACTGAGCCTCCGCTTGCTGAAACCAAACCCGAGGCCGGGTGGTCCAGAATGTCGGTAGTTTAATGGACACTGCGTCGACAGCCAGGGCCTGGTCGGCCTGTGAGGCGGACGAACAGTTGACTCTGTATTTCGAGTCCATTATGACAGCAATGGACCGTCAGGGTCACCAATGTGGCGCATCGAAAAGCACGAAATAAAGGCGAGGAGCCAGGTATTTCGGGAGGGATTTATTTTGTGGTGTTCTCTAGACCAGTCGAGTCTGCCAGAGAGAGATCGCGCCTAAAATCCCCTCCTTTATCCCCGCAGCTAAAGGCCGCCCCCAGGACTGGTCCATTCCCGTGCCGAGGGGTTCGGTAGTGGTTTGGCCCTTGGCCACAATGTTCTATTTTTAGTAAGTGAGTTACTGAGATATTTACTGGTATTTTGCATTTCATAATTCAGTTTGTTTTTTTAATTAGTTATCAAAGCTTAAATCCATTGTGTATTATGTGACATTTTTTGCCACCATTTTGTAGATCAAATCTTACCTTTCCATGTAATTGCACTTCAAAATATAATCTGTCCTAACGTGGTCTCCACTCACAGGTCCATGATCCCATTCCAACAATCCATCATTATTATAAACCCCTGCACAGACCACCAGCTGCCCCCTGCGGCCCTCCCCCCCCCCCCCCCCCCACCCCCACATTTCTCCCCCTCTCCCTCTCCCCTCTCCCTTCACAACACCAGAACAATTACAGAACCATTAAGAATAAGGAGGCAGCTGCGCACGAAGCAGACATGAACAAATTCATGACTTGATGAATTGCAAAGAGAAAAGTACTCGGGGGCATAACAGAGATTAATGAGCAAATATCTTGCCTAATCATAGAGTTGAAAGAAGTTTCCCAGAGCCTGTCATTTCTGGAAGCCACTTTCCACACAGATCCTTAGCATCAGTCCACAGACACTCCATGTCAGTGCATGGAAAGTCAACATTCAAAAACTCAATTTAAGCCATTATACAGTCACCATCAGGTCACACCAGTCAACCGTCTGCAGAGATCCAAAAATCATCGCAGAGAGTTCCAGCATCAGCACACAGCAACCCAACACCTAACCACAGACTCAACATCAGCCCTCGTCCATAGCAACCCACAGAGACATAATATTACCCAGCAGAATGTCAAGATTGAGTCGTTTAGACCGATTCTTGATTAGTATGCATGCCAGAGATTATGGGGGGAATATAACCCCAAAGAGCCCAAACTTCAGCCATAATGTCTTTACATCAGTCACATAATTCCTACGTCAGCTAAAGAAGTCCTGCATCAGCCCATTAAAAGTCGACATTCGCCCACATCAATCCATAGTGCTTCATCTTCAGTCAGAGCCAGTATAATATCAGATTATAGCTAGAATAAATTCCAGAGCTCTGACAACCGGCCCAAGGGACCCCAACATCAGCTTACATATGCCCAACATCATCCCAGTGAATCACAGAATAGTCACAGCATGGGCAAAGCCAGAAATGTGGCTACTCTTGTGTCCTGCCTAGGTGAGGTCCGCTGCATAATTTTACTGGGTTGTCTGCAAAACAAAACATTTCACTCTACCTAAGTCCATTTGACAATAAAGTATAAATGAGTCATTGAATGTAGCCCATAAAGACCATGCTGGCGTTATGTAAAAGTAATGCAGCCAATTCCACTCCTCTGTCCTTTTCCAGAGACGTGCAGTTTCTTTTCGTTCAGATAGTAACTCAACTTTATTTTGGAAACTAAATCTCTCTGCTCCACAATCTCTGGCAGTGCATTCCAGACTCCAGTCATTCAATGCCCCAAGAGTTTTTTTGCACAATTTGCTTTTGGATCATTTGCCAATTACCCACAACCTCAAGTTCTTTATCCTTCTATCAACGAGGATGTTCTTGCTTTGGTATATCCCAAAGCTATGAAATTGGCCCAAAACTCTGACGGCAGTTCAGGAGGATCCATCATTAACCTGCAGAGATCTAACATTATTTCAAGATACAATTTTGAGATCCAGCATCAGCAAAGTACTTCACTCTTGGTTGCCAAAATGTCAAAGTTAGCACAAAATGATATTGAGGAGACATTTTGAACATTGAGGCATGGAGTCAGAGACATACAGTGTGGAAACAGGCCCTTTCGCCCAACTTGCCCACACTGACCAACATGTCCCGTCCACACTAGACCCACCTGCCTGCGTTTAGCCCATATCCCTCTAAACCATGTACCTGTCTAATTGTTTCTTAAATGTTGTAATAATCCCTGCCTCAACGACCTCCTCTGGCAGCTTGTTCCATACACCCACCACCCTTTGTGTGAAAAAGTTACCCCTCAGATTCCCATTAAATCTTTCCCCCTTCACCTTAAATCTATGTCCTCTGGTCTTTTTTTTAATAGATAAATGTTGAATGTTCTTCACTCTAGACCAATTTTGTGTGAGTTATTACTAAGATTTAATGAAAAATATTTTTGATAGATAATATTTAATATCCTTTTTTTGGAACACAAGCAAATACGAAGATACATTGTGATTTTTTTATTGTATGTGAGGAAGCAGAGTTGAAGGGAGAACACGTTGAATTCTCAATTTGATGCTGTGTTTCTCTGAGTTTGGTCCTAAGTTATAAACCAATATTACAGCATTTACTTTGACACCACACCTCCCCAGGCATGCCTTTGTAATACCGTACATTATTCCTGCATTCTGCGAAACATCATTCATATCACTGTGCAACCTCATGATTCTTACTCTGAACATTTTACTTAATACGTCACATGGAGGAATAACAGCCTTCGAGCTTACATTTTCTGCACAACTATTAAATATCGGAGCCAGTGAATTGTTGAACAATTTGATTAACTGTGGTTTCAACCAAACAATGAACTCTCGTCTCTACATCTTCCACAAAAACCTCTATTCAGTTTAGTATTTTTACAGTTTGCAATATCTTTCCTTTCTGTCTTCTGCAATATTATAGAATAAGAAACCCTCCGGTGAGTCAGATTTCTCTGCATAAATCTGCATATTAATACAACATGTGTTAATCCGGTGAGATACTGCAGTTCCCCCAAGCTTTAGCAAATACAGCTTAGTTAAATGCCGGGATGCTGCAAAAGCTTGGAGGAATTGAAGGAAAATATAACTCCAAAAGTACCACAGTACTTGTGTTTCTTAAAGCCCCATGTGATTATTTTCAAAAGAATAAATATTCTGTTTTCCAGTCTTTTTGTCTTGATTTATCCGTTGCATTCTCAGAACGATACACGTTCTAAGCCAATAGTAATGATACTCTATAATCAAACAGTTACAATATCTGGACTAAATTCTATATCCCACTTTTTTTTGTTGCAATTCCTATAGCCTAGAAATTTCACTATCATCTATGCTATCAATTTTGACATCAGTTTGACAAACGTTTTATTAATGAATGCTAGATTTTGGTCTGCCATCAATGTGCATCGAGAAATGGTGGACTACTCTTCATCCTTCCGCAACTGAGCTGTGTCCTTTCCTTCAACACCTAACGATTTTTGGTCTTTGCATTTTCCCACAAAACTAATTTTCAATTGAATTTACTACTTTCCTTTAGATCCCAATCTGCTCAATTGGACTTTCAAATGCCTTGTTAAAAATCCATGAAGACACAATCAAATAGGTTAGCCTGCTAGATATTCCCTATTATCTGCTCGAAAAATTCATTCACCACTTGGCCTCTTGATAACAAATCCATGCTGATTGTCCTTGATTAACTAGTGCCTTTGTAAACTCGATTTATTTTGTCCCTCCAAATTTTTTCAAGTTATTTGCCTTCCACCAATTAGGTTAGATGAACTGCAGTTTTTTGGTCTACACATTTCCTCTATTTTCTGTTGCACCACCTCAGCTGATGTCTCCCAGTTCTCCAGCACAACTCCTGGAATATAATAGACTGCACCATTGCTGTTTTATTCTTTATCTCATTGTAAACCTTGGGATATTCTTTACCTGGATCTCTTAATAGACAATAAACAATAGACAATAGGTGCAGGAGGAGGCCATTCGGCCATTCGAGCCAGCACCACCATTCAATGTGATCATGGCTGATTATTCTCAATCAGTACCCCGTTCATGCCTTCTCCCCATACCCCCTGACTCCACTATCCTTAAGAGCTCCATTTAGCTCTCTCTTGAATGCATTCAGAGAATTGGCCTCCACTGCCTTCTGAGGCAGAGAATTCCACAGATTCACAACTCTCTGACTGAAAAAGGTTTTCCTCATCTCAGTTCTAAATGGCCTACCCCTTATTCTTAAACTGTGGCCCCTTGTTCTGGACTCCCCCAACATTGGGAACATGTTTCCTGCCTCTAACGTGTCCAACCCCTTAATAATCTTATACGTTTCAATAAGATCTCCTCTCATCCTTCTAAATTCCAGTGTATACAAGCCTAGTCGCTCCAGTCTTTCAACATATGATAGTCCCGCCATTCCGGGACTATCATATGTTGATTGGATAATATATCCAATATGGAAGATGTTGACCCTTTTAGTATATACTTATTTTCTCTAATTATCATTCCCTATTCTCCACAATCTATTTCCTTAATGTCACTGTGTATATCATTCCTTCCTTCAGATGCAAAATATTTATGTAAAACTAAACATAGACACAAAAAGCTGGAGTAACTCAGCAGGACAGGCAGCATCTCTGGGAAGAAGGAATGGGTGACATTTTGGGTCGAGACCTTTCTTCAGACTGGATGTAGAACTATGTAGATCTTCCACCTCCACACATAAAGGCTATTGTTTTTGGTCCCTCATGGGACCTAATCTTTCCCTTGTCGTACTTCTTTAATTCACATACTATTAAGCATAGATCAGGATTTTCCTCGATTTTAACTGTTCACATCCTCTCTTTGCCCCCCTTGTCTTCCTCGTTTGCTTTTTTGCTCTCACTTCTGCAGTGCCGAATTCTAAGGGTCTCAGGGTGCTCACCTGAAATGTCACCTATCGTTTTTCCACAGAGATGCTTCCTGACCCATTGGGTTACTCTGGCACTTTGTGTCTACCTTTAGTATCGCTTTCTATTTCATTACCTTCAAGCCAATGTTGAATCCAATTGACTAGCTCACTCTAGGTATACCTTTCCAAACTAAATCTGGAATACATATCAGAGAAGGGAAATGTCTGAAGAAGGTCTCGACCTGAAACATTGTACATGTAACAACTAAGTTCTCTAGGGATGCTACCTGACCTGCTGAGTTACTCCAGCGCTTTCTGTCTTTCCTTGCTAAACCAGCAAACCATAGAAGTTGGGAGGTCATGTTGCAGTTGTATAAGACGTTGGTGAGACCACGTTTAGAATATTGTCTTCAGTTCTGGGCACCATGTTACAGGAAAGATATTGTCAAGCTTGAAATGGTTCAGAAAAGATTTACGAGGATGTTGCCTGGACTAGAGGATCTGAGCTATAGTGCGAGGTTGAGTAGGCTGGGTCTCTATTCCTTGGAGTGCAGTAGGATGAGGGTTGATCTTATAGAGGTGTACAAAAACATTAGAGGAATAGATCGGGTAGATACACAGAGTCTCTTGCCCAGAGTAGGGGAATCGAGGACCAGAGGACATAGGTTCAAGGTGAAGGGGAAAAGATTTAGTTGGAATCCGAGGGGTAACATTTTCACACAGAAGGAAATGGGTGTATGGAACAAGCTGCCAGAGGACGTAGTTGAGGCTGGGGGTATCCCATTGTTTAAGAAGCAGTTGGACATACATGGATAGGACAGATTTGGAGGGATATGGACCAAGCGCAGGCAGGTAGGACTAGTGTAGCTGAGACATGTTGGCCGATTTGGGCAAGTTGGGCTGAAGGGCCTGTTTCCACATTGTATCACTCTATGACTGTATGACCAACATCTGCTGTTCCTTGTTTCTACAGTTTCTACATATTATAGTCTGTGTGCAGGAACACATTTGGAATCCAAATGACTTCCTGAAAAGCCAACCCTTCACTCAGCTCATTTTTATTCACATTACCACTGATTAGTATCAACAGAATGGAAAGCTAATAGAATTAGTGATGTAATAGAATTAAAGAAGTGATTCAAAAGAGGAGCCTCAGAGTAAAACAAACAACTCTATAGAATTTTAAAAGAATAAAAAAACCCAAATAGGAACAGCGACAGGCAAAGTTAAAATAATATGTCAAAAGGTCCCTTCACACAAAGGGTGGTGGGTGTATGGAACAAGCTGCCAGAGGAGGTAGTTGAGGCTGGGACTATCCCATCATTTAAGAAACAGTTAGACAGGTACATAGATAGGACAGGTTTGGGGGGATATAGACCAAACTCGGGCAGGTGGGACTAGTGTAGCTGGCACAAGTTGGGCCGGGGCCTATTTCCACACTGTATCACTCTGTGACTCTCTGAGATGGTGCCCAGGTGGATAAGAAAAGTAGATTAAGATTAAAGGAAAATTAAAGAACATAGAACAGTACAACAGAGGAACAGGCCCTTCAGCCCACGATGTTTGTGCCCAACATGATGCCAAATTTAACTAATCTCTTTTGCCTGCATATGGAGTCATAGTCATACAGCATGGAAACAGGCCCTTTGGGCCAACCTGCCCACACCGACCAACATGTCCCATCTACACTGATCCCACCTGCCTACTTTGGCCCATATCCCTCTTGGTCTTGGTAATAGACTTGCCGTTAACAGTAGACTTCCTGCCCAGGACAGGAAGGCTCTGCGGAGAGCAGTGCGTTCGGCTGAACACACTATGGGTACTACACTTGCCCCCCTGCAGGACCTATACATCAGGAGGTGCAGATCCAGAGCCAGGAAAATTACCACCCCTGCAACGGACTGTTCCAGCTGCTAAGGTCAGGCAAATGCCTCCGCTGTCACGCTGTGAAAACAGAGAGGATGTGATGGAGTTTCTTCCCACAGGCCATCAGGACTGTTAACTCTTATATCACCAGGGACTAATTTACTGTATTAATTTAATTTTTGTGTTGTGTCTTTAAAAAAAAATAATTATATTCTGTTTTGTAGTTTTAGCACAATCCGTAGGCATCGCCACTTTCAGTTCACTACACATCTTGTGACAAATAAAGTAGACTTGACTTGACTTGACTTTCCTCTTACATTTGATCTCTTGGAACATATTGCCTCACACCTTCCCGGATTAAACCAATTCTCCATCCCGACCTCTAATAGGTCTATATCCTGAAGACAGCCTCTTCACTATCTGCAAGTCCACCAATTTGCATGGCATCTGTAAACTTACTAACCGAACTATCTAAATTTATTTTTAAGTAATGAATGGTGTCAAGTTAGGAAAAGGGGATGTACAACGAGATCTGGGTGTCCTAGTGCATCAGTCACTGAAAGGAAGCATGCAGGTACAGCAGGCAGTGAAGAAAGCCAATGGAATGTTGGCCTTCATAACAAGAGGAGTTGAGTATAGGAGCAAAGAGGTCCTTCTGCAGTTGTATAGGGCCCTAGTGAGACCACACCTGGAGTACTGTGTGCAGTTTTGGTCTCCAAATTTGAGGAAGGATATTCTTGCTATTGAGGGCGTGCAGCGTAGGTTTACTAGGTTAATTCCCGGAATGGCGGGACTGTCATATGTTGAAAGACTGGAGCGGCTAGGCTTGTATACACTTGAATTTAGATGGAAGAGAGGGGATCTTATCGAAACATATAGGATTATTAAAGGATTGGACACAATAGAGGCAGGAAACATGTTCCCAATGTTGGGGGAGTCCAGAACCAGGGGCCACAGTTTAAGAATAAGGGGTAGGCCATTTAGAACGGAGATGAGGAAAAACGTTTTCAGTCAGAGAGTTGTAAATCTGTGGAATTCACTGCCTTCGGCAGTGGAGGCCAATTCTCTGAATGCATTCAAGAGAGAGCTAGATAGAGCTGTTAAGGATAGCGGAGTCAGGGGGTATAGGGAGAAGGCAGGAACAGGGTAGTGATTGAGAATGATCAGCCATGATCACATTGAATGGTGGTGCTGGCTCGAAGGGCCGAATGGCCTACTCCTGCACCTATTGTCTTTGTCTATTGTCTAAGAATACATTTGACCTGCATTTCACAGCTTTAACATGGTGGTGCTGGCTCGAAGGGCCGAATGGCCTACTCCTGCACCTATTGTCTATTGTCTATTGTCTATTATATATATCATGAACAACAGAGGTCCCAGCACATATCCCTGTCTCGACCCGAAACGTCACCCATTCCCTCTCTCCTAGATGCTGCTTGACCTGCTGAGTTACTCCAGCATTTAGTGATACCTTCGATTTGTACCAGCATCTGCAGTTATTTTCCTACAATTGTACAGATTAAGATAGTGCATTAAGAGGGAACGAGAGATCAAAAAGATCAAATAGGAAAAAAATGCATGAAGTAAGCTAAGGATGGAATATAAAGAGGAAGAAATGTTTTAAAAAGACATTATAAAGATGTTCCTGCTCTGTATTTTGCATTGGTGTAACCCAGGACTTGAAAGTCTTAAGTGCAACTTTATCCTACCACAAACAGAGAGCAGTGCTGAACTATTATCAACCTCTTTGGTGACCCTTAGACTATCCTTGATCGGACGTTGCTGGCTTTACCTTGCACTAAACATTATTCCCTTATCATGTATCTATACACTGTAAATGGCTTGATTGTAATCATGTATTGTCATTCTGCAGACTGGATAGCAAGCAACAAAAGCTTTTCACTGTACCTGTGACAATAAACTAAACTAAATTGTTATCCAAAAACATTCTTTCACCGCTCGAGTTCTTACACTATTGCACAGAACTTATGATGCTCAGATATGCTTGCATTGGGAGTTGACCTACTATCTTTTCTGTTGCTATAAAATCATAAGCTTTGTTATCTTCATGGTTATAATTTCAATTGAAATTAAAGAATTCTTCCCCACCTGAATTAGCTTAATTAGCAACACTGTGGGTTGTTTGCATGAAGTTCTGATGAGGGTCAACAGAAGAGAATAATGCTCTGGTGTATGGGCAAAACCCATGCGATACCTTGACCCATCCGACCTCTGTGCCATGAGTGGCTCTGTGCCACTATGCAGTGCAGCATTATCATGGGGCTGATATTTGCAGCATCTTGCACAATATAGGAACGCTGTGCTCTTTGTCACCGATACTCATGGACAAAGGCACAGCTGAGAAAAATGAGCCTGCAGTGGCTCTGGGCAAAACATCAATGTCCCATTTGCATCACTTTGCTGGATTGTCTTGCATTGTGCGACTTATTTTACTCTCTGTGAAAAGTACAGGTTATAGCTTCCATCTTTAGCAGCCAAACTCTTGGAATTAGTTGCCACAGACAGGACAATGTCGAAAGGATGGCGTCTGATAAACAAATGTCAAATGCGTTGTGGATCATATCCAGAGGTGCCCAGGCAAATTTTCCATTGATTAGAAATTGACCCAGAAGTCATCACTATTGTGTGCACAGAATGCCTTTCTTCATACAAATTATACATAAAAAGACATATGCAAATATTTCTGTGTAAGTTAATCTTAAACAATGCCCAAATATATGGTTGCAAAGTCAACTAAGGTCAAATATAACACCGAAGAGAAGCTCCCAGCAAGTGCTGCACCAGCGCATAAGGGAAGGTCCTGGCGAGTAGGGTTGGCGGTAGCTGTAGATAAAGGTGGCGATGAGGTGACGCTGCGCAGCAGCTGCGGCTCACCTGCAATCTGTTTGTCTTTTGTGTTTTTTGTTGTTTTTTGTCTTAATTGTAGTGTTTAGACGTGATGTAGTGTTTTTTTGTGGTTGTGTGCTACGTGTGGGGAAACTGTAAAAATTGTCTCTTCCGAACGGACACGCGACCTTTTTTTCTGGGTCATGTCTCCGTTCCCGCTGCGGCCTACCATCGGCCAAACACGTGGAGCTGGCGGCCTCCAGCTGGGACCACCTGGGGCTCTGGTTCGCAGAGCCCGCGGACCAGACTTACCATCTGCGGAGCTGGCTGCCTTTGGAGGCTGTGGTGGCGCTGCAAGTGCGGCTGCGACTCGCCTTCGGAGGTGCCAGAGGCGGGCCGCATGGACTTGTGGACGTCAGAAGCTCATAGGCCCTGGGGTGGGGGCCGACCTCGGGAGCTCCGGCAGCGGTAGCGTCTTCGCTCGCCCTGAATCGTGGGGCTTGGGTCGGCCCACTGCGGACCTTTCACCATCCGGCGCGGCCTGGAATAGGCCGCGGGATTTTCTCTGCCCGGCGGGGGCTTCAATGTCGAGAGCCCCGACCGCCCCGACGTGGCAATTTCAACAGCCTCACCGCGGGAGAAGATGGCAGGGAAGAGAAAAGACATTCTGGCCTTCCATCACAGTGAGGAGGTGACTGGAGGAGACTCACTGTAATAGATGTTTTTTTTTGTTTAGTGTTGGTTTTGTGATTATGTGTGTTATTGCATTACTTTTCTTGCTTCTTATTGTTGGACTGTGGGTAACGGAATTTCGTCCAAAAGACATGTTTTTTGGATGATAATAAGGGCCATTCTGATTCTGATTCTGATTCTGATTCTGAGCCCGGTGGCCGGAATGACCACTGAGAACGAGGACGAGCCGGGGAAGGACGAACAAGGACAGCCGAGAACAAGGAACAAGGTAGGGCCCAGCGGATGACAACAACAAAGACCCAGTGGCAAAGAATTGCACTGTGCTGTGCATAAGTGACAACAAAGAACCATCGAACCACTGAAAATTGTAATCATTCTGATTCACCTTCAGAAAGGAATGGAGTTCAAGCTGAGGGAAAGGAGTTTGTATGAATTAGTTGGAGGAAATTTCCACCATTCCAAATCTGTCAAGTTAGAGAAAGGGAAGGATAAGGATTTGATGGCAAGGTACCCACAATGTACTGATGTATGAATTAGGAACAATGAGTAGGCCATCCTACCCCTCAAACCTGCTCCACCTCTCAATGTATAAGAAAATAACTGCAGATGCTGGTACAAATCGATTTATTCACAAAATGCTGGAGTAACGTCACCCATTCCTTCTCTCCCGAGATGCTGCCTGACCTGCTGACTCCAGCATTTTGTGAATAAATCCACCTCTCAATGTGTTTGTGGCTGATTTGATTAAACTTCAACTTTGCTTTTTTATCTTCCCACAGTTACCTTTCATCCCCATTCTGATAAGACACCATCTCTGCCTTAAAAATAATCAAAAGACTGCCCTTTTTTGGAGGAAATCTCCAAAGATTCACAATTCTCTGAGAGAAAAATAAATCACTTCAATTCTTTCTTAAATGGGTGAGCCCTTATTTTTAAATAATGACTCTTTACTCGGGATTCTTCCACAATCCTCTCCACATCCACACTGTTATAATTCCTCAAGTCTTATCTGTTTCAATCAAGGCACCTCTCATTTTACTGTCCAATCTTTCCCTCACAAGACATCTCAAACCTGTATCAGCCTAGTAAGCCCTTTCCGAACTGATTCCAGTGAATTAATATCCTTCCTCAACAGTACTCCATATGCAGTTTCACCAATGCCCTAACTAACTGAAGCATAGCAATCCAATATTTGGATTCAATTCCTCTAGCAATAAACAATTACATTCTGTTTGTTAGATGTCCTAATTACTTGTACACGCACAATAGATTTTCACTGATCATGTACTGGAACTCCCAAATATCTTCATCTCTGCAAATCTTTCATCATTTAAATACTTCCTTTTTCAGATTAGGTAAAATCGACGTACATATTGCTGAAAGCCATTTATGTGAGAAATGGGAGAGGACCAATGATAGTTTATTTGGAGACATAAGAGGCATATATATATATATATTTTTAAAATATATATATAATATTAAAAATATATAATATAATATATATATAATTTATATACATTATTTATATATATATATAATTATTTACATATATGAGGTATATATATATTTATATATATGCGTGCATGTGTAAACGTGTGTACATGTATATGTGTGAGTGTGTATGTACACAACAGGACAGGCAGCATCTCTGCAGAGAAGGAAGGGTGATGCTTCTTCAGACTAGTTATATATATATATATATATATATATATATATATATATATATATATATATATATACATATATCAATGTATATATGAGCCAAAGCATTATGACCACTGACAGGTGAAGTGAATAACATTGATTATCTTGTTACAATGGTACCTGTCAAGGGGTGGGATATATTAGGCAGCGAGTGAACAGTTAGTTCTTGAAGTTGAGGTGTTGGATGTAGGAGAAATGGGCAGGAGTAAAGACCTGAGCGACTTTGACAAGGGTCAAATTGTTATGGCCAGACGACTGGGTCAGAGCATCTCTGAAATGGCAAGGGTTGTGGGGTTGTACACACCAGCAGTGGTGAGTACCTACCGAAAGTGGTCTGAAGAGGGACAAATCACAAACCGGCGACAGGGTGTTGGGTGCCCAAGGCTCATCGATGCGCGAGGGCAACGAAGGCCATCTTGCCCGAACCGACAGAAAGCCACAGAAAATTTTAATGGTGGTCACGGAAGGAATGTGTCACAATACACAGCGCATCGCACCCTGCTGCGTGCGGGGCTGCGTAGCCGCAGACCGGTCAGAGTGCCCAAGATGACCCCTGTCTACCGTCGAAAGCGCCTACATTTGGCACGCAAGCATCGGAACTGGACCTTGGAGCAGTAGAAGAAGGTCGTCTGGTCCGATGAGCCCCATTTTCTTTTAGATCATGTGGATGGCCGCGTACGTGTGCGCCATTTATCTGGGGAAATGCACCAGGATGCACTATGGGAAGACGTCAAACCGGTAGAGGGAGTGTGATGCTCTGGGAAATGTTCTACTGGGAAACCTTGGGTCCGGCCATTCATGTGGATGTCAATTTGAAATCCTCATGAATGGGGAGAAGACAGGAATGAGGTACTGATTGAGAATGGTCAGCCATGATCACATTGAATGGTGGTGCTGGCCCGAAGGGTCGAATGGCCTACTCCTGCACCTATTGTCTAATGTCCATTGACACGTGCAGACATCGTTGCAAACCAGGTATATCCCTTCATGGCAATGTTATTCCCTGATGGCAGTGGCCTCTTTCAGCAGGATAATGCACCCTGCCACACTGCACATTGTTCAGGAATGATTATAATTTTAAATTATTTATAATTTTCTTTTATATATATATAAATATATACATATATGAGAAAGAATATAAACATAGCACAAAAAGTAAGGAAATTTGTGTTTGGTAGATTATTTCTTTGTTGTAACAATGCTTCTTGGCAATAAATCTTATACCGTTGGAAAGCCTGTTTATTTCCCTTTTAAATGGTGCCACATTTGTAAGGAACATGCATTTGTGGGATGAGCAGCAGAGCTGAGTATATGGGTTGCACCCATGAAAAATTTGCCAAATCTTCTCTGCCAATGCCAAACAGCTTATTCTGCTGTTGCTATTGACTCTTGTTTTGAGCTTCTGGTACCCCCAGGTGCTTACAAGAATGGGATGCCATCCCACAACAGTGTGTGACCAGGCTGTTGACCAGCATGAGGAGGAGGTGCCAGGCTGTTACGGCTGTGTATGGTTCTTCCACACGCTACTGTGGCTCCTGTTTATTAAATGAATAAATTGTTAAATTGCCAATATGTCTTGTTTCTTCAGACTTCAATCATCCAATCCACCAAACAACACCGAACAAGAGTCAATGGCAGAATAAGCTGTTTGGCACTGGCAGAGAAGATTTGGCAAATTTTTCATGGGCGCAACCCATATACGCAGCTCTGCTGCTCATCCCACAAATGCATGTTCCTTACAAATGTGGCACCATTTAAAAGGGAAATAAACAGGCTTTCCAACGGTATAAGATTTATTGCCAAGAAGCATTGTTACAACAAATAATCTACCAAACACAAATTTCCTTACTTTTTGTGCTATGTTTAGTAACCTTTCATCGAATTTGATGTTAATTTACTCGAAATTTGCCCAGAACCAAAAGCATCTGTGTAGACAGGAGCATACTTTCAACGATACGTTGAGTTATCTGGGACCAGATCACTTTCTATTCCCTTCGCTACAGTGCACACACTTTACAACATATAGCAACAAGCAATGAAAGTTTAACGGAATTTAAAAATTTCTATAGTAAACAAGAAGCAAAATTTAAGAGAAAAAATGAAAAAGTGCAAAAAGATTTTTACTAACCAATGATTCCAAGCACAAAAATGTGAACACGGTGTTATTCAGAGCACAGCGTGCCCACAATGTGACCACTGGACACTGTTCTCATACTGATTTCTAAGCTCCCTTACAAAATGTCGGTACGTAACCCACCACGATGCCCGTAGTTCAGGTCAGGGTCATTGCAAGTCATTGTTTAAATGTATTAAAAATCGCGATGAGTGCAAAAAAAAAAGTTGTAGCATTGAAGACGTTAGACAACGAGAGGGACTACAGAATGAGACATCGATAAAATAGGTGAGCAAACTGGATTTTTATTTCATGATTTTAAGTTCTATTCATTATTAAGTATTTCAATGGAAAGCTTAAACACAAAATATAAACAATAAAAAAGAAACAAGAAATATAAAAAACAGTTACTGTGCTTTTAATTTACACATTTCACCATGGACCAAATGGACACTCACGGCTCATGACGTTGCTCTGCAAAAACTTGGGGCATCAGAAAGTCATCTAATTGGGTGATAATTGATAAAAATCAAAAGCAATTTGATCAGAATTTAAGCAAATCAGAATGTGCCTTAAGTTGTTTAATTGCAAAATTAATGTAATCTTTTTGGTATAAATTAGCCTAAGGATTTGATGAAATCCTGCTTGAAAAAAGTCACCAAAAAAAGGCAAGAAAACACAGGGACATATCTGATATTTATCTTTGTGAAAACAGATTTACTTATTTTTATGTAAGAAAGAACTGCAGATGCTGGTTTAAAGCGAAGATAAACACAAAATGCTGGAGTAACTCAGCAGGATAGGCAGCATCTCTGGAGAGAAGGAATGTGTGACGTTTCGGGTCGAGACCCTTCTACGGGTCTGAAGAAGGGTCTTGACCTGAAACGTCACCCATTCCTTCTCTCCAGAGATGCTGCCTGTCCTGCTGAGTTACTCCAGCATTTTGTGTCCACCTTTTATTTATTTTTGCATCATCTCAATATTTTGGCTATACACCATGATCTATACTACTTAACATACAGGATATGAAACAATGGAAATATTGCATAATAAACAGGAAAATAACCTGGAAGTTTGGAGACCTTCAGTTTCACTACTGAGTGCTGTATTTATGGAAACACCTATATATATATATATATACACTTGACCAAGTTGACCCTTTGGGCCCAAACATATCCTGCATCGGTGCAGCACCCTCTCCTCCCCATCTCCTCCCCCTCCACTCCCTCCACTCCCTCCCTCCTTCCTCCTCCCTCCTCCCTCCCCCTCCCCCTCCCTCCACCCCCTTCCGTCCCCCCTACCCCTCCCCCCTCCATCCCTCTCAACCCTCTTTATCCTCCCTCCTCCCCCCTCCCTAGGAGATAGATTTAAACTTTAAAATGTCAATAACTTAAAAAATATAACCGATTTCAATGAAACTTCTTCCATTAGCACCAAAGGGATGACGGTGAGTAAGGTGGGCCTAAAATTGTCACGCTATCATGGACCGTTTTGGCTGTAGTTCAGGAACAAACAAACAAACAAACAAGAGTTTTTGTATATATATATATATATTTATATATATATATTCTCTCTCTCTCTCTATATATATATATATATACACACACACTGCACATCTGTGATGTTTATTATAGTGTTTACAGAGTACTATGTTTACATATCTGTGGTGCTGCTGCTGCAAGTATTTCATTGTTCCATTTCAGGACATAGGACAATAAAACGCTCTTTACTCTCTCCCTTGAATGTCAGTTCTTTTGCCGAGTCGCTCTCAGAGTCTTCATATCTCACACTGGCTATAATCGTCCTGCTTGGTAGACGTATATTTTGTGTAAAATGGTTCCAAGTCTTCTTGACCTATTTTGCTCAGATTTTCAAATGAAAGATTATCCACTAATCGCAGGAAAGAGATGGGAAGAGTGCCCAGGGAGAGTATTTATTAAGTTAGGAACACAAAATTCTTATAAGCTAGCTTGGAAGATAGTTATTTTTGATAACAGTTTTGAAGTGATTAGAGGCTTTGGGAATTGTTATTTATTAAACCAGAGAACCACCACACCACAAATTACACAATAGTGAAAAACACTGAGCCATTTCAATAAATGTCAGATCAATTGTCCAAGCATAGCTGGAGCTTGTGTTCTGACACAGAAATGCTAACCTTAAAAACATATCAAACAAATCAATACAATGCAACCACAATGAAAGACACATTGATCCCTGGATTGTGAATCAATAATTGGCATCCTAAAAAAATTCAGATAGCCTATTATCGAGAGATAAGTAACTTAAAAAGGGCACTAATATATAATAAAAACTCCTTAACCTGTACACTAATAATCCGTCCTTTTGTAAATATTGGAGTTTTCTTATGTTTATCGTGGTCTGAATTGAGCTAGCAGATAGCAATGGTTCCCAAGGGCTATCAGCTGTTTGTGCTCAGATTCACTCGGGATTCTGCACATGCGTGGTGATAGTTGGAAGTCCGAGGTGCTCTGGAGTTCAGCTGTTGGCACAGCTTCAATCCCTGGGCTCATCACTGATGACACTGGGCGGGCAATGCATTTCAGGTGAGAGGGTCAGAGTCTAAATTGAAAAGGATCACCAAGCCTGGGGGAAAATGCTACGTGCACATAACAGCTCTATTTAGTTGCCTCCATTTTAACATATCAACTATTTGTCAGTTTGTTCTTTTCTTCATTAATACTGTTTTACCTTTTCCGAAATTATGTGATATATTAAAATTTCCCAGGATATTGGAATTAAGAAATAGAGGGCATAAGTTTAAGGTGAGAAGGGAAATATTTAATACATGGATATATATATATAATATCTAAATAAGTAGTACATAGGTATTAAATATCTAAATATATTAAATATTTAGATACATGGATATGTATCAAATGGAGGGCAGCTCAGATTAGTTCAGATTAGATCAGATTAGAACAGACTGGAAGTCCTGTTCCAGTGCCATACTGTTCTGTGTTCTATGTGTGCAAGGATGATATTATGATCTAGTTGTGATAGATAAGCACGTGTTACAGATAGATTTGAGTTTATCTGACGTGAAAACGAGTCTTGTTACTATTTGCAAGGCAACCTGTCTCTAAGTAATTCTTTGGAGACGCTAGAAAGATGTCTTCTTTGCCCCCTTTCAAATCATAGGCAGCTTGTCATACACCTGGCTGCTGCCAAATCCAATCTGTCCATAGTCCCTTAGTTCATCTATTAATAGCCCATATTTGTTGTACAAACGCTGAGAACATATTGAGCCACTTAAATATTTATTAATTACAAAGAGAAAATGACAAAAAATACTCACAACATTTTCAAAAAAATCGTCTTAATAATTCTGTTCAGTAGCAAGAATATTAAATTGAGCTATGGAGAACTCATCCAGTTGCAAGTATAAAATTAGGTCATCTCTGGTACATCATGTTCTTGCAGTACATTCTAATATCACACCACCATGAAGATGTTTCCTTAAAATCCTGCACAACGAGCAGACATGTTCTGATTACAGTAGACAGTTTTGTTTTCTGTACTCTGCTCACATATGCCTTACCAGTCTGTTCCAATTGTCATGTCCTATTTTATTTGAACTGAATCTGTCTGTTTAATTTTAGATCTTGGACCTGGATCTCTGATCATCACGACCACAGAATATTGAAGTGGAGTTCTCTAATCCCTGTTTACTAATCAGATGCACTACATATTTAGAGCAGTAGCATCCCCAAAGCACTGATGCAAATGCGCTCAAGCCTGCATTAGTTCTTTGATCCCCATAGGTACACCACATGGCCCTCAAAGAACCACAGACATACGTTAAAAAATGTTTTTCACTTAATAAAGATAATGATGATTAATGCACAATAATTTGTATTTATTTCTAATATTAGTTGTCCACTGAATTTCAGTGCCACTGATGTGTTATGCATCACCTTTCAAATCAATACTCCTCTGCAATGTACAAACCTGCCCACCAGTCTTGTAAATATATGTAACAGATTATATTTCTGAACAGTTGTTGTGCTATAAGAAACCATTGGAAGATTGAGACTACAAGTGGAAAGACATTATTAGTAGTGACTGCTGTGAAAATCTTCATGTAAATCCACACTTCCCCTCCCTTTGATACAGCATGGCAAAGAGCCAACAGGATACATGAGATGAGAATCTCATTAATATTTGAAGGAGTGCACCCGTTACATGCAGACCTCCATGCAAATCATGAACTGGCCTGGTTGGCCCGCATGGAATGTATTTGTTTTTTTTTCTCTCTTTAAGGTAACTGAATGAATAATTTTCAGCTATCATCCAATCTCTTCAAATTGTGGAGGCAAAGTCAAAGCTTCAAAATGGATTTTTCAGATAGAGCCTGAGGCAAGGTTTTAGGATTTCATTGAGTTTTTTTTTTAAAAGAGGAAACAAAAAGAACTCTTGGTGGAGACTGTTGGAAACAGTGTCTGTTAATCATATATATCACATTGCTTTTGAAATATTTCCTGCAAAGTAACAAACATGTATGATGGAACACAGATCAACTTTGATGCAATCAATATTGATCAAGACGCAGGTGTATTATAATACCCCATTATTATAATACATTATTATTATAATACACCAGGAGGCCACGGTGGCAGATGCCTCCCAGGAGGCCGCTGAGAAGCCGACCCACGGAGCCTCACGGGTCAGAGCGTTGCTGGTCGGAGCCTCGTGGGTCAGAGCCTCGTGCATCAGAGCCGGAGTCTCGTGGGTCGACAAGCCTCTCGCATTGGCGGAGCCCTGTGGCTGGAGCGTGGGTCGGCGCCGCGGAGTGGTCAGGAGGCGATCCGGTGACGATCGTGGAGGAGGTCGATGAGGGCGCCGGCGGTTGTGGACAGGCCACCTGGGAGTCAAAGGACGTTCTGCTGGGGACAATGGAGAAACCGGCGTGGTGGGACCGCCGTGAGGCGGGGGGGGGGGAAGAAACAACAAAGGACCCGGAGTGCGATACTTTGTCAGCGCCCTTTGCATGGCAACTATATGCATACCTTGGATATGCAAGCAAAGAATTTCACTGTAACTTGTCACATGTGACCAAATAGTAAATTATTCAGTTCAGAAACTATTTCATAATTCTTTATTTTGCAAAGACATTCCTTTCAATATCTCTTAACGACTTCTTGTCAAACGACTTTTCAGCCACTCATCTTGGGCTGACATTTTGTGTGGAAATCTACTTCTCGTGACATCTGGCCGTATCACTGCTCTGGTATTAATGTGAAGCAGCTTCCAACAAGTAGCTTCCAACAATCTATCCTTGAGTAAAATACAAAAACTGAACCTGAACTTGGCAGGCCAGGCAGCATCTGCAGATGAAATGGAGAGAGGGGTTGACCTTTCCTCACCTTAACCCACCTGCTAGTTCTTTCCCCAACCCTCCCCCTCACCTCACTTTATCAGTCACCTCCCTTCTACTCCTTCAGTCTTAAGAAGAGTTACGAACCAAGATGCTGTCTGCCTGTCCATTCCCTCCACAGATGCTGCCTGACACACTTAGTTCCTCCAGCGGTTTGCATTTCATTTAAGCTTACAAGGTAATGTGGAATCAGTGGTGATGACGAGTCTGATGATGGCTTTCATACTTATATTAATCCTCTTGCTTTCCACACGAAAAAAATGAGTGCTTTGTGTCTTATTCCTCCTCCAGACGCAATTCCACCTGCTTGGCAGTATTTTTTAGGATGAAACACACCTCCAAGGTATCCCAGTGAGTGCTGATGACAACTTCCTCACCAAATCAATAATTATAGTGCTTCATCATGTGGAATTTCTTTAATCAGAGGGTGGTGAATCTGTGGAAATCATTGCCACAGGCGGCTGTGGAGGCCAAGACATTGGGTAATTTTAAAGTGGAGATTGATGGGTCCTTGATTAGTAAGGGTGTCAAGAGTTATAGGGTAAAGGCAGGAGAATTGTGTTGAGAGGGAAATATAGATCAGCCATGATTGAACGGCATCAATATTTCAGAAGCTTTCTCCGTATCACCTTTGGTGCTTATTTTGATCTCTTTGATAAACTTTAAAGCCTTATTTGTGTTGTGTCTCACAAATATTATGAACTGAATTTGAAGAGAGGATTTTCTTTGTCTCCCACAAACCTTAGATCTGAAAAAGTTGGATCACTGTATTCTGCAGCGTAGCTCTCTCCCTTGTCACCCTCTCTCTCTCTCTCGCTCTCCCTTTCCCTTTCTCCCTCTCTCCCTCTCCCCCTCTCTTTCACCTTCTCTCTCTCCCCCTCCCTTTCTCACATGCTGATCTCACCACAACATTTAATCACTGCTGTCAATGCAGTTAAGCATATTTAAGCCACCAGCCCCCCTCTCCCACCTGCACCCACCAACCCCATCCTGATAGAATCGATTTGAAAGGAACCAAAGTCACCAGCTACATTAAGCAAGCTTTCATTCAGATGGCACCATCTCAACTTTAAATACTCACGTGAACTGGGTTTCAATCTCATCTCTGTTTCACTGGCGAGATTTATGAGCCTTGGGAAAGTAGTGTCGAAGACAATAAATTTGAAGATCAGTGAAATTCAATTTAAAAAGACCTAATTAATGTCTCATAAGAATGTTAATTGCTGCAATGTAAACCCTCACCAAAGCTCACTCCACCGAACAAATTAAGTTACCAATTCACATGGTTTGAAATGTGCTTCTGTTAAACCCAGAAATTATAACCAGGATTCAATGAAAAACTTATACAATTATTTTAATTAACTACCATCCCCCAACATGGTAGTTGGAATTCTCTGCCTCAGAAGGCAGTGGAGGCCAATTCTCTGAATGCATTCAAGAGAGAGCTGAATAGAGCTCTTAAGGATAGCGGAGTCAGGGGGTATGGGGAGAAGGCAGGAACGGGGTACTGATTGAGAATGATCAGCCATGATCACATTGAATGGCGGTGCTGGCTCGAAGGGCCGAATGGCCTCCTCCTGCACCTATTGTCTATTGTCTATAACATAATCATCGTTCGAGGTTAAAGCTACTTTCTTGAATGGGGATTTCTACCCAATGTTCCCTTTCACCAATTCTATTTAAATACAGCCATGAACTAGAAATTCTCAGGTAATTTTAAATGCCTGAGTGTCGTATTATTGTAAGAATACCTACATTGTTATCGGGACAAGTATGCTAAGTGAACCTAGTATTCTACATCACTCACTAGTACACTGCAGTCAATGGAGAAGGTGAGCGTAGTTTCTCTTGGCACCAGGTGGCCTGTCGGCTGAAAATGAACATGGTGTGAGACTTCAATCAAGGAACAGAGCTCAAATCCTTCATAGAGAACAACTTATCACCAACAAAATATCAGAGAAATGGCCAAGATTCTGCTGCTCATCCCCTCTTGTCCCTTTTCCTGAAAGACAACAGGTGGAAGGACAGTTAACAATGAGCAGGCATCTTCTCTATTGCTTTCCCATCCTGATCTGACCTTTAGAATTTTAAACTCTGGCTGCCATCCCTCTGATCTCTCTTTTGTTACAGCTAAAACCCCTTTCATTTTGTGCACATTTGTCACCTTGCATATTGTGAAAATATTGTCACATGCAGGTATTATTGCTTAAAGGACTTTATTGAGCCAATTGCTTTTTATTTCCCTTATCATGTATCTATACACTGTAAATGGATTGATTGTAATCATGTGTGGGAAGGAGCCGCAGATGCTGGTTTAAACCAAAGACAAAAAGCCAAAGTAACTCAGCGGGACAAGCAGCATCTCTGGAGAGAAGGAATGGGTGACATTTCGGGTCGAGACCTGTCTGAAGAAGGGTCTCGACACAAAACGTCACCCATTCATTCTGTCTGTCTGTCCTGCCGAGTTACTCCAGTTTTTTTGTCTTCGATTGTAATCATGTATTGTCTTTCTGCTGACTAGTTAGCAAGCAATACATTTTTCACTGTACCTCGGTACACATGACAATAAACTACACTGAAATGAATTGATTTCTGTCTTGGATATCTTCATAGCTATTTTCTGCCTTGGATATCTTCATAGCTATTTTAAGGAATGCATTTGTTTTCCAAAGTGCACCATCAGTCCTCCATCTAACTCAGGGTAAAACAAAATGAGTTGAAATGACAGCGGGAGCCTTTTTTGAGCAAAGGGATTGAACCTTGCTTTGAGCAAGAGCATTAGAAACATAGAAACATAGAAAATAGGTGCAGAAGTAGGCCATTCAGCCCTGGGAGCCAGCACCGCCATTCAATATGATCATGGCTTATCATCCAAAATTAGTACCCCGTTCCTGTTTTCTCTCCATATCCCTTGGTTTCGTTAACCCTAAGAGCTAAATCAAACTCTCTCTTGAAAACATCCAGTGAATTGGCCTCCACTGCCTTCTGTGGCAGAGAATTCCACAGATTCACAACTCTCTGGGTGAAAAAGTTGTTCCTCATCTCAGTCCTAAATGGCATACCCCTTATTCTTAAGCTGTGACCCCTGGGAATATTTTTTCTGCATCTAGCCTGTCCAATCCTTTAAGAATTTTATATGTTTCTATAAGATCCCCTCTCATCCTTCTAAATTCCAGTGAATATAAGCCCAGGCGATCCATTCTTTCATCATACGTCAGTCCTGCCATCCCGGGAATTAACCTGGTGAACCTACGCTGCACTCCCTCAATATCAAGAATGTCCTTCCTCAAATTAGGAGATCAAAACTGTACACAATACTCCAGGTGTGGTCTCACCAGGGCTCTGTACAACTGCAGTAGGACCTCCTTGCTCCTATACTCAAATCCTCTCGTTATGAAGGCCAACATGCCATTTGATTTCTTCACTGCCTGCTGTACCTGCATGCTTACTTTCAGTGACTGGTGTACCAGAAAACGCAGGTCTCGTTGCACCTCCCCTTTTCCAAATCTGACAGCATTCATATATTAATCTGCCTTTTTGTTCTTGCCACCAAAGTGGATAATCTCATATTTATCCACATTATACTGCATATGCCATGCATCTGCCCACTCACCCAACCTATGCAAGTCACCCTGCAGCCTCTTGGCATCCTCCTCGCAGCTCACACTGCCACCCAGCTTTGTGTCATCTGCAAATTTGGAGATATTACATTTAATTCCTTTGTCTAAATCGTTAATATATATAATGTAAATAACTGGGGTCCCGTGCACTGAGCCTTGCAGCGCCCCACTAGTCACTCTTTGCTTCCTGTCTGCCAATCAATTCTCTATCCATGTCAATATGCTACCCCCAATACCATGCGCTCTAATTTTGTCAACTAATCTCTTGTGTGGGACCTTGTCTATTGATGTCTATTATTTATGATTGCCATTTTGTTTTGAGGGGACAATATTTCAATTATTACATTGGAGTCTGAGGAGTCCATGGTGCCAAAAGGTGGGTAAATAACCATTGAATTCAAATCCTTGAAAAGATATAGCAGGGTTCCTTCCGGGTCAAAGTGAGGACCATTGCTCTTTCTGATTGAAGAAAGCTAATGGCATGTTGACCTTCATAAAGAGAAGATTTGAGTATAGGAGTAAAGAGGTCCTTCTGCAGTTGTACAGGGCCCCGGTGAGACGACATCTGGAGTATTGTGTGCAGTTTTGGTCTCCTAATTTGAGGAAGGACATTCTTGCTATTGAGACAGTGCAGCGTAGGTTCACGAGGTTAATCCCCGGGATGGCGGGACTGTCATATGAGGAAAGATTGGAAAGACTGGGCTTGTATTCACTGGAATTTAGAAGGATGTTACAGAAACATATAAAATTCATATAAGAACCAGGGGCCACAGTCTAAGAATAAAGTGGAGGCCATTTAAAACTGAGATGCGAAAAAAACTTTTTCACCCAGAGAGTTGTGAATTTGTGGAATTCTCTGCCAAAGAAGGCAGTGGAGGCCAATTCACTGAATGAATTTAAAAGAGAGTTAGATAGAGCTCTAGGGGCTAGCGGAATCAAGGGATATGGGGAGAAGGCAGGCACAGGTTGCTGATTTTGGATGATCATCCATGATCACAATGAATGGCGGTGCTGGCTCGAAGGGCCAAATGGCCTCCTCCTGCACCTATTTTCTATGTTTCTATGATTAATATTGATGAAATTAACCTGGCAAAAAGGACATGACTTGAAATTCTATGGAAGAAACAAAATGCAATAATTTAGTTAGCAATAGGAAGACAGTGATAGGGTTTCAGGAGAACACATTCAGCTCAGTGAAATGCTTAAGCATGAGCTGGAACATCGAGAATTGTGAGGTAAACATATGTACTGGGAAGGAAGGACAAAGAGAGACCACATAAAGCAAATGAAGGAGTTTTAAATATGGTACAGGAATCAGAAATCTGGAGTTACTTAAAAGGTTTTTTTTTGTGTGGAAGAACAAATTGAGAAAGTTGGTAAAAATACTCCCATGGGATCCTTAGCACCACTAACAGGCAGGTAAGCCACACTGTATGTACTGAAACAAGTTGGGGGCAGGAATGTCATGGTACCACAGTGGGAGCCATGGGGTGAGTTCATCAAACTGTAATTATCTGTGACATTTTAACTGACCAAAGAAACTCTTTTGTTTCTTTCATTTGCAGTGATTATGGTGCGGAGAACAATGCAGATTTGCATGTTGCAATTATTAATTAAGGATATAACGTACTGATCCAATGGAAGAATGGAGTTGAGAATTTGAAGAGTTTAAGGAAATAAAAGGTAACCATAGATGGAAGGCTGCAGCCTGCATTAAAAACCACTTCATTTGATTAATGGGAGGAAGGAAAAGTCCAGGTGATTAGTGGCAGGACCTGCATGCTGTAGGATTCACTGGTGGACATAAGGCCATGAGGTCATAAGTTATAGGAGCAGAATTAGGCCATTTGGCCCACCAAGTCTACTTTGCCATTTAATCATAGCTGATCTATCTCTCTCTCCTAACCCATTCTCCTGCCTTCTCCCCATCACTCCTGACACCCATATTAATCAAGAAATATCTATTGACTTGGCCTCTACAACCTTCTGTGGCAAAGAATTGCACAACATTCACCACCCTCTGACTAAAGAAATTCCTCCTCATTTCCTTCCTAAAGGAACGTCCTTTAATTCTGAGGCTATGACCTCCACTCCTAGACTCTCCCACTTGTGGAAACATCCTCTCCACATCCACTCTATCCAAGCATTTCACCGTTCGGTACGTTTCAATGAGGTCCTCCCTCATTCTTCTAAATTCACTGACCTAACCAAGTCAGCCAAGGTGAGTCAAATAGCACAATTACCTACAGTGATCCCCAGCTATGCCTTGTCAAGCCTGTCACATCACATCACAACTGCTTGTAATGGAGTAGGAGTGTTTGCCATGGCACTGAACATCTTGAATTCCTTCATTGGAAGCACACACAAGCCCCAAGTAAATGGCAGATGAAGGAAAGCAGTTCAGTTTATCAGTTTAGTTTATTGTCACATGTACCGAGGTACAGTGAAAAGCTTTTGTCGAGTGCTAACCAGCCATCAGAAAGCCAATCCACGATTTCAAATACAATCAAGCCATTTACAGCATATAGATACATAAGGGAATAACGTTTAGTGCAAGGTAAAGTAAGTAAAGTCCAATCAAAGATAGTCCGAGGGTCACCAATGAGGTAGATAGTAGTTGAGGACTGCTCTCTACTTGTGGAAGGACAGTTCAGTCACTTGATAACAGGTGGGAAGAAATTGTCCCTGAATCTGGAGGTGTGCGTTTTCACGCTCACACCTTCAGAAGCACAATTTGCTGTTCCCATGGCAGTCTGTGGGTCCCACATTAGCCTCATCAGTCACGTCAGAATGGACACAAGTCACCTTCAATCCTGAGGCACTCACGAAGGAAGCTTCCAAGGTTTCCCAGGGCACTATTCCTCACATCCTTATATTTCTCATCCATTTGCACTTCATTGGTGACATCAAAGGGAAACACAACATCGGGGTTTGTGTGTGTATCCAGCTCAGCCTCACCACTTGACAGCTCCGTGCTCTCTGATTTATCACACAGCCTGTCCTGCAAGTAGGATGAGCAGCATTTCTTGCAATTAAATGTCAGGGTGGAGTACAATATTTTAAATCACCATTCCTGGCGACGGGTAACGTGACAAATTTATTTAAATAACATTGAAATATACAAACATGAACATTAAACATTTGTTTAAAGTACTAGATTTGTGGAAAAAGCGACTGAATGTTATTTTTACATTTAAATCTACACTTGCGTATTTTAATCATTTTATCTCATCACTTTTGTTTGTTTTAGGAGTACGACTGGCACCATCCTGAAGCAATTATTAAACGCAATCTGCCAACCATTCTAATTTGCCACAAAGTGTCCATGTATTACTTTAAATTTAAAATTTCTCTTCTCTCACTCCTCGTCCCACTCGCTCAATAATCCCTCTGGAGAAGCTCCATTTTTATCTTTAAGATTTGACGTATGCCTTTGGGAAATTGGGAAAAAGGAACAGAAGGCAGGACAGACTCCAAAATAGCTAATGTTCTCTTGAATTGTGATTATTCTCTGCTTTCCACTATTATTTTCATAACAGAGCAGTTTTCATGTTTGTATAAGTTCCTATAAAACTATAATGGGTCAAAAGGTCTGCTTATACAGAATTCTTCTTTTCTATAAATTTGTGAAATAGAACGGTGATTTGAAAAGAAAACCTATGAATAACGCATTGTATTGAACATTGCATTATTTTTGGGAAGGCCGATTACGGACACAAACATACTAACTTTTTTTGAGCAAGTTAGTTTTTAGTTTGGTTTTAATGTAGTTTAGTTCAGTTTAGAGATACAGTGTGGAAACAAGCTCTTCGGCCCATCGTGTCCATGTCTGAAGAAGGGTCTCGACCCGAAACGTCACCCATTCCTTCTCTCCCGAGATGCTGCCTGACCTGCTGAGTTACTCCAGCATTTTGTGAATAAATCGTGTCCATGCCAACTGTCGATCACTAGTTCTATGTTATCCCACTTTCACATCCTACACACTAGGAGCAATTTACAGAAGCCAATTAATCTACAAACGTGCGTCTTTGGTTTGTGGGTGGAAACCGGAGCACCTGGCAAAAAAACTGGTCCCAGGGAGAATGTACAAACTTCGTACAGACAACACTCATAGTCAGGATTAAACCTGGGCCTTTGGTGCTGTGAGGCAACAACTCTACTATTGCGTCATTATGCCGCTAAACAACAAGGTTGTGCTTAAATGAGGCCTGAGGCTCATGGCCATTGGTGACAGCGCACTTGCTGGGGGTATCTGCTAAGGACAACACAGCCAGCAAAGTTAGGAAAATGAGGCTAAAATGAAAGCACAGACAGTAGCTGATAGTCATACAGCATGGCAACAGATCCTTCAGCCCAACTTGCCCATGCTGACCAAGCACCATTAACACTAGTCCCACTTGCCTGCATTTGGCCCATATCCCTCTAAGCCTTGCCCACCCATGTACGTCCAAATGTCCTTAAAATGTTGTTATTGTATCTGCCTCAACTACCTCCTCTAGCAGCTCATTCCATACACCCACCACCCTCCGTGTGAAACGTTGATCCACAGGATCCTATCTTTCCCCTCTCTCCTTAAACCCATGTCCTCTAGTTCATGATTCCCTTACTCTGGGTAAAAGATTATTTCTGGGGAAAAGAGTCATTTATTTTATTTCTGTTTGCAGACTATATATTGGTTGACCCACTATATTTCAAAGATACTCTTATGCTGGTGCCACATTTTCATTCCTCCCCTTCCCCACCTCATCCATGCCTGTGTTTGCTTATCTCAGCCTAACCCAGTGCTATTCTGAAACTTTCTTCCACTCCCCCCACCTCCTGCATCTTGTGGAATACAGTCCACTCAAGCCTCACAGCAGTCAAGGAGCAGTTACAGGTCCCACTCTCCATCTTCCACACCAACAATATGTTCATAACTTCATAAGTTCTAGGAGCAGAATTAGCTCATTCGGCCCATCAAGTCCACTCCGCCATTCAATCACGGCTGATCTATCTTTCCCTCTCAACTCCATTCTCCTGCCTTCTCCCCATAACCTCTGACACCCGAACTAATCAAATGTAATAAAATACAACCTCATTCAAACCCATGTGAACAAACATTTTCACCTTGGGGGTGGATGAGTTGAGTGTAATGGATTATCCTAATAATTTAAGATAATAACGTGGCCAGCACCTTTTCCACCCACTTAGCTTCAATGTCAGAAGGACAGACAGTCTACAACTTATTACAACCTATGCTCGCTGTCGTTTTTAATGATGATATTAAAATTCAGCTTTAGCAGTTCCACAAGACAACCCACAGAAACTGACAAAAAGACAAAACTCACTTGCTTTTCCCTACAGGGAGTGGAGAACTATAGTTGGAACAAAAGAGAGCTGGGTCAGATAAAAATGGTTCAGGATAGTTATCAGCTGGGGGATTGATTCGTTAGAAATGAAAAGTGAAGGGCAGCGCACCCAAAGTGTACTACATAAAGTCAGAGTGGTGAAGCTGTCACCCAGCGCTGAAGGTAGGAAGCCGTTGAATCCTGCGTCCAGAGGAAGGCAAGGAAGTAAAAGAAAGCTTAAGACTCACCTTAAATCATATTTGAAGGGAACTCAGGTCATGTAATTGTTGAGGGACAGCGCACCGGTGATAAATTTGGATTGTTTTAAGAAAACTGCAAGCCTGTATT
The DNA here is from genome assembly GCF_053455715.1 of Rhinoraja longicauda. Lineage (NCBI taxonomy): Eukaryota > Metazoa > Chordata > Chondrichthyes > Rajiformes > Arhynchobatidae > Rhinoraja > Rhinoraja longicauda. The sequence continues at coordinate 63,115,189 of NC_135957.1, read as the reverse complement.
TCAGACTCTCTCTGTACAAAAAAAAAATACCAAGGGCTTCGAGGCAAAAATAAAATCTCTATCCACCAAGACCTCAAAGTTCACCCTTCCTTATAATTTGGACCCCCATGCAGTTGTTGAACGACGTTGCTCCTAGTCTCACTCAGCCAGACATATACCCACATTTTCGCACATTCAATTCCTATAGATTCCAGAAATTATTTTACACTCATTTTTGAACATGCTCTGGTTGATTCTGGTTGATTACTGCGCAAACATCTCATAAGTGGTTATATCGCACAGGTCGCAAGGCATTTTCTGACGAGTTGAAGATGCTGCTCCGAGTTTGTCTGCAGTCCAGCTCCCAAATTGGCTAATGTGCAATTTTTGTTGTTGTTTGCTGCCTTGCAACTTAACTTGTCAAACCTTGGCAGATATATGAAAAAATAAGCGCTGCGGTAAACGGACGCAACCGACTTTAAAAGATGCTTGCTTTTCAGAAAATATGTCCCGTAATGTTAATTATAATGTTTATAACTCACGGTGTTTTGCAATGATCAATAATTATTTTACCTAAGCACAGGTGTACAAGGTACTACTAGCACCAACCCCTGGGCCTGATTATTAGTCAGTTGTAAATTCTTTGGGATGAATCAATTTAATGACATGGCCAGCCAGAGCAAGCTGAAGCTGTTAGCACAGAGCGACGTTAATTATTTACCACAATCTGCCACTCAACAGGACAAAGAATGAACACGAAAGGTAATAGGAAAGCCAACTATAAAATATTTTCTGCATTGGTCTTGGGATAGGATAGTGGAGAACCTTGGGATCATAAAGAAGATTTACATCTATAACATTTGGCCCTTCATTATTGTTGAGAGAAATATCTTGCATGTTGGAGCGAGGTCAGACAATAGTATTGGAACTTGTATGAGTTTTCTTCCATTTAAATTAGGAGAAGCAAAATCTACTAAATTCTGATAAAACTGGTGGTTTGCCCAAGTTTTGGTGAACACACAGATGGTAAAGATGCAATCTATCATGCATGTCCAGCCAGGAGGCTTTATCTAGCAGATTGCCAAGGGATGAAGGGTATATTTTATATTTTGCTTGGAATAGAAACTCTTTCCAAGCTAAGAAAATAATGGCATTCTGAAATGTATTACTGAAAATTAATAAGAAAATGAAAATAAATCACCGTCAGGAAACCCATCATCATTAATTTAAGCTCTTGGAACCGGTCGTATTTTTAACCTCTTCAACTTTATTTTATCTTTATGTAGCATAAAACAAAGAAGGGATAAGAGGAGGAACTGATTAGGTAAACAGAAGATTGGAAATGAACATTAATCATTGAACAAAATGAAAGAATAAAAGGAATAATATTTGTCTGAAGTTGAAGATTGATTATATTATTTGAAGGCTTTTAGAAGGACTACAGTCAGACATAAATTGCATTTTTCCATTTAATTGTAATGTGCTGCAGTAAAATTGCTATTTATGTGCTCATCGTCAGTCAGGTGTGTAGTTTTTGTTCTGAATATTGAGTTAAATGGTTTCTGGAGGTCAAGATATTTATTATAGGCTGCTTGGGAAGTCAGGGACGAAGATTTTGTAGTAGAAGTTAAATTCAGAATGTTCATTGCAGATTTTAAGATTTTGTGATCCATAATCAACGTCCATCAATATTAATATTGGAATGGATAATAGAAAATCGACTAAGACACGAGGAAGGATTAATGTGCATAAATTAAATTAAAACCCATAGGATTATTCATGGTAGTTATTCATATATATCTTAGAGTGAACCACTGTAACACATGATATGCAGTCATTATAAACCAAAGATGTTTCAAGGTATGTGTTAATAATTTATTATGCTGCTCATCAGGCTACATTATAAGTATGTAGGGCAATAGAACGAAGGTTATCAGAATGACTCTAAAATATTTCTTCATGTATTCAGATTTCAGGTTTGATCAGGGACATTCTGTGAAAAAGTGACTTGGGTTCAATTTATGAAACCATTAGAAAACAAATGACAAGTGTGATTATAGAGCAACAGGGGTCTTAGTAAAAATGATTTTTTAATTACAATTATTATTCATGTACAATTGACCAACAGTCGACTTGTTACCACTTATTATATCAAAGGGAACAGATTAGTTAGTTTTGCAGCTTTGCAATATATTGTATCATCTTTAGTCAAATTAAAATATGTTGAATTTTAATTTCATTTTAAAGGAATACCTAACTGCCATTCCTTTTTGAGGCCACCATTTTGTCTTTGTTTTGGCTTTATAATAATATAATATATTCCTTTATTCGTCCCACACCGGGGAAGAGATCATTCATTATAAATAAAAGTAAAGCCAAGGATAAATTGTCATCAGTTTTCTGTGTGTTCTTGGCTGTTATTGTTGACTCGTCTGCTGGGAGCAGTGCTGGTTGTGCAGTCTCACAGCAGCGGGAAGGAAGGACCTCCTATATCTCTCCTTCACGCACTTGGGGTGAAGGAGTCTGTCACTGAAGGAGCTACTCAGTGCGGTAACAGTGTCCTGCATGGGGTGGGAGTCGTTGTAAAGCAGCGATGCTAACTTTGCCATCATCCTCCTCTCTCCTACCACCTGCACTGAGTCGAGAGGGCAATCCAGGACAGAGCTGGCCTTCCTGACCAGCTTGTCGAGTATCTTCCCTTCCGCCGCTAAGATGCTGCTGCTCCAGCAGACCACTCCATAGAAAATGGCTGATGCAACCACCGTGTTGTAGAAGATCCTTAGGAGTGCACCCTGCACTCCAAAGGACATGAGTCTCCTTAGCAGATAAAGTCTGCTCTGGCCCTTTCTGTATAGCGCATTGGTGTTTTCAGTCCAGTCCAGTTTATTGTTGAGGTAGACACCCAGGTACTTATAAGAATCCACCCTCTTGATGTCCATTCCCTGGATGTTCACCGGTGTCGGGGGGACATGGCTGCACCTGCGGAAATCTACCACCATATCCCTAGATTTCCTTGTGTTGATCCGGAGGCAGTTCCGCTGGCACCAGTCCACAAACTCCTTGATCAGTTCTCTATACGCCCTGTCCTTGTCGCCTGTGATGAGGCTGACGATGGCAGTCATCAGAGAACTTCTGTAGATAGGAGTTTGCAGAGCTGTGCCTGAAGTCCGCAGTGTGCAGGGTGAACAAGAATGGCGCTAGCACTGTTCCCTGCGGAACCCCAGTGCTGCAGACCACCCTGTCCGAGACCAGGTCCTTTGTCCTCACATACTGTGGTCGGTTGGTGAGGTAGTCCAGAATCCAGGATGTGAGGTGGTGATCCATCCTGTGCACTCCAGCTTGCCCCCCAGAAGCCCTGGCTGGATGGTGTTGAATGCACTGGAGAAATCAAAGAACATGATTCTCACAGTGCTATCCGGCTTCTCCAGGTGTGAGAGAGCTCTGTTCCGCAGGTAGATGATGGCGTCCTCCACCCCGATGCGAGTCTGGTAGGCGAATTGCAGCGGATCCATTGATGGTCTCACCAGGGGGCGGAGATGGGCGAGGACCAGATGCTCCAGTGTCGTCTTCAGGTGGTGATGTCAGTGCCACCGGCCTGTAGCTGTTGAGTTCCTTCGGGTGCGGCGTCTTTGGTACCGGTACCACGCAGGATGTTTTCCACAGCTGTGGAACTCTCCCCAGTTTCAGGCTCAGATTGAAGGCATGCTCCACTATTCCGCACAGCTGGTCTGCACAGGACTTGAGAAGCCTCGAACTGATGCCATCCGGACCAGCCGCCTTCCACGCATTGATCTTCCTGAGCTAATTTCTCACCTGGTCTGTGGAGAAAGACAGATTGGAGCACAGGGGCTGGGTGCTCAAGGGTGTGAGAGGAGGAGGGGGTGTGGGGGGGGGGGATGGGGGTGTGGGGGGGGATGGGGGTGTGGGGGGATGGATGGTGTGGGGGGGGAGGAGGGGTGGTGGGGTTGGGGCGGGAGAAGCAGAAGCAGTGGGTGGTAACTGTGACCCATGTGCTGTGGGAGGGGAGGTGGGGCAGTGTACTGGACGTGCAGACAAGGGGGGCTGCAGCAGGGGTGACTGGACTGGGGGAGGGGTAGGTGACTGATCGAACCTGTTGAAGAAAAGGTTCAGATCGTTCACCCACTTCTGGTCCCCCACGGCCCGGGAGTCCGGTTCCTTGTACCCAGAGATGGTTTTGAGGCCTCTCCAGACTCCACTGATGTTGTTCCTCTGCAGCTGGTCCTCCACCTTCTTCCTGTAGCTGTTCTTCCCCTCTCTGATCTTCCTCCTCAGCTCTTTTTGCACAGCCTTCAGCTCCGCCTTATTTCACGACTTAAAGGCCCTCTTTTTCTCCTTAAGGAGATCCTTTATGTCAGGGTTGACCCAGGGTTTGTTGTTGGAGAAACACCATACAGTCCTGGTGGGTGCAGTGTTCTCCACACAGAAGTTAATATAGTCCGTAATGCACTGGGTTAGACCGTCAATGTCCTCCCCATGGGGATCACAGAGTTCCTCCCACACAGTTGTTTCGAAACAGTCTCTCAGAGCCTCCTCCGTCTCCTCGGACCATCCTCTAACTGTGCGGGTCACCGCTGGTTGCCTGTGCGCAAGAGGTTTGTAGACAGGCTGGAGATGGATCATGTTGTGGTCAGATCTCCCCGGGGGGGGGGAGGGGTGTTGAGTTATATGCCTCCTTGGTGTTGGCATAAAATAAGTCCAGTATTTTGTTGTCTCTGGTGCGGCAGGTGACGTACTGGGTGAACGTGGGCAGAGTGGATGATGGGGGTGGGCGGTTGAAGTCCCCGGAGATTAGAAAGAGCGCATGTGGGTGCTGTGTTTGCAACCTGCTCACAGCTGAGTGCAGTACATCACAGGCCGTGTCGCCATTAGCAGAGGGGGGAATATATGTTGCTATCACAACAACATGTGAGAATTCCCTTGGTAGATAGTAAGGCCTCATGCTAACAGCTAACAGCTTGATGTCCCTACAGCAGAGCTGCTCTTTAACAGTGATGTGCCCAGGGTTACACCATCTATCATTTACAAACACAGCCAGCCCTCCTCCGTTTCTCTTACCACTATCCACTGTTCCGTCCACCCGCCTCAGGTGAAAACTTTCTCATGAGTCTGGAGATTAATAGAGTGGCATGGTGGCGCAGCGGTAGAGTTGCTGCCTAGCAGCACTTACGGCGCCAGAGTCCCGGGTTCGATACGGACTATGGGTGTTGTCTGTACAGAGTTTCTCCCTGGTACCTGTGCGGGTTTTCTCCGAGATCTTCGTTTTTCTCCCACACTCCAAAGACGTTGAGGTATGGAGGTTAACTGGCTTAGGAGAAATGTAAATTGTTCCTAGTGTGTCTCGGATAGTGTTAACGTGCGAGGATCGCTGTTCGGCATGGACCCGGTGGGCCGAAGGGCCTGTTTCCACACGGTATCTCTAAACTAAACTAAATTAAAATTGAAAACCTTGAATTTTTTTAACCTGTGCATCGCACAAAATGTTTTGAATTTCTTTGTGTTTGTAAGATTAATGATCAGACACAAGGAGGTGGGCAGGTTTGAACAAAAGACGACATCTGGCAAATATTGAGTTGGATTTTCTACTGGAGCCCACAGTATACCATACCTCTGTCTAATCTCATCATGATTCAGGATGTCACAGAGAGCAAGGTGTCACGTCCTTTCCAGTTGTGGGACCTTAAATCATCCTAGTTATAGCAGTGAAGGAATTTCTGTGACTTCAACTTTCTTTGTCCAGTAAAAGACACAATATGCTGGAGTAACTCAGCGGGTCAGGCAGCATCTGTGGAGAATGTTAATTGGTGATGTTTCGGTTCAGGACCCTTCTTCAGATGAATCATATTTCTGAACAATAGAAACCTGAGGGGCAACTATTTAACTCAGAGGTTGGTGGATATATGGAATGAGCCACCAGAGGAGGTTGATCAGGCAAGTACTATAACAGCATTGGACTGGCATTATGGATAGGAAAGGTTTAGAGGGATATATGGGCCTAACACAGGCAAATGAGACTTGATTAGATGGGGCATTTTGGTCTGCGTGGACGTGTTGGGCAGAAGGGTCTATTTCTATGCTGTATGGGACTATGACTTCATTAACACTGATAATAATAATATGCCTTTATTGTCATTGTACGCAAGGTACAACGAAATTAGAAGTGCTACAGCTGATAACAGTGCGACAGTGCATATCTTTCAAAGACAATTGCACAGACATACGAACCAACACAACAAATACCAGTATCAATAAAAAACCAATTTAAAAACCTAATAAATAATTAATGAGTTTCACACCTAAAATTCTAAAAAAAGTTTATTTTTAAAATGTGCGACGAAAATGAGAGTAGTCAAGTCATGTGCTTCCATTCACTGTTCTTATGGCCCAGGGAAAGAAACTGTTTTTGAGTCGATTTGTCCTGGCCCTTAGGCTCCTGTAGCGCCTCCCAGAGGGCAGGAGAGCAAACAATTTGTGTCCTGGATGAGTGCTGTCCTTGATTATATTTCTGGCCCTGTTCAGACAGCGCGAGCTGGTGATGTCCTTCAGAGAAGGTAGTGGACAGCCAATAATTTTCTCTGCTGTCTTGATGACCTTCTGGAGGGCCTTCTGGTCTGTAGCCGAGCAGCCAGCATACCACACAATGGTGCAGTATGCCAGTACGCTCTCAATGGTGGAGCGGTAGAAGGTCACCAGCAGTCTGTTTTTCCGGAGTAATCTTAAGAAGTGCAGTCTCTGCTGTGACTTTTTAACTACCGCTTTGGTATTTGCAGTCCAGGAGAGGTCCTGGGAGATGGTGGTCCCCAGGAACTTGAAGGTGGAGACCCTCTCCACTTCCTCCCCATTTATATGAAGTGGGGTGGGAGCCGCTCTTTGTTTCCTGAAGTCCAGTACCATTTATTTTGTCTTGCTTGTGTTTAGTGCTAGATTATTTGCCTCGCACCATCCGGACAGAGCACAGACCTCGTCTCTGTACGCAGACTCATCCCCTCCAGTGATCAGACCGACCACAGTTGTGAATAGGAGTGCAGTCATGTGTGTACAGAGCATAGAGGAGGGGGCTCAGCACACAGCCCTACGGGGAGCCAATGCTAAGCATAATGGTGGAGGAGCTGTGGGGGCCGATCTTAACAGATTGTGGGCGGTTTGTGAGGAAGTCTCTTATCCAGGCTCAGATGGATGGGGGAAAACCCAGATTATTATACAGCTTGTCCACTAGTATGCCTGAGATGATCGTATTGAATGCCGAGCTGTAGTCTATGAAGAGCATTCTTACATAGGTCCCCGGACGCTCCAGGTGGCTCAGTGCAGTGTAGAGGGCTGTATTGATGGCGTCTTCTGTAGATCTGTTTGCTCGATAGGCAAACTGATGAGGGTCAAAGCTGGGAGGAAGGATGGCGTTGATGTGTTGTGCCACAAGCTTCTCAAAACATTTCATAACAACCGATGTAAGGGCTATTGGTCTGTAGTCATTTAGACTACTGACAGTAGGCTTTTTGGGGACAGGGATAATAGTAGCCGATTTTAAGCAGGATGGGACGGTGCTTGTGTCAGGGAGATGTTAAAGATCTTTGTGAGGACCTCTGAAAGCTGGTCAGCACAAGCTTTCAGCACTTTTCCAAGTACTCCATCAGGTCCTGCCTCTTTATTTGGATCCACCATCTTTAGTACACGTCTCACTTGGTGTTCCTGTAAAGTGAGCGTGTTGGGTGTGGTCGATGGTGGGGGCAGGATGGCTGTGTGTGGCACTGCAGTCTCAAAACGGGCAAAGAAATGATTTAGTTCCTCTGCCAGTGAGGTATTCACGCTGGAAGTCACAGATGTTTTGCCCTTGTAGTTGGTTATCTGCTGTAAACCCTGCCACACCTGTCGTGGGTTGTTCTGAGTTAGATGGTCCTCTATTTTTCTCTTGTAGTCCTCCTTGGCTGCTTTGATGCCCCTCCTCAGCTCAGCCCTTGCCGCGCTGTATTGTGCTACTATTATGACTGTATTTTAAACAATGTCAATTCATTGAATGTCAAAACATACAAATGTGATCAAAACTTGTAATCAAAGGTATTTATTTTCGACAAAGCGATGGAAGACATTGTCAAAAATGTTATCAAGTGCCCCTTGCTCTCCAACAAACTGTTTGCTGATAGTTTGGGTTTTACTAGGATGATTCAACTCCAGAGTTGATTGCAGTCTTGGAATAAATATGGACCGAAGAATCAACTTTCTGGAGGTGAGGGGAGAATGATTGTTTATACAACCAAGGCAGCATTTGACTCAGAGTGACATCAAGGAGCCTTGGCAAAGCTGACATCAATGGTCATTAAGGAAAAAATCATTCTAATGGTCTGAGTCCTACCTCGTACAACAGATAGATGTGGATATAGGAGATTGATCATCCCAGCATTCAATCACTCATAGATGTGTGCATCTGGGATGTACATGGAAGAAGCCATAATACATTCTACAAATGTTGAATGGTCGATTGTGCTGGAGAACTGACCTGTTTGCATTCTAAACTGATGAGGTCAGGCATGGTATCGCGGATTTATGGGCTAGATATGAGAGGAATGTTACTTACTTTGAACCTTTAATTATATATATTTTGGTACTTTGAATAGTTTTGGATGTCCTTAACTATCAAAGTCATTGAACATCTTAAATACATCTCCTTTGTGATTTGTGAGGAGGTGAGACACCACCCTCAGCTTTGCTCCTGTTAACGGTTGTCTGCGTGTTCCTGGACAGACCTGTCGTTGACTCCGCAATGAGGCTGACTACAGTCCATCATTCAATCCCTGACATGGAGACTCAGCTCACTCACTCTTCCTCAATTGTCGGTAGTAATGTTGGATGGGGGCCATGGGCAGAGAGTCCATACAACAAGCTGAAGCCAGTTTAAGTCATTCTATGAAGCAAGACAATAACAGTCACTTTATTGGAGCTACAAGGAACTGCAGACGTTGATTTACCAAAAAAAGACTAAAATTGCTGGAGTAACTCAGTGGGTCAGGAAACATATCTGGAGAAGATGGATAGTTGATGTTTCAGGTCGGGGCTCTTACACAGGTCAACTATCCATATTTTCCAGTGATGCTGCCTGACCCATTCAGCTAGTCCAGCACTTTATGATATTTTATTGGATCAAGTTGGCGCAACTTTCAAATTTCGGCTCCAGATTGGAGCATTTTAGTAGTCGACAAATTATTATTAAATGTAAATAAGACTAAAATGTCTGATTAGTGGGGCTACATGATTCATCAAGTCTACGGCTGGTTGTTAGAATGATCATTTCAATTTTCAAAAGCAAACAAAACAATAAGTCCATGTTTTAGATATATATGGACCCCATAGTATAAATGTGGTGTAGGATAGTGTCAATGTGCGGGGATCGCTGGTCAGTGCGGACACGGTGAACGGAAGGGCCTATTTCCGCGCTGTATCTCTGAACTAAACTTAACACAGGCTCACAAATCCTGTCAATGTGCAGCAATGAAACCCTTCTTTGCCTTCCCAAACAGACAGGTCCCTATAAGATAGAACTTGTGTGTCACCATCACTTAAATTGACCTGAGATTTTGAGACTTCGTAGGAGAGTGGATAAAAGTTAAACTTTATAGCTGATCTGTCCATCTAAGGATCATTTAGGTTAACCAGCTCGGAGCAGTTAATCATCCATTTTAAGATTCATGGAATGGGAATTGTGCTGTGCAATGCCCTGGCTTTGGCTGGCAAGCAATTTAATTTCAATGAAAAATAAAAGTTCACAATTTTTGCACTGAGTCTTCTTTCACCTGAATACTTTTTCATAGAAAATCTTGGATGTGTGCAGTAGTGTTGTATCAGTGGATACCATTTCCGTGACTTTCAATCACATACTAGACCAAGTGGACCCATTGGGCCCAAACCTCTCCTGCATTGGTGCAGCACCCTCTCCTCCTCCACTCCCCTCTCCGCCCTCCTCTCTCCCCCCTCCCTCCCTCCCCATCCCCTCTCCCCCCTTCCTCCCTCCCCTCCCTCCTCCCCATCCCCCCCTCCCCTTCCTCCCTCTTCCCCCTCATTCCTCCCCCTCCCACCCTTCCCCTCCCTCCTCCTCCTCCCCCTCCATCCATCCCCTCCTCCCCTTCCTCTCCCCCTTCCCCCACTCCATCCCCTCAACCCCCCATATCTTCCCTCCCCCCCCCCCCCCCCGTCCCTCCCTGGGAGAAAGATTTAAACGTTAAAATGTGTATAACTTTTAAAATATTATACCAATTTCAATAAAACTACTTGCATTACCATTAAAGTGATGACGATGAGTAAGGTGGGCCTAAAATTGTCACGCTATCATGTACCGTTTTGGCTGTAGTTCGATCACAAACAAACAAATGAGAGATTTAGTATATAGATGTCACCCAAGGATCTACTTCTTCTTTCGTATGTCAACTGCGACAATCAAAAGTGGCAATTGGTTCTTCAGTGTACCGTAGTTGACGCTTTGCTGCAAATTTTGCCAGTTCCGTAGAACTACCCAGGGTGGATGACGAGGACGTAAAGCAGCTCCCACCTCGCCCAAGGATCATGTAGGCTGTTCGTGCAAAGCAGTCTTGTCAGCACCAACAGCCTAAAATTTCCTCTGATCGCTAGCTCAGTTAGTCTACCATTCATAGACACAAAATGCTGGAGTAACTCAGCGGGTCGGGCAGGATCTCTGGAGAAAAAAGATAGGTGATGTATCGTGTCGGAACCTTTTTTCAGAGGGAGAGGTGGTGGAGGGAGGGAATAAACTGGAGGTGAGAAATGGCCCATTGTTGCTGGAGAAGGTGTGATAACAAGAGGGATTTTCACCCAGAGTTGTGAATCTGTGGAATTCTCTGCCACAGAAGGCTGTGGGGGGCAATTCACTGGGTGTTTTCAAGAGAGAGTTAGATTTAGTTCTTAGGACTAATAGAATCAAGGGATGGGGGTGGGGAAGGCAGGAACGGGGTATTGATTTTGGATGATCAGCCATGATCATAATGAATGGCGGTGCAGGCTCAAAGGGCCGTATGGCCTACTCCTGCACCTATTTTCTCTGTTTCTAAGATACAAGGATGTGACCAGTGGAATTTGTAGGGTTAGGGTGGGGAAAGGGGTGAGAGAGGGAGGGGAGGAATGCAGGAGTAACTTGAAATTAAGAAATCAATGTTCATGCCGCTGGGTACATGAAATTAGAGAAATCACATTTTATTACCATTTGGGTGTCCTGAACCTCCTCACCCCTCTTCTCTTCTGGTCACTGGCCACCATCCCGCTATTGATTGTAGAATTTCCCCCAACACCAATGTTAATGATTACTTGCCTCTGTCCTGCAAGAGTTAAGGCTTTCCGACTATGAGATCTATTTAGCAGTGCTAAATTTTGCAGCAGAACATTTTCCTTTTCTTTTAGCTCCTCGCTAAAGTGATTTATTAAGCCTTGGTGCACTTGCAAAATTTCCTTTCAGCTTTCCGTCTTGTGTGCAAAGGTCAAACAAGTAGCAATCCGGAGCAAAGGTTTGCTGCCTGATTAAATTACATAGAATGTTAACCTGTGACGTTATACTTGAAGACATTTTAGCCAATACATTTGTCATGATGACAGAAAATGATGACCTGTACCTCCAACTGAGCAACTCAGAACAAAGAATCAAGTAGGAAATAAGTTGTTAGAGTGTCAACATTGCAGGAAGGGATTCAAGTGTCAAAAGGAGAGAGGGAGAAGCAGCATAGAGTTATGGGGACATTACAATCCATGGATTGTCTCAATGGTAAAACTGAAATTTCATACATTGACCATACTTTTTAAATTTTTTACCTCTTTATAACGTTTACCTAGTCAGCGGCATGAAATGCAATATTTAGTCATAGTTATGTTTCACTCCCATTCCAAAATGTCTGTGTGAAACTGAATTTGAGGAGACCATGCAGATGCTACCACAGCAAAACTGTTCTAATCCACTGTACATTTATTTGGCAAACCTTTGGTTCTGTATCTTAATCATTGGTGACCGCTCCTGTATTCCATCAAAACTTTTCCGCCCTCCTTTAAAACTTACCTGGACCCCGGTTCCTGCATTCCTCTGAAACTCACCATGGTCCCAGATCCTACACTCACCTGAAGTGCACTGGGGTTCCTGGTTCCTGCGTTCCATTGAGGCTCACAGTGTTCAATAGACAATAGGTGCAGGAGTAGGCCATTCGGCCCTTCGAGCCAGCACCACCATTCAATGTGATCATGGCTGATAATTCTCAATCAGTACCCCGTTCCTGCCTTCTCCCCATACCCCCTGGCTCCGCTATCCTTAAGAGCTCTATCTAGCTCTCTCTGTTGTTCACTGGAAAATTTATAATAAAACTCTGTAACATCTACAAGAAGTGAATTATAGGTGTGTCAGGGTGTTAATAGTGGCATTAAATGTGCCAGATCATCAAAGTTTTATTGCCTTTAGCATGGGCTCGTAACCTAGAGGGATAAACTTTGAGGCAAAGTACTCTCAAAGAACATTTTAAAAATATTTTTTTTTTAGCAAATTGAAACGTACTGGATTTGGCATAGTAGAGTAGCAGGAGAGCTGCTGTTACCCTGTGACCGCGTGGGTTTTCTCCGGGTGCTTTGGTTTCCTCCCGCATCCCATAGACGTGTAGGTTTGTAGAATAATTGGCTTTGGTATAATTGCAAATTGTCCCTAGTGTGTAGGAGCGCGAGTGGTGGATATTATGGGGTGATCGCTGGTTCGTGGGGATTCGGTGGGCAGAATGGCCTTTCTCCGCACTGATTCTCCAAAGTCTCAGTAATGATGACTGTATGATTATAAAATTTACTGTTGGATAAAAAGATTAAGGTAGTTGTGATTGTGTTTCAGGCTGCTCTCCCCAAAGGCTAGATGCAAAATCACACAAAATTAAAATTGCTTTAATAAGTATTTCTGAATTCAACTGAAATGTATTTGTATATCACTATCTTCAAATTTTTCAATAAACCAGTGCATCTACTAGATTGGTGGTTTGATTAAATAGCTGAATATAGATTTATTGAAGAAAAACCAAGCATTTTTATCCAATGTAAATTCAACACCCCTGAGTAACCTAATTTTAAATTTCTGAAAATGAGATGCAAAAAAATACATAAAACAACATTCTATTTATTGTAGAATGGATTAATAAACTCTGCAGCAAATAAGATCAAAAATTACATTTAGAGGCAGTTAGAATGTGCCTTTCACTCCACCTTGTATCCAGAGGACAATTTTAATGTTTAAAGCCTTCCCACAAGCCTGCAAATGAGCACAATTAGCTGAAATTACCAATGGTGATTATTTCATCCTGAGGGTGTTTTAAATTTTGCCTGCCAGGTCTATTTCCAACTGGATGATGTTATGACAAAAGATCACAATGGTTCTACATTCATCAAGTGAGACAGAACTGCAAACAGAAAGAACAATGCAATTAGGTATTCTGAAGAACGGTGTCGACCCGAAACATCACCCATTCCTTCTCTCCGGAGATGCTGCCTGTCCCATTGAGTTACTCCAGCACTTTGTGACTATAATGCAATTATATATTCTATTAGTCAATATTAGTCATTAGTCAATCAGTATCATTGACTAATAGAGTCATACAGCATGAAAGCAGGCTCTAAGGTCCAACAAGTCCAAGCTATAAGCCAGTCCCATTTACTTGCACCAGGCAATATTCCTCTAAACATTTCCCGCATGTCTTTTGGATGTGGGAGGAAACCGGAACACCCACAGGAAACCCACATGGTCATAGGGAGGCATGCACACTCCACACCGACAACATCCAAGGTCAGGATCGAACCTAGGCCTCTGGCGCTGGGAAGCAGCAGCTCTATCGGTATCAATATGTGCCACCCATAAAGTAGACTTATCTACTAGGTTATCTTCTGGATATGTACTTTGTAAAGGTTTTTTGTATCCGATTAGTGCAACAGCAAGAGATATTAATGAATTAATGGAGAACATTTACGAGATACCTTGTGTAGAAATTCATCCCCGGTCATCATTAATAAATGAATACATCAAGGATGAAGAGAACGGAACCAAATTTCAGCAATATTTCCTTATCTCATAGTGCAATGCCATAGAACAATCCTATTCCCCAACTAATTTTCACTGTAACTTACACTTCTATCATTCCCATCACCTTTTTCCAGATTCTAACACCCACCTACACACCAGGGACAATGTACAGTGGCCAATTAATCCACCAACCAACCAAGTCCGAGGTGAACTTCTAGGCAAAGGGCATGAACGGGTCATTTGATTAAGAACCATATAAAAGATTTTTCTTAACTAAATTGTCAAAGGAAACAGATAGATGAATGAAGTTCTGAATATTTTCCAAACTGCAGTGAATGTCTATCACTGATTGTTTTTTAATGACTTGCATGTTAGTTGTAGAGTTTTCAAAGTTGGCAGATAGCACTTAGTTTTGAAAATTTAGAAAAAATGTGGAGAACAACAATGAATACTGGGAGAAGCCTGATGAAATGGGTAAACATGTAGCTGACAAAATACAGGATAAAGAATTGTGAAGTTACACATCCTTTCAGTAACCAAGAGGTTATCGAATATAACAACAATATCAACTTGATTTAATATAACACTATTTACATGACAAAATATTTCAAGGCGCTTCATATAAACATCAAATTTGACACTGAACTGCATTAACAGATATTAGAGGAAACCACAAAAGGCTTTCTCTTTAATGGAGCAACAAAAGCATAATAGGCTAAGAAGCGTAAGAAGGGAGTTTTCTCTGGCTTTCCCAAATGGGGTGCGGTTCGATCCTGCCTACCCCTTATTCTTAAACTGTGACCCCTGGTTCTGGACTCCCCCAACATCGGGAACATTTTTCATGCATCTAGCCTGTCCAATCTCATGGCACCTCAGTGCAAGATTGTATAGTTGAAGCTGAATCATCTGCTCACAGGGCTCCTCGGAGTTATCTTTCCTGGTTTAGGTTAGGATTAGGTCATCTGTAACCTCCCAAGTGCTGGAAAGCAGCCTTCCACCAACATGGCTGCAGCCAGGGGGGGGAAACACAGAGTAAAAACTACAGGAGAGCTAAAGGTTGATATAAGACAGGCACTATGCAAATGAATAATATGCATAGGGATGCCAATTGCTACATTTGTTCTGAATTTAATATTCTGGTGGACCTTGAGATGAATAGCAGCAAAGGGATTCCTTTATTCACAGCCACACAGGGTATCAGTGGAAGGTCACTGTAGATTGTTAATCTCCAATGGGGATGAAGAGAGTACAGGAGGCTTAGAAACCCGCAAATGGCCACAACATGCATGAGTCCTTTCCGGCTCTCGTGGTCGTTCATGGTCTGAATATCTAAGGCCACACTGTATTTACATAGAACTACAGCACAGGAATAGGCCCTGAGATCCACAATATCTGTGCTGAACATGTTGCTAAGTTAAACTAATCACCTCTGCATACACATGATCCATATCCCTCTATTCCCTTTATTTCCATGTACAAAAGACGCCTAAACACCACTGTTGTATCTGTCTCAACCATCACCACCACCAACAGAGTGTTCCAGGCACCCACTACTCTCTGTGAAAAAACTTGCAAACTTTGCTCATCTCCCCTTCCATTGAGTCAAGAATGTGGGGTGAACCACTCAAGAACAGGGAGACACCCACTGAAAGGAACATTAAAGATCTCCCCACGCACGAATCAGCCCTTGTCATGAGCAGCTTGACTACATCACACAGCAGCAATATGGGTCAGCCTTGCCCCAATCCTGATTGACTAATAGGCCACATGCCAACTCTAAAATAACAAGGACTTATTAGAGAGCCTGAAATCAGTCACAAATCCATAATATCATCACCTACAACTGGGAAAAGGGGATATATCAGCGCCAGAGACCTGGGTTCAATCCTGACCTTGGGTGCTGTTCTGTATGGAGTTTGTGTGTTCTCCCTGTGACCGCGTGGGTTTCCTCTGGGTGCTCCACCTTCCTCCCACACTCCAAAGACGTACAGGTTTGTAGATTAATTGGCTTCAGTAAAAAATTGTAAATTGCCCGCAGTGTGTAGGATAGTGCTAGTGAATGAGGTGATCGCTGGTTGGTGCGAACTCAATGGGCTGTAGAGCTTGTTTCCATGCTGTATCTCTGCAGTATAAAGTCTAAAATCTAATAGTCTAAAGCCCAAAAATGCAGGCATCGCACCAGGCACCACTATACATGACCCTTTCTGACCTCACAAAAGCCATTGATTCCATTAATCAGGAGCAGATTCTTGATAAGCAGAAAGGTGAAAGGTTACTGCAGGTGAATGGAAATCTAGAGTTAAGGTTACAAAGGGATCTAATCTTATTAAACGACAGAGTAGGCTTGAAGAGCCTATTTTGCTTCTAATTTGTATGTTTGTAAAATAAATCATTACTTAAATGATTTTCTCTCTCAATGGCAGATTTAATGCTAAAGTTGTTAAAATTGATGCCAAAACACTAATGAGAAGATTGAAATGCACCAATAAATGCAAGTAGTTAAAAAAATGTAAGGTATTATTAGCCTTAATCATTATAATCCAAATATTAAGAATAAGAAAATTTACTTACCTGGTCAAGATCTTTAAAAGTTGTTCCAACAAAAATATTTTAGTAATCAATGGTAAATAATTAGAAAAAATCTGTGGGACCCATTGATCTTCCTTCCTGACAATGTTAGTCTCAAAATCTAATATTGCAATGCTTGTTTTTTCAGGAACAATGTGATCCTGTTTCAACTTTGCGCAAATTATATTGAACAGGAGACCATTTCTGGATAAAGGTGCACCACACATGGACTAGACTCCTCTGTGTTCTAATCCTGTATTGCATCTGATATTTTCCTGCCATTAGGAATATGCCACATCATAAATTAATAAACCTGTCTTTCAAAATTGACATAGCAAGGTCCACACTCTAAGTGTTATGGAACTGATGATGTTTTGGGTCTGGAACACATCTTCTGATTGATCAAACTGAAGAAGGGTCCTGACCTGAAATGTCTTCTGTCCATTTACCTCTACAAATTCTGCCTGAACCCATTGAATTCTTCCAGTAGTTTGTTTATTGCTCAAGATTCTAGCATCTGCAGTCTCTTGTGCCACGTGGCAGTCTCCAGAGAATTTGCACAATATCGGACTTGTGTTCCTTTTGCCATGTAAAGAGACAGCTTTCTGGCATTGGAAAATTTGGTCTTTCTTCCTTGAGATGTAACGTGGAGTATTCAAACACCTTTTAAAACATAGAGAATGTGTCAAAGTAATAAGGAATATTTTCTCCAGCATTTATCTGTCGAGGTAGTCGTTAGGTGGATGCATCACTGGTGACACTTTTGGCAGCACTGTGTAACTGGAGGCACTATTATAGTGATGGGTCCTCACAAACTGTGAGATGGAGATCTCGGAGCACAAGACAACCTCATGCTCGTCCAAGAAGAACCTGTTCCCAGAAAGTATTTTAAGAAACTGCAGCCTACCTGGACCTCTCTGCTGAACGAATGACTCACATAGTTTTCTCAGGCTTGTCAGCACTGAGATAGATATATGGTGCTCTGTGAGAAAAATTTCAGCCATGCTGTCAGGCCCGAACTGTTCTGTCCTTTGGTATCCAAGTTACATTAACTCTCAACTCCTTTGTCACAGCATTGCTCCAAGTGGCCACAGCAGATCTCTGAGCTTTGTTCTGAGATCAAATGGGTCTTAACAATAATATGACTCAACTGCAGATGCTGGTTTTAATCGAAGGTAGACACAAAATACTGGAGTAACTCAGTGGGTCAGGCAGCATCTCTGGAGAGAAGGAATGGGTGATGTTTCGGGTCGAGACCCTTCTTCAGACATGGTCTTCTGAAGAAGGGACTCGACCCGAAACATCACCTATTCCTTCTCTCCGGTATTGCTCATAAATCAGTATGATTCATAAAGCCCACAAAATGTATACCAGGATTCTTATGTTCCTGCAGGTAATTGCATATTATTATAAACAGTCCTATTATTTTGGATTTTTTTCTTCTTCTTATAATGTTGATTTATTGCTGTTATTTTCAAACTTATAATGCATGATCTTTTTTGATGAGCCAAAAGCATTACCTATTTTGATTAATATATATCTTTGATCTTATTACAAAGCACATGCAAACATTGGCATTAAAATTGTCTAATTTAATTTTATTGTAAAAATAATTCAGTCAATAATGCAAGTGAACAGAGAAAATTGAATCAATCTAAACTGTATAGATGCGTCATGGTTCACAATGCTAATATAAACAGAAACAGAAAATGTAGAAAACATGCCTGACAGCATTCCACAAGTTCACGTTATAGGAGTAGAATTAGGCCATTCGGCCTATTGAGTTTACTCCGTCATTCAATCATGACTGATCTCTGTCTCCTAAATCAGTACGATTCCTAAACCCCACAAAATTTATCCCACTTTCCTGTCTTCTCCCCATAACCCTTGTCAGGCAGCATCTGTGAAAAGAGAAACGGAATTAATATTGCAGTTCAAAGATTCTGCATGAGAACAAATAAAAACAAATATACTTTTGGCAAAACTTGGAAAGTTAATCAATAATTCTTTGCATGTTACTCTCAACATCTGTTTTGATGGTATTAATTTAAGGAATTTACATCCATGATGAAAATAAGCTTTGTAGTTCTCAAATGGATCTAAGGATTAAAAATTAAATACTTGCTCCTAAATTCCATCAACCATCTGTTTAACTAAACACTTTATATCATAGTGGTAGTGTGCTATTAATATTAATATTAGTGGTGTGAATTTCACTCACTGTCACTATCATATAACTTTTTTAACATTGCTCACCAGAGATTAATTTCTAGGCTTTCACTTTTGATTTGAAATTTTATTTTGATAAAAGGGAATTGACCTGAGCAGGTTACTTCTGTTTCTCCCTCCAAATTTCTGCCTGATAATTTTCTGATTTTATTTTAATTTCTAGAATTTGCAGCATCTTCATATTGCATATTTTATAATTTACATTGACAGCACATCCTTTACATTGCTGAGATGCCCTAAAGTGCTTCACAACTAACAAATTCTGGGCAAAGTCCTTTTGTAATTAAAAGCCACACTGCATGCAGTTAAATTCTGAAGTGCTAAGGAATATAAATTTAAAAACTTTGCTTGCAAAACTAATTGTGAAAAGAAGAATGTTGATCAAGATACAAAAGCTCCCTATTCTGCTTCAAATAGTGCTATGGATTATTTAGTTCTAATCAGATAGGCAGAGGTAACCACATTTTAATATTTGATCAAAAGAAAAGCCCTTCCATTAATGTAGCCTTTCCTTGGTACCACAATGATATGCTAAGTACCTGGACTGAAGCTTGAATCTTCAGCTTTTTAATTCTGAGCCAAGGGCATTACTACTCAGAGATAATAAGGAATGCAAAATGGACATTTAATGAAGTACATTCACAATGAAGAAACATTTTGATACGGATTTGCATTTTGCATAAAGTGAATTGTAAATGTACACCACTCATCATCCTTTGTCACTTTTCCCAACACAAACTTACATTTGACACTTAAATAAATACCTCACACTTACACTGGCAGCTTGTTTTTTTCTCCCTTTAAACATCAGAATAGGTGATGATTATTATTTTTAATTGGTTAAATGCAAACTATACGGTCAAGCATTTTCTATTGCAGATCACATAATTACCAGATAAAATTTTAGAGAACTTAAAACAAGAAGCTTCCATTTGAGATCATTCTGAAATCACCTATGGAACCAAAATTCTCTGTTGAGAAGGTAAATCTATTAACAGCTGAAGTTATTAGATTTTCATTATAGCATCATTAGACTTTCATTTAAATCAATCAAATCAGTTTAACTTCGTTATAGCTTGTGGTTCAAAGTAAAGCCAAGCAATTAGAAATTCCAAGTGTGCTAAAATCTTTGATCAAGAATTCAAACCTGCCACAAAGCTCAATATCTACTCATTCTTCTGTATACCTCAGAGTCATGGCCAACCTACAGTGTGCATCTCAATGCATTAGAGATGTCTCTTCAATGTTATTTCAACAAGATCCTCAAAATAGCTAAGCGATGGACACATAGACACCAAGAAGGGACCCGACTCGAAACGTCACCCATCCTTTTACTCCAGAGATGCTGCCTGACCTGCTGAGATACTCGTCTATAGACTGTGTCTATTTTCAGTATATACCAGCATTTGCAGTTCCTTTCTACACATTCTAAACCAATGTCAACTTCCTCTCCCTGGCCAATTCCCCAGTTCTGATCCTCTGATCACATTCAATCAGTTCTGAATCAAGAAATCTTATTCTGAGACTTGTAATGGCAAGAGATTTCTACGAAGACAGCGAAAATACATCTAGATCCTTCTCAAAGCCTAGTTGGGAAAAATGGTCAACTCTACAGTTATTATTCAGCTAAAGGTCTACTGTGATTACTCATAATTGAGAAGAAACACTCAGGAAGGCACCTGAAGGGTGTACATACAAGACAAACACAAACAACAGAAAGAGCACACATCTTCCCACCCAACCCATCCATTCATCCCATCAAATACCTACCCTACAGTCACACATCAGCCTCATCAACCACCTCAGATACCATATTATTGGAGTGGAAGCAAATCATCCTTGATTGGAGGAAAAATAAAAGCCCTTGATAATTAGACATCTTTCATCTTCTTGCCAGCCTGGGAGTCCCATTGTAAAAGTCATTTCACAGCATGGGTTCTGTTTTGTAACAATGAAAGTCTCAGAAGTACATTGCATTTATTTGATGTATGGTGTTTATGCTGCAATTATTGAGAGGCCTTTGTTTGTATTCACCAGTAATCAGATTCGTTTTACAATTCATTTTACATGTATGTTTCCAAACTTTTTAAAGATTACTTCTTAACACTATGTCAGCCAAATATTTACCTTCGAGTTCAAGTAAACTGAAGAGATTTATTTATGTAGGATTGCCCTAGAGCTTTGTCTTAACTCCATTCCATTCCTTTCACTTCCACTTTCCTCTGTGCTTATACTTTCCAGACTAGACATTCCTGCTGTTTCCAATCACTCTGTGGTGTCTGATGCACTTCCTTCCCTTCAAGCTATAGAGGTTTCTGCTGGTCTGTTTGCATGTGAATCATGTTCATTATACAGAGTCAAGTGCATTAAGAAGTGACATTTTTGGATTGCTCCAATTCCTTTGTTAATCCCTCCTTATTTTTGTAGTCTGAAAATTACTGGTTTGTTAATCTATCATTATTGTCGTTACAGTAATTATAAAACCCAGGCTGCTTTTTATTTATTTATGAAAGGCTAATAATGGTTTTGAGCAAAAGACAAAGTGCTGGAGGAACTCAGTGGGCCTGCAGCGGAATGGACAGATGATGTTTTGTGTCTGGAACTTTCTTCAGTTTCTTGTGTCTACGTAATAATGGTATTGTTCAGCTTGGCTAAAGTAACTTTCATGAAGCAAAAGTTGCAGATCCTGTAAATCTGAATTAAAAAAAAACCCAAATCACTCAAAATATTCAGGAGGTCATGATCTATGTAGAAAAATATAGTTTCCTCTTAGGTTGATGACCATTCATTTGAACTGATCGCCAACCTGGAAAGTTAACACTATTATTCCCGACACAGTTACTGCCTAACCTGCTAAATATTTCTAGAATTTACTATTTCCACTTTAGAAGACAATAAAGTCTTGATCGATAAATTAATGGATTCTGGTTGACCTCAATAAGTAAACATTTGCTCTCCTTGCAAAACTCAGTTGTAACCAAATTTCTCACCTGCAATTCTATATTGTCTTGTGCGATTAGATGCAATGAGATTGCACTGGATATGCTGAGGATAACAAAATGTTATGGAAACTAGCCCTGGACACCTTCAGAGGGGAAAACGTGTAAAATGAAAATTGAAAATATAAAACTGCAGCTAAGGTAGCATTAAGTTCTGCCAGTTTTGAATAATATAATACATTGTGTTACAAGCTCTCTAGCATGTAGCACAATGCATTATATTATCTAATACTTGGAGAACAGCAATGGACAACACATATAAAGATGCAGTTATCATGCCTATTTGTTTTGATGCTCATTTATTAACTTTGACACACTTTAAAATGACCTTAATGGAATGACATTTGCTGTTGAAGATGCCATTTGTCTTTTTTGTACAATCTTGATCACTCGACAATACCCACAGTGATGGGTTTTCAAGAATAAATGTATCCAATAAATTGAGTGAAATTATATGGAGAATTATTTCAAATAAATATGCTGATGGATTGACCATTTTGCTCCTGGAATGCTGGGAATATTGCCAATATGATATTACTTGATGGTGGTAGCAATGATGATATTATTAAAGCACCCCTATCTTTGCTTTTATTGCACATGGAGAAATAGAATTCTCATTACTTACAGGAAGCTCATTTGCAATCTCGAGGTCAGGCTACTCAAATACTTACTGTATATTATATATGGTTTTCAAATGACAAATAGTCTCTTATTTATTATTTTGTATCTCTGGTTTAGTTTGTTACCCTGCCTTGATTATTGGCAATTTTCCAACCCATGAAGTTAGTACAAAGCTTTTCTCACAGCAGTGATCAATAACAGAGATTAGGAACATCTAATTCAGAAGGCTTGTGCTTGTGCTTTTCTCTATTAAGATGCAATGATTTGATGATATTGCTCTCTGTATCAATCTCACCCATACATTCTGTCAGTTCTATACTTTTTACAATGCATTTTTGACAGACATTGTCCATTTTGCAATTCACATATATCCCTCTTCAACCAAAGCAATTGCCTCAGGATTTGCTTCCTACAATGCTTCCATTGTGCTATTATTTTACATTTAAAAAAAATATTTTTTATTTTTAATGCATTTTGTAACATGAGCATGTGCAACATAAGAGTGGGTCAAATTCTGCCACTGTAAGGCATCTAACAATATTTCCTATTCTGTTGCACTTAGGTTTAGGTTTAGGTTCATGTGTGCAGAGGTACAGTGAAAAGCCTTATTTTGTATGCTGTTCAATCAACTCGGATTCAAGATTCAAGATTCAAGATAACTTTATTGTCATCCAAATTGGACGAAATTCAGTCACCCACAGTCCAACAACAAAAGCATCAAAATAGGCATTAAAATTACACAACCCCCAAAACACACAAAAGAAACATCCATCAAGAAAACATCCATCACAGTGAGTCTCCTCCAGTCTTCTCCTCACTGTGATGGAAGGCCACAATGTATTTTCCATTCTCCTGCTGTCCTCTCCCGCGGTCAGGTTGTTGTGGTTGCAGGCCGCGCCGGACGGTCCGCAGCGGGCCGAGCTTAAGGCGAGTCGCAGCCGCTCCCGCAGCCTCCGAAGACGGCCGGCTCCGCCGATGATAAGTCCAATCCGGGGCGGGCGAACACGCTGCTGCTGCCGCTGTTGCTGCACGCTGGGGCGGTCGTGGCTCCCGACATTGAAGCCCCCGTCCAGCAGAGAAATATCCCGCGGCCTATCTTAGGCCGCGCCGGACGGTGAAATGTCCACGACCCAAGCCCCGCGATCCGGGGCGGGCGAACACGCTGCCGCTGCCGGAGCTCCAGATGTCGGCATCCACGCGGCCCGAGCCTAAGGCGAGTCGCAGCTGCTCCCGCAGCCTCCGAAGACGGCCGGCTCCGCTGATGGTAAGTCCGGTCCGCGGACTCTGCGAACCGGAGCCCTGGAGGCCGACAGCTCCAGGAGTTGGGCCGATGGTAGGCCGCAGCAGGAACGGAGACACCACCCAGAAAACAAAGGTCGGGTCTCCGTTCGGAAGGGACACCTATTTACAATTTTACAGTTCCCCCCCTCCCCCCCACATACACACATAGTACACAAACACAAAAACACGACATCACAACTACAATTAAGACCAAAAAACCAAAAAAAACAAAAAAAACACAAAGACAAATGGACCGCAGGTAAGCCGCAGCTGCTATGGCAGCGTCGCCATTATACAATACATATAATAAATCCAAACTCAAGTACAACAGGTAGAGTGAAGGGAAAGATACAGAGTGCCGAATATATTTGCATTGCAGCACAATAGTTCCAGAGACAAAGTTCAATGTCTGCAATGTGGGTAGACTATACCCTAACTTACGGAAGGACTGTTCAAAAGCCTGATAACAGTGGAAAAGAGTCTATTCCTCATTTTGGTGATGTGTGCTTTCAAACCTCTGCACATCCACAGAAGCTTGCCACTGCACATTTAGGTCCTTTAAAATTTAGCTGTGAATGCAGTCGAATATGGCAGACAATAGCACCATAATAAGGGGAATTGTCCATCCAAGAGATGAAGATAATTCACACTGGGGAAATTAAGGGCTCTTTGAAGAACACCTACGATCAATCTACAAGGGTGACTCTGAGTTGCTAATCCCTTGTCAGTTTAATTCTCCTTCACACTTCCACTGATCTCTCTATCTTTGGCCTCTGACACTGTTACAAGATAATAATAATAATAGTTTGAGTATAATAATAATAATACGTTCAATGCACAACACCTTATCTTCTGTCTCAGTGTGTTACAGTTCTCAAGGCTCAAACTCAACTAACCAGTTCATACTGTATCTGTCAGAGTTAACCATTTCTGATACTAGGTCATCTGACTGTAAAAGTAATCATGTAATGGCAACTTCCAGACTTTTCCAATAAGTCTTTTCTAATTGCCGTTACTACACAGGTAGTTGGAATGAACTTACGCAAAGCCAACAGAACAAATCTTCCAGTCGTTTTTCCCCGTTTCATTCGTTGTTTATTGAAGTAGTTGTACAAACAAGGAGATGTACATACCAGGCTATACTTATTTCACATACAAGTCGTAGCTGGTTGCTCTGTCCCTGGTCTGGTCCCAAGTCTCAGGACTTTCCAGTCCATGGTCTATCCAGGTCTGTTTCCAGGTCTGGTTGCAGGTCTGGTAAGAACTGTATACTCTCCCTCCCTGTATCTGACCCCTCCCAGTCCCTTATGCCCATGGATATATACCACCCTGTTCATCTAATGACTACCCCCAAGTATCCAAAATAATATGGCAAGATACATCTAGACAAAATAATATAATATGCCAACAGTAGCTAGCCTGAACATAAATGGCTCCTACTCACCGGCCCCTGATTGTTCTACGTATATAACACAACAATTACCAATAAACATTAAAAGGAGCTATAAAAACTTTACACATAATCAAAACAAAAGGTATGTACTATGTGTTGGCATCTAATCTATTTTAGTGATTCTTCAATCTTTAGGGCCACCAGTCTTTGCTGTACTCAGGTATCAGCTTCTTGGAGCAGACATATCTTTATTATTGGTCTTTCCAAGATGTTGCTCTTCGTCTGAAGTTGAACTGTGCGCACAAGACCTTGTGCATCTGATGTGGTCTCCAATATTCTGCCCATTTGCCAGGAGCCTCGTGGTACAGTAGAATCAGCCACCACAACAATGTCACCTGGAGCAAAGCTTCTTTTTACCTTTGACCACCATTGTCATTCTTGGATTAGAGGCAAGTATTCTTGAGTCCGCCATTTCCAAAAGAGATCTGCCATATATTGCACCTGTTTCCATCTGCGTTTGGTTTCGTTGTTGATGTACTTAAGCACTGTTGTGCTATCGGTCCAGAAGATGAATTTGTCCAGTTGAAGCTGTAATTCTTTTCGCAGCATTGTGTCAACTCTGACAGCTAGGACTGCAGCTGTAAGCTCCATTCTGGGAATCATCATTTGTTTTAATGGTGCCACTCTGGATTTTCCCATTATGAATGCAACATGCACTTCTTTGCTATCGTTTTCCAGTCTTAGATATGAAACAGTACCGTGGCCACCTTTGCTGGCATCTGAAAAGTGGTGCAGCTGTGCATATCTGATTTGACCAAAGCTTGTGGGCTTCATGCACTGGTCCACTTTAAATGTGGTCCACTTTAACTCTCTCTCAAGAGAGAGCTGGATAGAGCTCTTAAGGATAGCGGAGTCAGGGAGTATGGGGAGAAGGCAGGAACGGGGTACTGATTGAGAATGATCAGCCATGATCACATTGAATGGCGGTGCTGGCTCGAAGGGCCGAATGGCCTCCTCCTGCACCTATTGTCTATAAACTCCGTAATCTTGTTGAGATTTGCTCGCCATCCTGTCAATAGCTGAGAGAAGGTTTGGTGTATGTTATCTGCCTGAGCTTTAATGCGAGCAGAGGACGTTGAAGATGCACATGATGAAGAACTAGATTTGTGGTTTAATTTAGGCTGTAAGATATTTGAAACACTGTCATCAGGTCAAATGTTATCTGAGTTTACAACACCCTGTGGTAAGGCACTTTCAGCAATGGAGTGTGTAGTTTGCTGACCAACCTCAGATAACCACACCTTTACACCTTGTATAAAACCGATAAAAGCTTCCATCGTTTGTTGAACCCACTGATTTTGCTTTTCGAGTTCATCTTCAGGCAATGGTAACTTCACCAATGCCTCGTAATTTTCTTTGACCATCACAGAGCTTTGACCATCACAGAATCAGGTTAGATTGTACTGCATTTACATTTTCCCTTGATTCCATAAGCTCTTTCAGCATTTCCATTAACTTGATAGCTTGTTTACATCTCGAGTTTTTTGGTCTTCTGATGCTTTTCAATGAGCGATTCCAAGTCTTTGGCAATGAGTTTAATAACCCTTTTTTCATTTTCAGAATCCTTTCTGATATTGCCATCTTGTGACTGAGCATCAGATCTAACCACAGACATACTTATACGCTATCCCTTTAAGATGCATTGATGTAAAATTGTAGTAGCACAAGTATTCAAAACAACTGATATCGTGCGATTCTCAAGGTCACTTCTTTGTACTCCTTTCTCCATTACAGTAGCTGTTTTCCAATACAGCTTATCACATATAGCTTCTCCAATAAAGCGTAATGCTGTACGTACTCACTTTCTCTGCGCTTTGGCTTTCGAAGTTTCCAATCTCCATTAGTCAGATTAATGCAGGTGGCGACCTTGTCCAGTCTGTGGGATTCGGTGTCAGGCTTGTGAAATAAAACGATCCTTGTTCCGTCCAGTTGATTCACAAGCTCCAGTCTCACTCATAGAGCCAGTTCTTACTTAAAGTGTAATGGCAACTTCCAGACTTTTCCGATGAAGTCTTTTCTTATTGCCGTTACTACACAGCGAGTCAGAGTGAACTTACACAAACCCCAACAGAACAAATCTTCCAGTTGTTTTTTCCAGTTTAAATAGTTGTGTATTGAAGTAGTTGTACAAACAAGGAGATGAACATACCAGGCTATACTTATTTTGCATACAAGTTGTAGCTGGCTGCTCTGTCCCTGGTCTGGTCCCAGGTTGTTGTGATATTGCTGGGACTACTTTGTGTATCCAAGGACTACTTTGTATGCCTGTGTATATAAGTGATTGGTGTGATTAGGCGGTCACTCTGGATCCAGGCGGCCTTGGAATAAACAGCCTGGAGTTAAGCTCCACCATGATAACATCTTAAACATGTGTACTCGTGGTCCTTCCAGAGTCACAACAAAGGTACAACAAGTACCGGACCACGAAGTACAACATGGTGGCAGCGGTTTGGTGTTTCGCCTAGGGAGGGAATGAAGCATGCCCGAGCAGAAAAGGTTAAAAAGAAGAAAAAAAAGAAGAAAAAAAAGCCCTGAAGGGAAACAAAACAAAAGAAAAGTTTCCAGCTCGGTACGGGACGTTTGGAGTGCATCCCGACAGGGCCAGTGTGAGTTGGTATAGTTACCTGCTCAGTAGTCGGCGCCGAGTTGCCGACGTGACGCTGCAAGCTGCTGGTGGAGGTGCGTGTAGGCCCACGTCGCGCCCCAGCACCTGTGTAGGCCCGACATTAGAAGCCTGCGACTGCTTCGCGGGGGAGAGACCGGGAGACCCGACACACACGGAGATGTGCAGTGACCGGGGAGACGGGGAGACCCGACACACACGGAGATGTGCGGTGACCGGGGAAGACCGACACCCATGGAGGTGTGCGGCAACAGGGGAAGACCAGGAGACCCGACACACACGGAGATGTGCGGTGACCGGGGAAGACCGACACCCATGGAGGTGTGCGGCGACCGGGAGAGCCCCGGAGGAGACCGACACCCATGGAGGTGTGCGGCGACCGAGAGAGCCCCGGAGGAGACCGACACCCATGGAGGTGTGCGGCGACCGGGAGAGCCCCGGAGGAGACCGACACCCACGGAGGTGTGCGGCGACCGGGAGAGCCCCGGAGGAGACCGACACCCACGGAGGTGTGCGGCGACCGGGAGACCCGACACCACGGAGGTGTGCGGTGACTGGAAAGACCGGGAGACCCGACACCCACGGAGGTGTGCGGTGACCGGGGAAGACCGACACCCACGGAGGTGTGCGGCGACCGGGGGAGGCTGACACCCACGGAGGTGTGCGGTGACCGGGAGAGCCCTGGAGGAGACCGACACCCACGGAAGTGTGCGGCGACAGGAGGGGGTCGGCGACCGGAGGGACCGACCACCCGCGGAGGTGCAGCGGCCAGTATGGCCGAGGCACTGCGTACTTACCCAGGCGCGTCGACCGTAGAGTCAGGAGGCCCTGGGCCCGAGGCAGCGGCAGCGCATTCGAATTTGAGCGGCAGCTGCCGGGAGCACCTGTGGGCGGGGCCGGGGAGCACCTGTGGGCGGGGCGTTCGAAAAGTTGAACGGCAGTTGCCGGGGAGCACTTGTGGGCGGGGCCAGCGCACCGCGATTACAGCAGTGCCAGCCCAGCAGTGGGAGCCCAGCAGTGCCAGCCCAGCAGTGGGAGCCCAGCAGTGCCAGCCCAGCAGTGGGAGCCCAGCAGTGGGAGCCCAGCAGTGGGAGCCCAGCAGTGCCAGCCCAGCAGTGGGAGCCCAGCAGTGCCAACCCAGCAGTGGGAGCCCAGCAGTGCCAACCCAGCAGTGGGAGCCCAGCAGTGCCAACCCAGCAGTGGGAGCCCAGCAGTGGGAGCCCAGCAGTGGGAGCCCAGCAGTGCCAGCCCAGCAGTGGGAGCCCAGCAGTGCCAGCCCAGCAGTGGGAGGCCAGCAATGGCAGGCAAATAATGATGGTGGAGCATCTAGAGCCTACACTACGTTTGATCTACACAGCACGTCTTCTTGAGGGGAAGATATGGAACAAAATGAGTATTTTGTGTTTAATGACCTGTGTAGTGATCTGTGTAATGAAAGCTTAATGTATTATATTTGATGCTTTTGTATGAATGTATATATCTGTGGAGTGACCACACGGAGTGAGTGACCACCCGGAGATGAGTGACCACCCGGAGATGAGTGACCACCCGGCGATGAGTGACCACCCGGCGATGAGTGAAATTCCACAGAGGAGTGACCACCATGATGGCGAAAAAAAGCAATTGTGTTTAATTGTGTTTAGTTGTGTTATTGGTTTTGTTTGCAAAAAGCAATGGTGTTTTGGTTTTGTTTGTTAAATATATTTTAGCCCTCGAATGGTAAAGAAAACAATTTTATATAAGACACGGGGGATGTTGTAATATATAAGACAAGGGGGATGTTGCGATATTGCTGGGACTACTTTGTGTATCCAAGGACTACTTTGTATGCCTGTGTATATAAGTAATTGGTGTGATTAGGCGGTCACTCTGGATGCAGGTGGCCACGGAATAAACAGCCTGGAGTTGAGCTCCAGCAATGTAACCTTTTATACACGTGTACTTGTGGTCCTTCCAGAGTCACTAAAGGTACAACAGGTACCGGACCACGAAGTACAACACAGGTCTCAGGTCTTTTCAGTCGATGGTCTGTTTCCAAGTTTGGCCGCAGATCTGGTAGGCACTGTATACTCTCCCTCCCTGTATCTGATCCCTCCTAGTCCCTTGTGCCCATTTATTTATACCGCCCTGTTCATCTAATGACTGCCCCCAAGTGCCCAAAATAACAGAGCAAGATATATCTAGACAAAATAATACAATATGCCAACAGTAGCTAGCCTAAACATAAATGGCTCCTACAAATCGAGTTTGCTTCTTTCCATAACTGCCTGATTTTCTGAGTACAGGCCATCCCCGTGTATCAAACGGATTCCATTCTTACAGTTGTCCTTAAACCGCTTTTATCCATAAGTCAGATAATAGACAAAAATCACTAAATATGGTGATTATAAACTAAACAAAACCATATTTTCACGGTATTATAAAGGAAACCATCAAAAGCACATAAGAGACAACAATTACTAAGAGTGGAGAGAGAGAGGAAACTGGTTCTACCATTCATAGAGATCAAGCATCTGCATGTAGGTCGCACGTTTGAATTTAATAATATTGTGTTACCTCATTCTTATATAAGGGTGTCCATAAACTGGGCATTCATAATCCAGGAACAGTCACTATCCACTCTCCCAGCTGCTCCATTCTGCATTTTACAATTCCAAAATATTGTTTGTTTTTCCACATTCATCTTCCTTCAGTTTACACTGTTCCAATTATGATGAAGTAATATTCATTTTCCTTTTCAAAGTTGCACTGAACTTGCCCTCTACCCTATTGCTGACATTTATTTCAAAATACAAAATGCTGGAATAATTCAACGGGTCAGGCAGCATCTGGGGAGAGAATGGACAGATGAGATTTCGGGACAGGACATTTCTTCAGAGACCGGTAGATTCTGAAGTTAGTACAGGGACTGAGAAGAAAGCATAATTTCCTTAAATCTAACATCAAATCGGATATAAAATGAGAAAGAAGTAGAGAGAAAGAAAGATTGCATTAAGAAGAAGCGAATAAAAGGAAAATATAACCTTCAATTTTATTTCTGAGGTTGAAATATTTAAAACCCCTATTTCATAATCCCTTAGAGAATTACATTTCAGACTTCTCAGAGTTATTTTAGTAAAAGAAATGTTGTCTACCAGAAATCAAGATCCTACCTAACAACAATGTGAGCATGTCTTTACTAGAAGGATTGGGCAGCTTGCAGCCCAGCGGTATGAACATTGACTTCTCCAACTTTCCTCTGTTCCTCTCTTCCCCTCCCCCTTCCCAGTTCTCCCTCTATCTTCCTGACTCCTTCCTTTATCCCGCCCCCCTGACATCAGTCTGAAGAAGGGTCTCGACCCGAAACATCACCCATTCCTTCTCTCCTGAGATGCTGCCTGACCTGCTGAGTTACTCCAGCATTTTGTGAATAACCACATTATTAAAATACATTTGGGGATGGGCAATAAACATCAGCTTTGCCAGCAGCAGATACGTCATTGTCTTACTCTTGGGTTTGGATACTTTTTCAATCCCCTTATCTTTTGGATCAATATCACTTGCTATGTCAAAAATACCATCTACAGATTAAAATGGTTGAAAGCAGCATTCTATAAGTCAATTATATCGCAATATCAATTTTCATAAAGACCAACCTCATAGTTTAAGATCTCGCAAAACTCCCCAGTACCATGACAGTCCCTTTAATAAGATAACTTGTTAGAGCATCTAACTTTAGCCCAGGAAGATTAGGCCATAAAGTTGCTGAATTAGCAGCTTCATAATAGCCTGAGAAACAGGCTGAATTGAACAGGGAAATCAACCATGTCTCCGAAACCAACCAGATTGAATGTTTGGAAAATAAATAATGCAAGGATTTAGGCGATAGGTGAATTGACATTAAATCAGATACAGCAAGAGAAATGCAGAAGGAAAGGAAAAGTCAGAAAATAACATTAACCTTAAAACTAATACTTTAAAATATCTGCCAAGAATTTTTAAATCTGAAAGAATAAATCTTAACATAATTCATTTTCAGCCATTTTGAGATTGTCATTAACAATTGTTGAATTGTTAAAAGTGTACTTAAATTACTAATTGCCAATACCAATTATCTGTAGTGCATTTAGTTCATATCCATTGCTGCATAGGAGGGGATTGGAGGGTTATGGTCTGAGTGCAGGTAGATGAGACTAGGTCAGGGAGAATGGTCGGCGTGGACTGGTAGGGCCGGACAGGCCTGTTTCCATGCTGTAGTTGTTATATGTTATATGTTAAATATACAGCCACCCCACAACATTTAATGTTTGTTAAAAGCACAGATATCAGCAAAATACCTTTTTAAACCAAGATGACAGCTGAATTTCAGTTCTCCCATTTAATTGTGCATCTGTTCCTTAGTTGAGTTGCTGTACTATGTAAAAGCATTCCAACCTTAATGTTCGTTTAATGCCAACTTTAATGCCAAAATAACAGTGGCTATACTGTACTATGTACAGCTCTCACTGTTATATTGGTATTAAATTCTAGACTGTTGAACATTAAGGATTGGAATGTTTTACTTTAACTAATCTTAAGGACTGAATTAGTTAAAATAGCCCAACACCCCATTCCAAAAATACATTTACCCAAAAAACATTAACTTTACGAGCAGCTGATACATCACAATGTCATTACTGAGTTAGGAGATGTTTTAGAAACATAGAAGCATAGAAGATAGGTGCAGGAGCAGGCCATTCGCCCTTCGAGCCAGCACCACCATTCAATATGATCATGGCTGATCATCTAAAATCAGTGCCCCGTTCCCGCTTTTTCCCCATATCACTTGATTCCTTTAGCCCTAAGAGCTAAATCTAACTCTCCCTTGAAAACATCCAGTGAATTTGCCTCCACTGCCTTCTCTATGGCAGAGAATTCCACAGATTCACAACTCTCTGGGTGAAAACATTTTTCCTCATCTCAGTCCTAAATGGCCTACCCCTTATTCTTAAACTGTCACCCCTAGCTCTGGACTCCCCCAACATCAGGAACATCTTTCCTGCATCTAGCCTGTCCAATCCTTTAAGAATTGTATATGTTTCTATAAGATCCCCTCTCATCTTTCTAAATTCCAGTGAATACAAGTCCAGTCAACCAATTCTTTCATCATATGTCAGTCCCGCCATCCCAAGAATTAATCTGAACCTACGCTGCACTCCCTCAATAGCAATAATGTCCTTCCTCAAATTAGGAGGCCAAAATTGCATACAATACTCCAGGTGCGGTCTCACCAGGGCCCTTGCTCCGAAACTCAATTCCTCTTGCAATGAAGGCCAACATACCGTCAGATTTCTTCACTGCGTGCTATATTTGCATGCTTACTTTCAGTGACTGATGTACAAGCACACCCAGGTCTCGTTGCAACTCTACTTTTCCTAATCTGACACCATTTCATACCTCTTACCTTTTAGTTAGCAATTGTTTCATATCAATGGTTAATTTTTTTGTAAGTTCATTTTCTAACTGATATTTTAGAGTTTATCAGACCATAGTCTGTTAGAAAAATGCAAAGTAACTTTCTAAATCACCGCTGTGGCAATTTGGAGAGTACTTCACTTTCTCAACGCTGATCAGGGAAAGTGTAAAGCTAATTAGTTTTAACTTGCAGTCAAAGTGATTGTGCAAAAAGGAACAAATGGGGGATATTTAGTAGTTTTTAGACAAAGTGCAGGAAATTTAGTACAATCATCATAAAAATAGGCAGGGATCTGATTTGAATGAAGAAATGTTGTTAAAACTTAAACAGAACAGTTGGGATGGAAGGAAAAGGACAATTCAAATCCACACAGAACAAATATTCTGGCCATTACCTGATGTTGTTTTTTAATGTTGTTATCTAACCAGCCTCAACCACTTCCTTGAACTGTTCATTTCATATACCCACCATTCCCTCTATCATCAAACTGCCCCTCAGGTTCCTATTAAATCTTTCCCCTCTCATCTTTAACTTATAGCCTCTAGATTTTGATGAAGCTTCACTGGAAAAAGATGGTGTGGATTCACCTTATCAATGGCCCTCGTGGTTTTATACACCTCTGCAAGTTCACCACTCAGTTTCTTAAGTGAATTGTAATGTGGTTGTAGTGCATGCTGGGCTTTGCAAAGCAAAGTTGCTTTTTCCTCTCCCAAGACCAATTCTGTCATTTAATTTAAGAGTTGATTGAATTGGACCCCTCTCCAATAGGCTGGGCGAGTGGATTGGACACAGCCTGCAGTGGCATGGAGCGGTGGAGCAAAGCTGGACGACATCATCAACTTCGCTTGGCCAAGCCGACCCTGCAACGCCACCAGGACAACAGGCCTTTATGGCCAAGTTGAGAAATCTAAAATTATAACAACTTAGGCTTAAACCATGAAAAATGAAGCCAGAAACCTTGTACATTGATATTGAGGGCGTGCAGCGTAGGTTTACTAGGTTAATTCCCGGAATGGCGGGACTGTCATATGTTGAAAGACTGGAGCGACTAGGCTTGTATACACTGGAATTTAGAAGGATGAGAGGGGATCTTATCAAAACGTATAAGATTATTAATGGGTTGGACATGTTAGAGGCAGGAAACATGTTCCCAATGTTGGGGGAGTCCAGAACCAGGGGCCACAGTTTAAGAATAAGGGGTAGGCTATTTAGAACGGAGATGAGGAAAATCTTTTTCAGTCAGAGAGTTGTGAATCTGTGGAATTCTCTGCCTCAGAAGGCAGTGGAGGCCAATTTTCTGAATGCATTCAAGAGAGAGCTAGGGCGGCACGGTAGCGCAGCGGTAGAGTTGCTGCTTTACAGCGAATGCAGCGCCGGAGACTCAGGTTCGATCCTGACTACGGGTGCTGCACTGTAAGGAGTTTGTACGTTCTCCCCGTGACCTGCGTGGGTTTTCTCCGAGATCTTCGGTTTCCTCCCACACTCCAAAGACGTACAGGTATGTAGGTTAATTTGACTGGGTAAATGTAAAAAATTGTCCCTAGTGGGTGTAGGATAGTGTTAATGTGCGGGGATCGCTGGGCGGCGCGGACTTGGTGGGCCGAAAAGGCCTGTTTCCGCGCTGTATATATATGATATGATATGATATGATAGAGCTCTTAAGGACAGTGGAGTCAGGGGGAATGGGGAGAAGGCAGGAACGGGGTACTGATTGAGAATGATCAGCCATGATCACATTGAATGGCGGTGCTTGCTCGAAGGGCCGAATGGCCTACTCATGCACCTATTGTCTATTATCTATTGTCTACACTGTCTCTGTTGTACTGAACTATGACTGCATTTGTGTATAAGTAATATTTTTACTGATCTGTATGCAAAAAAGGAATTTCACTGTACCTCGGTACATGTGACAATAAATTACCGTTGAACTATTAAGAAATAAAGTCCTAGTCTGCGCAATCTCTCCTGAAAATGGTGGGCCTCATGTCCTCGCAAAATTTTCTTGGAAAACATCCTTGCATGACTTCCATTTAATTATGTCTTTCTTGTGGCAAAGTAAACAAAACTATACACACTACTGCAGCCTCACCAACATCTTGCACAACTGCAACATATCATGCTAATATTTCAGTGCCTCTGCTAATGAAATCAAGCATGTCATACGCTTTTTTCACCTTTCTATCTATGTGACTACGTTTTCAAGAAACTATGTAATTGTACTCCTATGTCCCAATAAAAACTCTACAGTGTTTTACAACAGACCTGGTGGCTTACTGTCACTGCGAAAGTCCTGCCCTGGTTTGAGTTCCATAAATGCAGCTCCTCTCACTTATCTGAATTGAATGCCACTTGCTATTCCTCAGCTGTCTAGCTGATCAAGATCCCACAGTACTTTTTGATATTCTTCTTCACCGTCGATGATACCACCTATTTTAGAGTCTTCTGCAAGCTTACTAACCTCGTCATTTATATAAATGATGAACAATGGGCCCAGCAATGATACCTTGTAGCACAATATGAGACAAATGCTTCCAGTCCAACAAGCAACCTTCCACCATCACCCTCTGCTTCCTATCACTCCTACGACAATTATGCATCGAATTAGCCAGGTCTCCCCGGCGCCCATGTAATTTAACCTTGCAGACTAACTTACCATGCAAGAGCTTGTCGAAAGCCTTGATAAAGCCCATATAGACAACATCCATTGCCCTGCCCTCATCAATTCTTAGGTCCCTCTTCAAACAACTCTAACAGACTTGTGACACACACCAATTTCCCATGCAAAGAGTGGTGTTGAATACTGCCCTGTCCATTACAATAGACAATAGACAATAGGTGCAGGAGTAGGCCATTCAGCCCTTCGAGCCAGCACCGCCATTCAATGCGATCATGGCTGATCACTCTCAATCAGTACCCCATTCCTGCCTTCGCCCCATACCCCCTCACTCCGCTATCCTTAAGAGCTCTATCCAGCTCTCTCTTGAAAGCATCCAACGAACTGGCCTCCACTGCCTTCTGAGGCAGAGAATTCCACACATTCACCACTCTCTGACTGAAAAAGTTCTTCCTCATCTCCGTTCTAAATGGACTACCCCTTATTCTTAAACTGTGGCCCCTTGTTCTGGACTCCCCCAACATTGGGAACATGTTTCCTGCCTCTAATGTGTCCAATCCCCTAATTATCTTATATGTTTCAATAAGATCCCCCCTCATCCTTCTAAATTCCAGTGTATACAAGCCTAATTGCTCCAGCCTTTCAACATATGACAGTCCCGCCATTCCTGGAATTAACCGAGTGAACCTACGCGGCACGCCCTCAATAGCAAGAATATCCTTCCTCAAATTTGGAGACCAAAACTGCACACAGTACTCCAGGTGCGGTCTCACCAGGGCCCGGTACAACTGTAGAAGGACCTCTTTGCTCCTATACTCAACTCCTCTTGTTATGAAGGCCAAAATTCCATTGGCTTTCTTCACTGCCTGCTGTACCTGCATGCTTCCTTTCAGTGACTGATGCACTAGGACACCCAGATCTCATTGAACATCCCCTCTTCCTAACTTGACACCATTCAGATAATAATCTGCATTTCTATTCTTACTTCCAAAGTGAATAACCTCACACTTATCTACATTAAACTGCATCTGCCATGTATCCGCCCACTCACACAACCTGTCCAAGTCACCCTGCAGCCTTATTGCATCTTCCTCACAATTCACACTACCCCCCAGCTTAGTATCATCTGCAAATTTGCTAATGGTACTTTTAATCCCTTTATCTAAGTCATTAATGTATATCGTAAATAGCTGGGGTCCCAGCACCGAACCTTGCGGTACCCCATTGGTCACTGCCTGCCATTCCGAAAGGGACCCATTTATCCCCACTCTTTGCTTTCTGTCTGTCAACCAATTTTCTATC
This sequence comes from Rhinoraja longicauda, assembly GCF_053455715.1. Lineage (NCBI taxonomy): Eukaryota > Metazoa > Chordata > Chondrichthyes > Rajiformes > Arhynchobatidae > Rhinoraja > Rhinoraja longicauda. The sequence continues at coordinate 63,078,042 of NC_135957.1, read as the reverse complement.
CATGTCAGTACCCTACCCCCAATACCATGTGCTCTAATTTTGCCCACTAATCTCCTATGTGGGACCTTGTCGAAGGCTTTCTGAAAGTCGAGGTACACCACATCCACTGACTCTCCCCTGTCAATTTTCCTAGTTACATCCTCAAAAAATTCCAGTAGATTTGTCAAGCATGATTTCCCCTTCGTAAATCCATGCTGACTCGGAATGATCCTGTTACTGCTATCCAAATGCTCAGCAATTTCGTCTTTTATAATTGACTCCAGCATCTTCCCCACCACTGATGTCAGACTAATTGGTCTATAATTACCCGTTTTCTCTCTCCCTCCTTTCTTAAAAAGTGGGATAACATTTGCTATCCTCCAATCCACAGGAACTGATCCTGAATCTATAGAACATTGAAAAATGATCTCCAATGCTTCCACTATTTCTAGAGCCACCTCCTTAAGTACCCTGGGATGCAGACCATCAGGCCCTGGGGATTTATCAGCCTTCAGTCCCATCAGTCTACCCAAAACCATTTCCTGCCTAATGTGGATTTCCTTCAGTTCCTCCATCACCCTAGGTTCTCCGGCCCCTAGAACATTTGGGAGATTGTGTGTATCTTCCTCAGTGAAGACAGATCCAAAGTAACGGTTTAACTCGTCTGCCATTTCTTTGTTCCCCATAATAAATTCACCTGCTTCTGTCTTCAAGGGACCCACATTTGCCTTGACTATTTTTTTCCTCTTCACGTACCTAAAAAAACTTTTGCTATCCTCCTTTATATTATTGGTTAGTTTACCCTCGTACCTCATCTTTTCTCCCCGTATTGCCTTTTTAGTTAACTTTTGTTGCTCTTTAAAAGAGTCCCAATCCTCTGTCTTCCCACTCTTCCCACTTCTTCTTGTTATACTTCCTCTCCTTAATTTTTATGCTGTCCTTGACTTCCCTTGTCAGCCACAGGTGTCTCTTACTCCCCTTAGAGTCTTTCCGCCTCTTTGGGATAAATTGATCCTGCAACCTCTGCATTATTCCCAGGAATACCTGCCATTGCTGTTCTACCGTCTTCCCTGCTAGGGCCTCCTTCCAGTCAATTTTGGCCAGCTCCTGCCTCATGCCTCTGTAATCCCCTTTGCTATACTGTAATACTGACACTTCCGATTTTCCCTTCTGCCTTTCCATTTGCAGAGTAAAACTTATCATGTTGTGATCACTGCCTCCTAATGGCTCTTTTACCTCTAGTCCCCTTAACAGATCAGGATCATTACACAACACTAAATCCAGAATTGCCTTCTCCCTGGTAGGCTCCAGTACAAGCTGTTCTAAGAATCCATCTCGGTACTGACTGCCCCACCATTGAAGGGATCCTCAGGAGTCACTGCCTCAAAAAGGCAGCCAGTATCATCAGAGACCCACACCGTCCTGGCCATATTCTAATTTTCACTCCTGTCATCAGGAAGAAGGTACAGGAGGCTGAAAACTATAACGTCCAGGTTCAGGAGCAGCTTTCTCCCTACAACTATTGGGCTATTAAGCTGCACAACCTCCAAATAAGCTCTGAATTATATAGACTTGGGGGCAAATATATATATATATATAAAATACCATAAAATATTCTTAACACTTGACTTTTTACTCCTTGTCTATTCAAATGCTGATGGATCCTGTCATTCTGAATTCCCTCCAGCAATGTACCTATCACTGATATCAGGCTTACTGTCAGGCTGCAATTCCATGACCTTCTCTTCCTGGACTTCTTAAATGACCATACAACAGTAGCCACTCTTCAGTCTTCTGGAACTTTACCTGTGGCTGAAGATTACGTAAATGTCTCTGCAAAGGCCTCTGCAATTTCTTACCTGGCTTCCCACAAGGCCTGTGGATGCATTTGGTCAGGCCCTGAGGAAGTAACCCTCTTAATGTGCTTTAAGATTATCATTATGACTTATGAATTTATAATGACTTTTTAATAGATCTTCAATGAGAAGGGAAATGGTAATAGCTGAAATATAAAATATATTCTGCTTTTCCATAGATACCAGATAAAGGGAACTCAACAGTTGACCACATGTCAACCAAAGAAGCCAATCTGTTCCAAAAACTTTTTAACACCTGTGGTAAATTATTGATTTATTGGGTTTGTGATCCTCCACAATTGATGCTTTACTCTATTCTCATTTTTCTATTCTCGTTCACACAGCTAAATGTTAAGAGATTGGGATTGGAACATAAATCAACCTTGGAAATCATCTAGAGACATTATATGGGAATTTTCCAATAACTATGTTAAGAAAAGTTAGATATCGTACCTGGTGTCTCCAATAAATCCAAGTTCCATGGACTTTTATGATAACGAGGATGTTGCCAAGACACGAGTGTTAGAGCTTTCGGGAGAGTTTGGGCAAGCTAGGACTTTAGTCCTTGGAGCGCAGGATGCTAAGGGGTGATCTTATAGATGTGTATAAAGTCATGAGGGGAATTGATAAGGTGAATGCACAATCTTTTATCCTGAATAGGAAAATCAAGAACTAGAGAATATGGGTTTAAGGTGAGAGGGGAAAGATTTAATAGGAATCTGCGGGGCAACTTTTTCACTTATTTCTAATTGTCTCCTCAAGGCAAGTTCAGCCTCGATTTCTGAATTTGACATTCCTGGCACATGAGTATAGTCTTTGAGAATCTGCTTATAGTGGGCCAAACCTCAATCCTATTGGCAATCAAAAATGAAACAAAAATTCAGCAGGGGTCACAAATAGACAAAATAAAGAGTGTTTGTTGTTGTTGCCACAACTTGTTTCTTGCCACAACTTGAAGAAAGAAGCTGACAGCTGGTCTTATGTTGACTTGATTTCTCAGACAGCCAAATTTTTCTTGAATTTTTACATAGGACATGTAACACTTGCTTTTTTATATTGGTGCCATGCTTAGTACTTCTGTGATAAGACATGTTGACTGTTTGGCATACTTATAATGCAGCATTTCTTCAAACTGCAGTTTATATGGCAGGGTGGATTCCGAAACACCAGAGGAGCAGTAAAACCACTACACACAAAACCTCTGAGTACATAATTATCTCAGAGTTGTAATTTGCAAATGTATTTATGTCTGCCATACCATCCTCAATGGTTGGGAAAGAATGCTCAAGCACCACTTCCTGGGGCTTGTGGTCAGACACTTGGCTTCCCATTCAACTCCACGAATATTTGAAATTTTTAGACTTTGTAACAAAAACCACTAACCCAGAATATTTGCAGTTCTGACTCTATATAAATGACAGCAGACACAAAATGCTGGAGTAACTCAGTGGGACAAGCAGCATCTCTGGAGAGAAGGAATGGGTGACGTTTCAGGACAAGACCCTTCTTCAGACTGAATCAGAGGAGTGGACGGGACAGAGATAAAATGTAGTCGGAAACAGTAAGACTGGTGGGAGAACTGGGAAGGGGGAGGGGATGGAGAGAGAGTGAATATAAATGGCACTTGATCACAGTGTAGCGAGTCTGATAGCGGATGGATGTTGCAGACGCAGTTTATTGCATGGTTCAAAAGCTCCGTGACAAAACGCAACACTCAAACTATAGACAACTACCTAACGTCTTACCTAAACGGAGTTCAATGCTAGACTGACTATCTCTCCCGCGCTAGCACACCTGGTGACATCGCTACCCAATCCGAGGGTTCGAACTCTTCCAGCCAATCCCTATGTCCCTACATGACCCCCCCCCAGAACCCTCGGTACCGTACCTCACGGGCGCCCGGACCACCCGACCTGAAAGCGTACGGAGAGGGGAGGCTGGTACCGCCTGCGACGAAGGAGGCGGGGAGGGCCCCGCTAGTGGAGACGATGGGGGCGCCGCTGGAGGGGGAGGGAGGGGGGACCCTGCAGGTGTAGGCGATGGGGGCGTGGCTGGAGGGGGCAGAGTGAACACAGCCGTGGGCAGCGGAGACCCGAGCGGTGGGAGAAGAGACGCAGCTGGGGAACCAGGTGGGCCGGCCAGAGGTCGGCCCCGGCGAGGAGGTTGGGCCACCAGCACGGGACGGTCCTGGTCCAAGTGGGCCGGTTTCAGCCGGGAGACAGAGACGAGCTCCTGTCGGGTGCCTACTTGTAAAGTGAAGGTGACCGTCCCCCTTTTCAGCACCTGGAACGGGCCCTGGTAGACCGGCTGCAGAGGGGGGCGGTGGGAATCCCGCCGGAGGAAAACAAACTCGCAGTCCTGCAAGTCCGCCGGTACGTGCACTGCGGTACTCCCGTGACTGGAGGCCGGGACTGGGGCCAGGGAACCTACCTGGGCCCGGAGAGAAGCCAAAATCGACGGGACGGACGACGGCAGGTGGGAGGATAAGGGAAGGATGTCACCCGGCAACCGCAGGGGCGAACCGTAGACGAGTTCCGCCGAGGAAGTACCCAGATCAGACTATGGGGCCATGCGAATGCCGAGGAGGACCCAAGGCAGCTGGTCGGCCCAGTCAGGCGGGCACAGAGGGACGCCTTCAGCTGTCGGTGGAAGCGCTCTACCATCCCGTTAGCTTGGGGATGATAGGCGGTGGTCTGCTGCAAGCGGGACCCATACAGCTGTGCCAGCACGGCCCAGAGGGACGAGGTGAACTGGGCGCCCCGGTCGGTAGTGATGATAGCCGGGACGCCGAAACGGGCAAACCAATGTAATGCCAGGGCCCGTGCACAGGAGGCCGCCGAGGTGTCCGACAACAGAAGGGCCTCCGGCCAACGAGTAAAACGGTCGACCACCGTGAGGAGATGAGTGTAGCCCCTAGAGTAGGGCAATGGACCAACCAAATCCACGTGAATGTGGTAAAAACGGACGGGCGGAACCAAGAAGTTCTGGTACGGGGGCTGGACGTGGCGGTGGACCTTGGAGGTCTGGCACGGGACACAGGCGCGGGCCCAGGCGGCCACCTGCTTCCGCAGGCCGTGCCAGACAAATCGGGCGGCCACCATGGCCGAGGTCGCCCGAATGGACGGGTGTGCCAGGCCATGAATGGCCTCAAAAACCTTACGCTGCAGGGTGGTCGGCACAACCGGGCGAGGGCGGGAAAGGGAAATGTCGCACCAAAGTGTGGTACCTGTGGGGCTGCACGCTACCTGGGCCAACCGCAACCCTGAGGCGGTGGGGGCGTACTTTGAGGCAATTCCTTCCAGGCGTTGAGCCTCCGCTAGCTCCTGGAAATCCACCTCGCCCCCCACCGCAGCAACAGAGGAATTGGCCGGCCGGGACAGGGCGTCAGCAACGGCGTTGAGCCTACCCGCGATGTGGCAAACATCTGTGGTGAACTCCGAAATGAGGGTGAGGTGCCGTTGCTGGCGGGCCGACCACGGGTCAGAAACCTTAGAAAAAGCAAACGTGAGGGGTTTGTGATCCGTGTAGGCAACAAAAGAGCGGCCCTCCAAAAAATACCGGAAATGGCGAACAGCTAAATAGAGGGCCAGGAGCTCCCTGTCGAAGGCACTGTATTTCAGCTCAGGTCGAGTGAGCTGCCGGCTGAAAAATGCCAGAGGCTGACAGTGACCGTTGACCTGTTGCTCTAAGACCCCCCCCCCCCCCACCGCCACGTCTGAGGCATCCACCGTCAGGGCCGTGGGGGCAGAGGAGCGGGGGTGCACGAGCATGGTGGCGTTGGCGAGGGCCAGCTTGACCGCGTCGAAAGCCGCCTCGGCAGCTGTGGACCAGACCAACTCAGCGGGGTTATCCGCGAGGCATTGAAAAAGGGGGCGCATGATCCGAGCTGCCGCAGGCACGAACCGGTGATAGAAATTCACCATGCCCACGAATTCCTGCAAGCCCTTGATGGTGGTAGGGCGGGGAAAAGAGTGGACGGCGTCCACCTTAGCGGGCAAGGGAGTGGCACCGGCCGGTGTGGACCCGGTGACCCAGGAAATCCACCGCGGACAGGCCGAACTGGCGTTTGGACGAGTGGAGGATCAGGCCGTGGTCTTGCAGCCTCTGGAACACAGTGCGAAGGTGGACCAGGTGCTCTGGGACCGAACGACTAGCAACCAGAATGTCATCGAGATAAATAAACACAAAAGACAATCTGCGACCCACATGATCCATGAGACGCTGGAATGCCTGAGCCGCGTTTTTAAGACCGAACGGCATACACAACCACTCAAATAACCCGAACGGAGTAATTGTAGCCGTCTTGGGAATGTCCGGTGGGTGGACAGGGATCTGATGATATCCCCGCACCAAATCGATCTTCGAGAACACCGTAGAGCCCTCGAGGCTGGCTGAGAAGTCCTGTATGTGAGGGATCGGATAGCGGTCAGGCCGGGTGGCAGCGTTAAGATGCTGGTAATCCCCACATGGTCTCCACCCCCCAGATGCTTTAGAGACCATATGCAAGGGGGAGGCCCACGGACTGTCTGAAGGCCGAACAATCCCCAGTCGCTCCAAATTCAGGAACTCCTCCCGAGCCATGGCCAGCTTGTCGGGAGGTAGGCGCCGCGCCTGGGCGAATACAGGCGGCCCCTCGGTAGGGATGAAGTGGACGACACCGTGCTTAGCGGAAGGGGCATCGAACCGCTGTACGAGGAGCTCCGGGAAGTCGGCGAGGACCGCAGCGAACTGACCGGGAGCCATGGTGATGGCCTGGATCGACGGGCAGGGTGGGGTGGCAGGTGGAGGAGTAGCAGGCTCCATACTGCTAGCCGAGGGTTGTAGGCCCTTCCCGCGGACGTCTGCGACCAACGAAAAAGCCCAGAGGAAATCTGTGCCCAGAATGGCCTGGCCCACGTCGGCAACGATGAAATCCCAATGGTAGGTCTTGGACCCGAAGGACAGGGACATGGCCCTCTTGCCGTAGGTGCGGATGGGACTGCCGTTGACCGCAATGAGGGACGGACCCTTCCTACCTGCTCGGACTCCGCAGCCGTAGGGAGGCACGATGCTAACGACCGCTCCCGTATCGACCAGAAAAACGGTGCCGGTACCTCGATCTGTGGCGTAGAGGCGGCGGTTGTGGCCGATCGAGACTGCCCCTATATTCAATCGGCCGAGGCATTCCCCGGAAAGGAACATGGAGCCCTGCAATTTCGGGCTTCACTGCCCCACCGCTTGTGAAAAAAACACCAGCCGCGCCTGTGCGGCTCTGTTGCTTGGGCCCGCTGCAAAATGGCGGGTGCTGCAGCCCCGTCTTGGCGGGCTGTCTGTAAAATGGCGGGCTATGCGCCGCCATCTTGGCCGTGCGGCCGGTTGCTGCTAGGCCTCGAAACCCGATTTACCGAGTCATCTCGTGTGGAGCCCTCCGTAACGAGCGTGTCGGCTTTCTCTGCGAGCGCTACCGGGTCTTCGAAAGAGACGTCCGCCAACACTAACCTGACGTCCTGGGGCAATTTCTCTCGGAATGCCGCTTCAAACATCATGCACGGCTGGTGGTCGCCGATCAACGTTAGCATCTCTGTCATCAGGACAGACGGTAGCCGATCCCCTAGCTCCGGTAAATGTAGGAGCTTCAGGGCCCGCTGGTTTTGGCTAAAGCCAAAAGTCCTCAGCAAGAGCTTCTTGAGCCCCTCATATTTCTCGGTTTGGGGAGGGTTGGTCAGGTACCGTCCCACCCGTGCGGCCGCCTCGGGCTGGAGACAGCTTACCAGATGGTGGAACTTCTCTTGGTCCTCCGCCACTTTCTTGAGGTGGAACTGGGACTCTGCGTGCACGAACCACAGGTGCGGTTGATGGGCCCAGAACGTGGGTAGGTTAACGGCGCCGGCGTTTGGCTGCCCACTGTTCGCTCCTACCTGCGACATGCTCTTGTGATCGTTGATCACGTCGGGGTCACCAATGTAGCGAGTCTGATAGCGGATGGATGTTGCAGACGAAGTTTATTGCATGGTCCAAAAGCTCCGTGACAAAACGCAACACTCAAACTGTAGACAACTACCTAACGTCTTACCTAAACGGAGTTCAACGCTAGACTGACTATCTCTCCCGCGTTAGCACACCTGGTGACATCGCTAGCCAATCCGATGGTTCGAACTCTTCCAGCCAATCCCTATGTCCCTACAACAGTAACATTTTGATTCATTGAATGTACATGTAGCAGAGCTGTACATAAACCAGGATAAATCAGGATAAATCCTGATTAAAGTATACTTTTTTTTTGTTGCAAAAGTGTTTATTTTTCGTTAGGAGTCATTGATGACATTTTCAAAACAAAATCTGAAGTTAAACAAAGTTTTTGTCTGTTCCTTGTCCATCAAAGGCAAGTTTTATTGCTCCTCTCCAGGGTCCCTGAGAAGATGCTGGTAAACTTCCATCTTAAATCACCACGACATAAATTTAATCGAATAGGTTATCTCACTAAAAACAGAAAATACTGAAAATGTTAAAAATACAGGAGGCAATTATGGAAACAGGCCATTGACCAAGATGCCCCAACTACACTAGTCCCACCAGCCTGTGTTTGGCCCATTTCACTCTAAACCTTCCCTATCCATGTACCTGTCCAAATGTATTTTAAATGTTTTTTTCAAAAAGAGAAAACTTAGAAAAAAATTGATTTCAACATTCAAAGAAAGGGTTGAGTAGAAATTAGAAGGGCTGTGATACAGCAGAAAAACAAGAGAGAGGTAAATACATGAGATGATAGAACAAGAGGAAAGAGGTTGCAATGAGGATTCAGGGAACAAAAGGTCACTTTGAAGGATGTATAAATGGAGGAAGCACAATAATTCTATGAAATTGCAGTAGAAGTTAAAGTGCAAAGGCTAGAAATTTGAAATGAAAATACTGATAATTTAGTAATGGTGAGCTCATTGTCGAGTCCAGAAGCCTAGAGCATGTTTAGATTCTCAGGTTATTAGGGTTTTTAAACTTACATTGAGCTTCCTTGGAACACATCAGGTGGCCCAAGCAGAGAAGTCAGAGTGGGAGTGTTTACTTTAGTTTAGTTTAGTTTAGTTTAGTTTAGTTTAGTTTAGTTTAGTTTAGTTTAGAGATACAGCGAGGAAACAGGCCCTTCAGTCCACCGAGTCCATGCCGACCAGTCTTTCCAGGTGAGACAGAGGTTCACCTGCACCTCCTCCAACCTCATCTATTGCATCCGCTGCTCTAGATGTCAACTTATTTATATCGGCGAAACCAAGCGCAGGCTCAGCGATCGCTTCGCTGAACACCTGCGCTCGGTCCGCATTAACGCAACTGATCTCCCGGTGGCCCAGCACTTTAACTCCCCCTCCCATTCCCAGTCTGACCTCTCTGTCATGGGCCTCCTCCAGTGCCATAGTGAGGCCCGCCGGAAATTGGAGGAGCAGCACCTCATATTTTGCCTGGGCAGTTTGCAGCCCGGTGGTATGAACGTCGACTTCTCCAACTTCAGATAGCTCCTCTGTCCCTCCCTTCCCCTCCTCCTTCCCAGATCTCCCTCTATCTTCCTGTCTCCACCTATATCCTTCCTTTGTCCCACCCCCGATATCAGTCTGAAGAAGGGTCTCGACCCGAAACGTCACCCATTCCTTCTCTCCCGAGATGCTGCCTGACCTGCTGAGTTACTCCAGCATTTTGTGAATAAACCGACCAGCAATAACTCGTGCACTGGTTCTATCTTATACACTAGGGACAATTTACAGTAGCCAATTAACCTACAAACCTGTAGACCTTTGGAATATGGGAGGAAACTGGAGCACTCGGTGGTAACCCACGCAGGTCATGGGGTACAAACTCCGTACAGGCAGCACCCGTAGTCAGGATCGAACCTGGGTCTCTGGCGCTGTAAGGTTGCAGCTCTGGCACTGTAGATAATGTAAGAGATGGTGACGGAAGCTCAGGGTCAAGATTGCAGATTGAACAAGGCGGTTCCATTAAGGAACTAACTGTTCTGTGCTTAGACACGAAAGTACTATGGAAAAGGGAATTGATGTTGGGGGAGAAACAAATAATTCAAATCATCCCAGAAGGAATGATCACTTTGGGTATTTCCCTTCATACTGAAACATAATGATCCTTGGCGCAAGAATTTTCTACTAATTGCATTTATTAAATCATGAATATTTTCACATCATTATGGTGGGCTGTGAAGCAGCATTCTCTGGAATTAATCAGCATCTAGGTCACTCACCTCCCATACAGGTACATAGTTCCCTTAAAGGTGTCATAGGCAAATAGGGTGGTCAAGAAGGCTTTTAGTACATTGGCTATCATTAGTCAGTAGAAAAGGCGTAATGTTATTTTACAGTTGTACAAGATGTTGGCGAGGCCGCACTTGGAGTATTGTGTTCAGTTTTGGTCACCCTGCTATAGGAAGGATGTTATTAAGCTGGAAAGAGTGCAGAGAAGATTTACGAGGATGGTGCCAGGACTTGAGGGGCTGAGCTATAGGGAGAGGTTGGGCAAACTAGGACTTTATTCCTTGGAGCACAGGAGGCTGAGAGGTGATCTTACAAAGGTATATTATATCATGAGCGGAATAGATCGGGTGAATGCACAGAGTCTTTTACCCAAGGTGAGGGAATAAAATCAAGAAAACACATGTTTAAGGTGAGAAGAACAAGATTTAATATAAATCTGAAGGGCAACCTTTTCGCTCAGAGGGTGGTGGGTATATGGAAAGAGTTGCCAGAGGAGATAATTGAGATAAATATTATAACATCATTAAAAAGACACTTGGATAAGTACATGGATCGGAAGGTTTAGAGGAATATGAGCCAAACATGGGCAAATAGGTCCTGTGCACATGCAACATCTTTTTCAGCATGGATGATTTGGGTTGAAGGGCTTGCTTCCAGAGCTTAAAATCTTTATCAGGGCATTTGTTTCATTTGTTAAGGTTGCAGCTGTATTGTCAGGTCCCAATCCACATTCCATATTCTTCCAAGTTAACCCATGATTGCCTATTTCCATTATATGCCTTTGCTTCCCAACAAGTCTGTCTTTCTGCACTCACCATCTTACCAATAATATTCTCCACCTTTTCAATTTATTATGTAAAGAATCAATAATGCCTCAATAATAGATACACTAAAGCACCAACTTATAGAGTCATACAGTCACACAACACAGAAACAGGCCCTTCGGCCTAACGTCCATGTGGACCAAAGTGCCCCAGCAAAGCTACTCCAATTTACCTGCGTTTATCCCATATCACTCTAAACCTTCCCTATCGATGTAATTGTCCAAATCTCCTTTAAAAGCTGCCCTGGATTGGCAACTTAAGTTTAAAGCGGAATATGGCACTTTGCCCAATCAACATATTTCCTTGTTATGTATTTCTGCTGTGGTTTTTTTAGTGGCTGAGCTCTACTTTCTAAATCCCTGAAGTAATCTGTGATCAGCATTATACAATGTTATTGAAATACGTTACCGCCATTGACAGACGTGACACTGTTTTGAAGGGCAGAGGAGTCATCCCGAACGTTCTAGACAATATTTAAATCAATCAATATCATTTGTGAAAATGATTAACCCAGATTTTGTTGGCACGAGTTCATTAGCTATTTTTACCACCCAGACTCACTCTCTATGCCTGATATTCACTACAATCAGCAGCAAGGATCTGAATATTGTTTGAGGTTAAGTTCACGCAATGAAAAATCCCTGCCTTTCCCAAAGCTTTGATGACTTCTGTAGCTGTTGAAGCCCCAACACAAGTTTGTGCTCCGTTAAAGTTGGCAGAATAATTAAATGACACAAATTATTTAGATTAGTTTAGAGATGCGTCGTGGAAGTAGATCTCTCCCTCCGAGTCCTCGCCAACCAGCGATCATACTAACACTATCCTGCACACGAGGAACAAAATGCCATTCTTACTGAAGCCAATTAACCTAGAAACATGCACGTCTCTGGAATGTGGGGGAAAACTGCAGCACCCGGAGAAAACCCACATGGTCACGGGGAGAATGTACAGACAGTACCCGTAGTCAGGATCGAACTCGGGTCTCTGGTGCTATAAGACAGCAAGTCTACTGCTGCGCCACCTTTAAAATTATTTAAAATTGACTCTAAAATGAAAAAATCATATTAAAATGTTTTAAAGAATAAAAATTCAAGTAAAGCGGTAAGAAAAAAACGTTTGAATCTTTTTGTAATAAATAATAATATAAACATTACAAATGTAAATATGTATAAAAATGTGGTACTTACTTTATCTCCATGGTCCTTCTATGCCCACTGAAATCATACAGTCATACAGCAATGGTAAAGGACCTCCAATCTATCTTGTTTATGTTGGTTATCAAGAATCTGTCTGCACCATTCCTACTTTTTAGCACTTGACCTATGTCATGTCATATCAAATAATTTAAATATCTAAATATCTTTTTTTTATTTTTAAATATTTTATTTAAGTTTTAACAGAACTCATACATTTTACATTTCATAGTAATAATAATAATAATAATAATGTATTTTATTTATATAGCGCTTTTCATATACTCAAAGACGCTTTACAGAGATTTAGAGAACATAGGGAAATTAATAAATAGATAAATAAGTAAATAAATAAACGAACAGAGAAAGGAGACAGAAGGTGAGGTGACCTTCAATGGTTGAAGGCAGTACTGAACAGGTGAGACTTCAGCGAAGTTTTGAATGTGGTAAACAATCATAACTACATTATAAATTCAATTATACACGTATTGTTCTGTATTTTCTCCCCTCCCCCACCCCCCCCCCTTCCCCCCACCCCCCAGTTAAAAAGAAGGAAAAAGAAAAAGCAAAAGAAAGAAAGAAAGAGAGAAACCTGGAGTCCCGAGGGAGTCACTTCCGAGTAATTTCTTATTAAATTCTTATTAAAGGTAACAAAACAATCCTGAATTTAAATATTTCCAATTCTTAATCCTAGCTTTAAAATGAATGGGTTCCACACCTTCAAGAAGAAGTCATATCTATTTCTCAGATTATACGTTGCTTTTTCTAATGGGATACAACTACGCATTTCTGCATACCATCTTTCAAATCTTATTTCATTTTGATCTTTCCAAGTGACCGCTACACATTTTTTTGCTACTGCTATTGCTATTTTGAGAAATCTTTCCTGATGTTTATCTAAAATTAGCTTTGGTAATATTCCTTTTGTATCTCCCAATAAAAACAACCTTGAATCCATTGGTATGATCTTATTCATCAATTGTTCCAAATTTTTTTTTAGGTCTTTCCAAAAAGGAGTTACCTTCTGACAGTCCATGTCGAGTGTAAAAAAGTACCCACGTCTTGGTTGCATCTAAAACAAATTTCTGATGAGTTTGGTTTAAAATTGTTTAATTTTTTCGGGGTTAAATATAGTTGATGTAAAAAATTATATTGTACTAAACTATATCTCACATTAATAGTATTTTTCATACTATCTAAACACAGTCTTTCCCAACTTGGTTCATCAATAATAATATTAAGATCTGTTTCCCACCTTTGTCTTGATTTTTGAATTCCTATCTTTGGACTAGATTTTTGTAATAATTTATACATTGATGATATAATTTTTTTTATTCCCTTGCCCTGAATCAAGGATTCCATTCCTTTAATCTGAAATAAAGACATTGAATTACCTAACTTTTCCCTTAAAAAAGATTGTAATTGATAATCGAAAAAAAAACTATTCCCTGGAATTTGATATTTATTTCTCAATTGAGAAAATGTCAAAAATTTATTTCCTTCATAGCAATCTCCTATATTTTTAATACCCTTCTGTTCCCAGAGTTGTAGTATTTGATTATTCCAAGCAAACGGCAATAATCCATTTTTTACTAATGAAGTTTTAGCTGTTAAAAAAAATCTTTTATCATTAACTTTAACTGTTTTCAACAATGTATTAATTAAATGTTTTAGCAAAGGTGACTCTTTATCCTTAACTAATAGCTTAGCTTCCCATTTATATATAAATTCTTCTGGACATAACTCTTTTATTTTATCCATTTCAATTTTAACCCATGCTGTTTTTCCACCCTCTTGATAAAAGGATGAAATAAAACTCATTTGTGCTGCCAGATAGTAATTTTTAAAATTTGGTAATTGCAATCCACCTAATTCAAATTTCCATGTTAAATATCTTGAGAGTATCGGGCACGATACCCCTTTCCTAATCCACTCCTCAGGCAGTACAATCAAGATTTTAAACACCTCTGGCTGAAACGTGGTTCAAAAAATTCCCTCTAAATCACCTATATCATCAGTCTGACGAATATTCAGTCTGGAGAAGGGTCCCAACCTGATACTTCGTCTATCCATTCCCTCCACGAATGCACCCTGACTTGCTGAGTTACTCCAGCACTTTGTGCTTTTCTCAAGATTCCAGCATCTGTATTTCCTTGTGTGTCTCTTAAATCTATTTCTATCCCACTAGTTCTATCCCATTAGTTCCTAGTATCTAGGAACATTTTTTACAGAAGCCAATTAACCTAAAAGCCTGCACGTCTTTTTGAATGTGGGAGGAAACCGGAGCACCGGGAGAAAACCCACACTCTCACAGGGCGAACGTACCAACACCGTACAGACAGCGCCTGTAGTCCTCTGCATCCTTTGCAGTGTAATCAAAGCCTTCCTCATAAGCTCATAAGGTCAAAGGAATAGGAGTAGAATTAGGCCATTTGGCCCATCAAGTCTACTCTGCCATTCAATCATGGCTAATCTATCTCTCCCTCCTGACCCCATTCTCCTGCCTTCTCCCCATAAGATCTGTCACCTGTACTGATCAAGAATATATCTATCTCTGCCTTAAAAATATCCACTGACTTGGCCTTCATATCGTTCTATGGCAAAGAATTCCACAGATTCACCATCCTCTAACAAAAGAAGATTACTTCCTGTAATGTGTCAACTAATATTTTGTGGCAACTAACGCAAAGTAGATTTGCGACTTCTGCATTTCTGATCAAGTCCAGTAATTGCAGCCACTGAGAAAAATAAACCATGTTTGGAGCCAGGAACACCTATCAAAATCCAAGCAGGGACTCGTTCATTCACTGGGCTATTTGCAGAATGTTGTTGAGGATCCCAGAGAAGGATGCAGACTACGCATCAGCAGTGGCTGTGAAGCACCTGGGAGCATCCTGAAAGGTGTTTAAGTTCCACACAAGCTCCAGCGAGTGCCAGTATGATAATGTCAGGATGCTCTTCAAAATAGCACCATGAATTATCTGCCTTCACCTGAGAGAGCAGGGAGATCTTCACTTTAATAACTCATCAGAAAGACAGTACATCCATCATTGCAGAGGTCCTCCTGCAGCACATTAGAATGTCAACTTGGAATATTATTTTCAAGTTTCATTGAGCAGGATTGGAACCCAAAATTTTATGACCCATGGTTTAAAGTCAACTGTGCTTTTTAACTTCAGAGTGGAAATTGTGTGAATTTATCCAATGCCATTTATGCAAGGCATGAATCTACATGCAGTACATTTTCAGCAGGTATATTTCTGTATCATCAGCTCACTCTGAGGAACAATTCTCTTACAGTCAAGTTGATGCATTCCTTATTTTGTTCCTTCCTTTCAAAGGAGAACATCAGAAAGCCGTTATAGGTTTAACTGCAAAAAAAAAAAGAATAATAAATGATTATTTTATAGGAACATTACTTGTCATGATCCATTCTACAAATTTTTGAAAAGCACTATTCCTTTCTAAAAATTCCTTCTCGATGCAATTGTTACTCAAAGTTGATTATAGAGTATACTAGATTCCAAGTGAACCCATTGGGCCCAAACCTCTCCTGCATTGGTGCAGCACCCTCTCCTCCCCCCCTCCCCCCTCCCCCCTCCCCCCTCCCCTCCACCCTTACCCCCTCCCTCCCTCCCCCTCCCCTCCACCTCCACCTCCTCTCCTCCCCCCTTCCCCTCCCCCTCCCTCCCTCCGCCCCCTCCCTCCTGCCCTCCCCTTCCCCATCCCCCCACCCCCCTCCCCCCTCCCTCCCTCCTCCTCCTTCCCTCCCCCTCGCTCCCCCCTCCCCACTCCCCTCCCCTATATATATATACTAGACCAAGTTGACCCGTTGGGCCCAAACCTATCCTGCATTGGTGCAGCACCCTCTCCTCCCCATCTCCTCCCTCCTCCCCTTCCCCCTCCCCCCTTCCCCTCCCCCCCACTCCATCCCCCTCAACCCCCTTTATCCTCCCTCCTGCCCCCTCCCTAGGAGATAGATTTAAACTTTAAAATGTGAATAACTTTAAAAATGTAACACCGATTTCAATGAAACTTCTTCCATTAATTTTCTTTTCTGTATTAATTTTAATTTATATGCTGTAATTGTAACTTTTTTTTTGCACAATCCGCAGGCATTGCCACTTTCATTTCACTGCACATCGTGCATGTGTATGTGACAAATAAACTTGACTTGACTTGATTAGCACAATGGGACGACGGTGAGTAAGGTGGGCCTAAAATTGTTGCGCTATCGTGTACCATTTTGGCTGTAGTTCAGGAACATACAAACGAGAGTTTTAGTATATAGATTTCCGGACAACCAAATAACGGTGTTGCAACCCATGCTAAGAGGTTGCAGGGGTGTATTGAGGACAAGGTGTACAAGTTGATATTGTAAGGCTTGGACGATCTCCCCAAACACAGTGGCAGATGGTGGAGATCCGAGAATTAAATTTCTATTCATAGTCTCTTTTGCATCAGCTACTTGTGGTCAGAATAATCCCTGCCTTTCACATCTGAGAAATAAATATATCTGTGCACATAATTCCTTTACTGACTATCATTTAGGTTACATGTTTTTGTGTTCTTATTTCCATCTTTAAAACCAATTTAAAACCAACATGTTTATAAAATCAGATGTTGGCATTCAGGATCAAATTCAAAAACCTAACCTGAGAGAAGTAATATTGGGACCAAGAACAATGATCGTGCATCTTGTATAGTAACAAATTTAACCTGTTCAGTGCCACCCCCCTCAGGTCATGGCCAATAGTGTTAAAAAAAACTTGACAGTGAACAGGTTAATGGTGTTTGGTGGCTTTGAGCTTATGTGGCCAAACATAAGGAGAATATGACAGAGTGCATCAATAGGAAGTGATGAGAGGGACTGCAATAGACAATAGACAATAGACAATAGACAATAGGTGCAGGAGTAGGCCATTCAGCCCTTCGAGCCAGCACCGCCATTCAATGCGATCATGGCTGATCACTCTCAATCAGTACCCCATTCCTGCCTTCTCCCCATACCCCCTCACTCCGCTATCCTTAAGAGCTCTATCCAGCTCTCTCTTGAAAGCATCCAACGAACTGGCCTCCACTGCCTTCTGAGGCAGATAATTCCACACCTTCACCACTCTCTGACTGAAAAGGTTCTTCCTCATCTCCGTTCTAAATGGCCTACCCCTTATTCTTAAACTGTGGCCGCTTGTTCTGGACTCCCCCAACATTGGGAACATGTTTCCTGCCTCTAATGTGTCCAATCCCCTAATTATCTTATATGTTTCAATAAGATCCCCCCTCATCCTTCTATATTCCAGTGTATACAAGCCTAATTGCTCCAGCCTTTCAACATACGACAGTCCCGCCATTCCGGGAATTAACCTAGTGAACCTACGCTGCACGCACTCAATAGCAAGAATATCCTTCCACAAATTTGGAGACCAAAACTGCACACAGTACTCCAGGTGCGGTCTCACCAGGGCCCAGTACAACTGTAGAAGGACCTCTTTGCTTCTATACTCAACTCCTCTTGTTATGAAGGCCAACATTCCATTGGCTTTCTTCACTGCCTGCTGTACCTCTCACTGCCTGCTGTACCTGCATGCTTCCTTTCAGTGACTGATGCACTAGGACACCCAGATCTCGTTGAACATCCCCTCTTCCTAACTTGACACCATTCAGATAATAATCTGCCTTTCTATTCTTACTTCCAAAGTGAATAACCTCACACTTATCTACATTAAACTGCATCTGCCATGTATCCGCCATGAGTGGTCTGCCAATGCTTGGAGTGGGTGCTGTCATTCCCCAGGAAAGGCTCACATTCACCCTGCCAGCATGCAGCAAATAATCCCATGTCCCAATGCAGAGTGGCCACACTGCCCATCCCTGCCCACCCAATATCAGGCGTCGCGGAAAGCCTCTCCACAAGGGCACCAGTGGAGAGCAGCCTTTCACTTCAGATTTCTGGCACAGCAACGTGTGACAACAGAGGGAGCAGGTTCCTGGAACAGCAGTACACAACATGAGCTGATGTCTTCTTGAAATCCTTGAGGGTGTATGGACTGGAGGGTTAAGAGGCATAATTGGTAAGTTTGCAGATGACACTAAAAGAGGTGCTATCGTGGACAGCGAAGATGGTTAACAAGAAATATAGCGGGATCTTGATCAGCTCAGTAAGTGGGCTGAGGAATAGCTAATAGAGTTTAATTCGGACAAGTGTGAAGTATTGAATAAATCTTAAGTCAATCTGGTGCAGGACCTTCACAGGAGTGTTACAGAGCAGAGGGATCGCAGAGTACAAGGACATAATTCCCAGAAAGTGGCATCGCTGGTAGAGAGAATGGTGAAGAAGGCTTTTGGTTATTGGCCTTCATCAGTCAGAGAATTGAGTATAGAATTTGGGTTGTTATGTTACAGATGTATAAGAAGCCCCACTGGGAGTAGTGAGTTCAGATTTGGTCACCCTGCTGCAGGAAAGATGTCACTAATCTGGAAAGAATGCAGATAAGGTTTATGAAGTTGCTGCCAGAACTCGAGGACCTGAGCTATAGGGAGAGGTTGGACAAGCTAGGACTTTATTCCTTTTTTAAAATTTATTAAATCAAAAATATTTATTCAAATATTAAAATAATATATACAATACAATAAAACCAAACCAGAACCCACCACCAGAATACTATACCAACAAATTTACCAATTGAAACTATTATACAATTATATTACCATCCCCATCCAGGATACATCCAATCCCCCGCGGTGCCCAGCGGTCCCGGAAGGACTTTATTCCTTGGAGTGTAGGAGGCTGATCTTACATAGGTGCGTAAAATCAGAAGGGGAATAGGTCACATCATCCATTTGACCCCTGAACGATGTTCTTCAGTGATATCTGAACAGCTTTCCATCGGTCTATCTTCTCTTTCATCTCTTCCATCAACATGCGTGGAGCCGGATCTCTCCGTAATGTGCCGGAATTCAACGCTATTCAGGTTACTTTCAGTTATAGAATGCCTTCCAAGAGTCAAGAGATTCTGCGCCCGGGTGGTGTTGGAGAGGGACTACGCGCTGTCCACGGGTACCCTGGAGGATTTCCGGGACCGCTGGGCACCGCGGGGGATTGGATGTATCCTGGATGGGGATTGTAATATAATTGTATAATAGTTTCAATTGGTATATTTGTTTGTATAGTATTCTGGTGGTGGGTTCTGTTTTGGTTTTATTGTTTATTGTATATATTATTTTAATATTTGAATAAATATTTTTGATTTAAATTTTTTTTTTTTAAAAGAGTCAAGAGATTTAGAAGTGCTTAACTGTCATATATACATCTCCTGATCTCACTATAATATGCCTCTCGTTAAAAGGTGAAGGCTATCTTCAAGGGCGGCACGGTGGCACAACGGTAGAGTTGCTGCTTTACAGCGAATGCTGTGCCGGAGACTCAGGTTCGATCCTGACTACGGGTGCTATACTGTAAGGAGTTTGTACGTTCTCCCCGTGACCTGCGTGGGTTTTCTCCAAGATCTTCGGTTTCCTCCCACACTCCAAAGACGTACAGGTATGTAGGTTAATTGACTGGGTAAATGTAAAAATTGTCCCTAGTGTGTGTAGGATAGTGTTAATGTGCGGGGATTGCTGGGCGGCGCGGACTTGGTGGGCCGAAAAGGCCTGTTTCCACGCTGTATCTGAAATATGAAAATAAATAATAATGAGTCATGACCTTTTACGCTGAAGTGTTCAACCAAAGAATAGCTTTGCGTTGGCTGTGTCCTCTGAATTCAATAATTAGTTATCGCACAGTTAGAGACTTGCCTGCAATGCACTGAAAGAGCATAATTTAATCACCCGTTGGGGTCTCCCTGATCTTTCTCAGGGGCAAACGTATTTAATCTTCCACGATTCTTCACTTCGAATCCCTTGTACACCCTTGATACATTTTGCTATTGGTAATTGTGCCTTTAGCTTTCAGCGCCCTAAGTACTGGGAGCCTCTTCACTTATGAGGCTTGTACTCACTGGAATTTAGAAGAATGAGGGGGGATCTTATAGAAAATTCTTAAGGGGTTGGACAGGCTAGATGCAGGAAGATTGTTCCCGATGTTGGGGAAGTCCAGAACAAGGGGTCACAGTTTAAGGATAAGGGGGAAGTCTTTTAGGACCGAGATGAGAACGTTTTTTTTCACACAGAGAGTGGTGAGTCTGTGGAATTCTCTGCCACAGAAGGTAGTTGAGGCCAGTTCATTGGCTATATTTAAGAGGGAGTTAGATGTGGCCCTTGAGGCTAAAGGGATCAGGGGGTATGGAGAGAAGGCAGGTATGGGATACTGAGTTGGATGATCAGCCATGATCATATTGAATGGCGGTGCAGGCTCGAAGGGCCGAATGGCCTACTCCTGAACCTATTTTCTATGTTTCTATGTTTATCCTATTGTTCCTCTAACTCTATTTCCTCCTTTCAGACTCCGCTTAAAACTCCTCCCTAGATCATAACCTGTTCTGTTCATCTGTTGTATTATCTCGTTGCATGCCTCAGTGTAGAAACTTTGTCTGATTGATGCTTGTGTGAGGCACCTAGATTGCTTTACTATATTAAAGATGTTATGTATGTTCAGAATGAGACTTGTAGATTCTTAGATCAAAGTGCCAGCTGTTTTTCACTTGTTAGCATTTTAGAGGTCAATTTTGGCTTCTTGAAATGAGGAATGGTACAAGCCTGACATGTACTCCATCAACAGTACATTTGAGAAATTAGACTGCATGACTTGGTCACAATGTTTTTTTTCGCAGGCAACTGGCTTATGGTGCAAACTGGGATGAAATACATTTGTCTGAAGGAATAGTGTGAAAAATTGAAACTACGTGCCAAAACACACAAACACACACTGAATGCTTCAAACACCCTTTCCCTTGACAGAAAAATAGCAACGGATTAACCTGTTTAGCAGGTTATAAAATATAGCAAAAATAGCAGCAATTAACTGGGTTTTTTTTGCCAAGAGCAAATAGGGGAATACGTATTTATCTTCCCCTCTTGCTGATCTCAATAATGCAACAAATGTCGATGAAAGAAGAGAATTAGCTGTTCCTCTTACAAGAGTACAATAGGATTTAGGGCGGCACAGTGGTGCTGTGATAGAGTTTCTGCCTTACAGCTGCAGAGATCCAGGATCAATCCTGACTGTGGGTGCTGACTGTATGGAGTTTGTACGTTCTCCCTGTGACCGTGTGGGTTTTCTCCGGGTGCTCTGGTTTCCTCCCACACTCCAAAGACGTACAGGTTTATAGGTTTTATTGGCTTCTGTAAAATTGTTAATTGTCCCTATTGTGGAGGATAGTGCGAGTACACACTCTGCTCGACTCAGTGGGCTGAAGGGCCTGCTTCCACGCTGTATCTCTAAGTCTAAAGTCTAAAGTCTAAAGTAAAGGATGTTTGGCACTCACTTGAACAGGTGAGGTTTTATCTAATCTTATCACAAAGTTATCTGAAAGTCAGTATCTTCAGCATTATAGTATTTCTTTTCTACAGAATAAAAGAAAGTGCGATAAGATTGTTTCCTGGCATGGTAGGATGTTGAATCAGAAGAGATTTAGTTAAGTAGGCTGTTATTTATTAAAAGTTAGAAGAATAAGAGGGGATCCTATGGAATGTACAAAAGCCTGACAGGGATTGAAAGGCTGGATGGTGGAATTTAAAACAAGTCACATTCTCAGGGTCAGGGAAAAGACGTTATAACTGAGATGCGGATAAATGTGTCCACTTAAAACTGTGCAAAGTCTGCCACAGAAAAACTGTGGAAGTCAAGATGCTGAATGAACTTAGGAAGGAGACAGAGAGATTTAGAGACACAAAATGCAACAGAGATTAATGGGAGAGTGTAATTGAGGGTATTGAGGTAGACAATAATAAACTATACTAAACTAAACTAAACTAAACTTTCCAGAGGGCACTTTGCCCACAAACAACTCACTCCAATTAACTTTAGCAAGTTCCTTTCTAATATCATCAGAGTTGGCCTTGCGACAATTCAGAATTTTAACTTGTGGGTCCGCACTGTCCTTATCCTTAACTCTTTTAAAGCTAATGGATTTGTAGTTGCTGGCACCAAAAGGCTTGATATTGATTGTCAGAGAGGTATGTAGTGTAGTGGTGGTACATGTCATTCACAGGCCTGACACGAAGGTTCCAAAATAAATCATCTCCTCTGAACACTGTCGTAGCAAGAGATCGCCAACTAAATAAGGAAAATGTTGCATGGATAGTCTCAAAGGGTCCTCAGAAAAAAAAGTCACTTTTGTTGCTGACTCACAGGAATCACTAACCACTCAAACTGCCACATAAGCATTCAGGAAGGAAGCAAGAACTTTAAACCCATGGAGGGAAAGCACAAACAGTGGAAGGAACGCACACAATTCCAAATAACTCATCTACCTTAAACACCCGTGGCAGAATCTGCATAGGGTTTATTAGCCAGTAACTAACCCATATGGTCCCAAGCTTTTCACTGGACCTTGTGACATGTGACAATAAACTCAACTAAACTATGTAACTGGAGTGGAAGCTAAGAATTATTTTGCTCTGAATTGGTTCAGAAGAAACTGATGGTTAAATGCGGGCATCTGTGGGTGATTTTACCAATTGACAAGAGCTCTTTCCCATCACTCCAGCAGCATTTTTACAACCCCTCCCCAAGCTGAAAGACCTCCTCTTTATAAAACAAAATCATCTATCTCTGTTAATGTATCTTAAGAGCCTGATCAGAATCCTTCTTTCCACCTCTTTAAAACCTTCCATTCTTTTTGCATATTGACATCTGTTTTCTCAAGATATTAGGTACATGTCTTCTTAGCTCCCTTCCCTTAACATATGTGAAACACTGTTACTTGGATAGCTTGTTCCAATTAACTATTGTTCCCAAGAATAACATGCCTTAAATTCCATTCACTAAGGGGATTTATGAATTCCTCAGAAATAATTTACCTTAAAAATAGATATCGTGGAAATTGCCATTTTAAACTTGTTTGTGGTCTTTATGACAATGTCATTCTGATGGCCCCCTAGTAGTTCAAAAAATGATAAGCAAACAAATAGATTCCATGTATAAACAGATGCTTTATTAGGTCCTTCCATTGCCACATTTCAAAGTTTGGCATGTGGCAATGCTACTGCCTGTGTTTTTTTAAAAAGTTACGTTTGCCTGTGAGCAGGTCATGTCTACATACACCTATTTTCTGTTACATGCTCTTCTTATTTCCAAGCTTACAAAGAGAGCTCATGTGCCTGGTGCATGCAAAGGGTGGCGCTTCGATGGCAGCTTTGCCGACAGTCTGTCTGTTCTTTTTCGTATTTTTATGTTACTTTTAGTGAGTTTTAAAAGTATGTGTTAATGTTCTCCGGCGTGTTTTAAGTGGAGGGTGGGCAGGGAGGGGGTCAGGGGAAACTTTTTTTCAATCTCTTATCTTGCCGGAGATGCGATTGTTTTTCGGATCGTATCTCCGGTCGCTCTGCGGCCTAACATCGTAGAGCTAGAGGCTTTGCCCGGGACTGACTTTGAGCTCCCGTGGGGCGTGGATTTACCATCAGAGCGTATGATTCCTTGTCTGGGATTGACGCTCCAGCCGTGGCCTGCGGATTTCAACATCAAGGAGCTCACAGTCTCGGGTAGAGACCGACGTCGGGAAGCTCCAAATTGCAGAAGGTTTTCCGCCAGCCCCGACCCGGGGTAGATCGCCCGGCGCGGGCGAGCTGAGATACCCCCCTGACGCAGGAGCTTGATTGCTCTGAAGTGAGAGCCCGACCATTAGCTACGGAGTCAAGATTATCCCATCAACAGGAGGCCCCCGACTGTGGGAGAACAAAGAAGGGAAAAGATTGAACATTTTTTTTAACTTTCATCACAGTGAGGAATGTGGAGGAGTCACTGTGGTGGATGTTCATGTAAAATTGTATTTTGTGTGTTCTGTTGCTTTTTATTGGTATGACTGTATAGCAAATGAAATTCCTTGTATGTTGCAAAACATACTTGGCTAATAAAGTATGATTATGATGATTATGATTATGATGAAATGTGCAGAGCGTCTGATTTCTCCACTGTTTAATTAACAAGATGGGAAGACAGGTGCAGCATACTCATGGTATCCTGGTTTGAATATTTCCCGAATATCTCGTGATCATAGATCTGCCATCCGTACATCTTTCATCTAAGGGAGTTATAGTGGCAACTTCAGTCCTTCCCACTGAAGTCCTCTCCGCTTGCCACCTTCACGGAGGAGTGGGGTGATCGTTCTTGACGCAAACAACAACATAGAGATCTTCATAACGTTTCAGTTTAATTAGTCGTTTATTGAAGTAGTGATACAAACAGATTAGTATTTTTCCCGTCATAGATCTAGTAATAATTGTATCGTGCCACAGCTTCTCCACGTCTGATGTATTACGTCTCTTCATTCCCAATTATACTCCTAATTCTGGCACCTCCCAGTCCATATATGCCTATGTTGCCCGATCCGTGACCATATCACCCCCGTCCTTTACAAACTCCACTGGCTCCCCATCCCCCAGAGAATCCAGTACAAAATCCTCCTCATGACCTACAAAGCCCTCCATAACCTGGCCCCATCCTACCTGACTGACCTCCTCCACAGGCACACTCCCACCTGCACCCTCCGCTCTGCTGCTGCCAATCTCCTGCCCCCCCCCCCCCCCATCCGGACCAAACTCAGATTCTGGGGGGACAGGGCTTTCTCCATCGCTGCTCCCACACTCTGGAACTCACTACCCCAAACCGTCAGAGACTCCTCCTCACTCACCACATTCAAAACATCACTGAAGTCTCACCTCTTCAGCACTGCCTTCAACCACTGAAGGTCACCTCATCTTCTGTCTCCTTTCTCTGTTCGTTTACTTATTTATCTATTTATTCACCTCTATGTTCTAGAAATCCCTGTAAAGCGTCTTTGAGTGTTTGAAAAGCGCTATATAAATGTAATGCATTATTATTATTATTATTATATGTATTCATCTCATGCCAACCCCCAAGTGTCCAAACATAATACAGCAAGATGCAAAATAATATAATATGCTAAGACAGCTAGTAAACACAAATGGCTCCCACAGGAGTCAAAGAGTCAATTGTTTTTGACTCCCAACATAATAATGTGCAGTTATGCTTTATCTCTCTGGTTGTTGCAAAACACATGATGTCACATTTCGGAGGTCCAATGGATAAACATTGTGGCCTTTTGAAAGTATAAGAAAGCAATTCCTTCTTATAAGCCAAGATTGAGGAACATTTATTGGTCTATCAAAGATATATTTGAAGAAGGACTGAAGAAAGGTCTCGACCTAAAACATCACCCATTCCTTCTCTCCAGAGATGCTGCCTGTCCCGCTGAGTTACTCCAGCATTTTGTGTCCATATATTGAATGATATTTAGTCTGCGCCGGTACTTATGGCTCCTTCAGTCTGGTAGTACTGTCAGTGCTTTGCATGCTTATGCCATCCAGTGCAACCCTGGAGGCATGCAGAAAGACGTTCTACCTGTAAATGACAGTAATTTGATTGGGAGATCTAATCATTACTCCTTAGCTTTCATGGTAACTTACAGAACTCTGCTGAAAAGGAAGTTAATGGGTATTGAAGGTGAAAGCACTCCGGTGGCAGGAGAAACATGGAACTGTGGATGCTAGTTAATACACAAAAGAACATAAATTGCTGGAGTAACTCTTCAGGTCAGGCAGCATCTCTGGAGAACATGGATAGGTGACGTTTCAGGTCGACACCCTTCTTCAGAGGAAGGGTCTTGACCCGAAACATCACCTATCCATGTTCTCCAGAGATGTTGCCTGACCCGACGAGTTACTCCAGCACTTTGTGTCCTACAGTGCTGGGAGACTTATGAAACATTATGGAAGATGTTTGTTGGTGTTGAAGGTCATCATCCCAGACCAAGGACATCACTGCAGGTCTGAAGAAGGGTCCTGACCCGAAACATCACCCGTTCCTTCTATCCAGAGATGCTGCCTGTCCCGCTGAGTTACTCCAGCATTATCCTAATGAGGGCAAATTGGATTAGTGTGCATGGGCAAAAATAACAGCATGGATATAGTATGCTAAAGTTCTCATTTCAGACCTCATCACCTGTGGCTCCACAAAAACCCATGCAGCCACGGGGAGAACGTGCAAGCTCCACACAGACAGCATCAGAGGTCAGGATTGGACACAGTACTCTGGAGCTGTGAAGCAGCAGTTCTACTAACAACACCACTGTGCTGCAATCAGCTTCCTGTGCTGGAAGTTCCTGCTTACCCATTGTTAAATTTGAATTAGGTTCCAAAACACTCTGCGAATTTACTTGAAAGATATTAATGAAGGGCTGTGTATTTGGATGGTAGGATTATCACACAAAAATAAACAGAGCTTGACATCATGAAAGTATGCAGAGTATATGGGACCCAAACTCCATGTTAAAATATTCAATCCTCCCTCCCCACCCCAATGTACTAATTATGGTGGTAGTGAGTGATGGGGTTCAGGGGAGGAGTAGTAGTTCCCTTCACGGAGGATATTTCTGGGAACATTTGTTCTCTCCCTTATTCTATATGGCAACAAACGATGTATGAAATAACAAAGGGAATTTGCCAGGACTAGAGGGTCTGAGCTATCGGCAGAGGTTGAGTAGGCTGGGACTCTATTCCCTGGAGCGCAGGAGGATGAAGGGTGATCTTATTGAGGTGTATAAGATCAAGGGAGGAATAGGCCAGGTAGATGCACAGAGTCTCTTGCCCAGAGTAGATAAATCGAGGACCAGAGGACATCATAATCCGAGTTCTTTACCTTCAGTCTGAATAAAATAATTTGAATACTGGATGAATACAACAGATTTTATTCCACAGTGGGGTTCTTCCCGTGAGGAACTCCAGATACAATACAGTGTCTGAAAAGATCTCAACTAGGGAGAGGGAAAGAACAGCTTTTTCCAAGATTGATAACTTTTTATACAGAAAGGGAAAGGGGTGTTACATGGGAAATCAACAACCAATTATAATCTTAATACAATTCCCATGGTTACAGAAAAAAACAAAACCATTAACACAGGCCACATGCTTTCAGGGAAACACGTCACCTAGAGTGGATTCAAAACGAACTTTTCCTACTTTCACACAAGGAGTTATTATTGAGAAAGAAGAAAACTCTTATCTATTCTTCTGTAGCTGCATGGCCTTGCTTCTAACTGCTTCAACATCCAAGCTACAGAACAAGGCACCCAGTTAAGAACAAAGAAACCCTGTCTGTTCCCTATCACTCCTAAACAAATATCACATTCTTTCCCACTGATAACACTATTCTGCAATAAGCATCAATTTCACTGCTTTCTACTGAAAATAAGCATTCATTTTCTATTAGCTAAAACAACAACAAGAGTAACCATCTACAACCATCTACAACAAAATATCAATATCTCTAATTAACTATACCAGCTAATAGCATCTTTATACAATATAGATCATCAGACATAGGTTTAAGGTGAAGGGGAAAAGATTTAATAGGAATCTGAAGGTTAAGTCTTTCACACATAAGGTGGTGGGGTGTATGGAACAAGTTACCGGAGGAGGTAGTTGAGGCAGGGACTATCCCAACATTTAAGAAATTTAAGAAACAGTTAGACAGGTACATGGATAGGACAGGTTTGGAGGGATAAGGACCAAATGCTGGCAGCTGGGACATGTTGGCCTGTTTCGGAAAGTTGGGCCGACGGGCCTGTTCCACACTGTATCACTCCATGATTCTATGACTATGAATAGATAGGGTGAATGCTCAGAGTCTTCATAGGAACCTGAGGTGCAACTTCTCACTCAGAGGGTGGTGGGTATATGGAGTGAGCTGCCAGAGGAGGTAGTTGCATTTAAAAGATGAACATAAATGGATAGAAAAGGTTTAGGGGGATATGGGTCAAACATTGGAAAATGGGACTAGCTTAGATGGCACATCTTGGTCGGCAAAGACAAGTTGGGCCGAATGGCCTATTTCCCTGCTGTATGCCTCTATAACTCTACTAAGGGCGCAAAACTAAAACTAAACCTCTGCTACATGCGGTGAAGGTATTGATAGTTATTTAGTAAGTACATTAACGAATTCCATCAGCCAAGTACATTAACGAAGTACATCAGCCATGATCACATTGAATGGCGGTGCAGGCTCGAAGGGCCGAATAGCCTACTCCTGCACCTATTGTCTATTATCTATTGAATTAGGCATAAATCTGGTACTTTTGACCAAGCTGATCATCTCATTTTATGCTCTGTCTTCATTTGAATGTTCAGCTTAAAAAAAAGATTCTATTATCCATCAAAGATTTACCATAAAATGTCAATAATTTTCCTAATTATTTTTTTCCCTCATGCCATAAGCAATGCAAATAGATGTAATCTGTGTATTTACCATGGAATTAATACATTATTTTCTTTAGTAGAGCCTATCAAATCCCTACAGATTAGACAAAGATTTGATATTGCCCGGTTTGTTTTCTTTTTTTGACATGCATGTCTGGAAGTTGGATGTCTTCATGCATGGTTTTTATCAAGCACAGTAATAGATCATGGTAGTGAGTGTTTTTGAGTTGATTAGTGACAATTGAGAAAATGGCTTATACACTTTCACACATGATCCATGATGATGTGCCTCATGTTTTCCTGCCATCATACCAAGTGATCTCATCTGTGCCACAGTGTCCTCAACTACCATTATCAATAGATAGTTGATGTTAAAGGCAAGATCTAACTCCATTGTTTATTACGCATGATTTAACATGTGTAGGAAGGAACAGCAGATGCTGGTTTAAACCGAAGATAGATACAAAATGCTGGAGTAACTCAGCAGTAACTCAACAGGCTGCATCTCTGGAGAGAAGGACTGGGTGACGTTTCAGGTTGAGACCCGACTAGTCGGGTGACTAGTCCGAAGAAGGGTCTTGACCCGAAACGTCACCCATTCCTTCTCTCCAGAGATGCTGCCTGTCCCGCTGAGTTACTCCAGCATTTTGTGTCTATCATGATACAACATGATATGAACCTCATAACAGATCAGCAAAGGGATGTGACTTAATGATTCTGACTGTTCCATGGAAATCCGCATGTGTAAGCCCCCAGATTTAATTCATCAGCATGACTGGGTTTCTCATTATTTATGGCACCATTCTAATAAATCACTGCACAGGTGCCTGCTGCGATCTCTGCCAGTGTAATGGGACCACTGGAGATGCAAGACTCTGGTCTGTGAAGTTGATCCTATGAGCAATTGGAGGTCAAGCACACAGAAGATGCATGTTCCCATCTTCCTGTATTTTCCCTCTTCACACTGACAGTCACTCCATGGCTGCATGGAAGATTTCCTTTGATGTTGCAACGGCTTTTCCAAGCTTCATGTGGCAACAATGCAGCTGCTGTAATCTCTGCAGACACCTACTGTTGCGAATTACGCAAAAATAAGTTTTAACATGTTAACGTGGATAAAAACTACCCAAATGTTATTGATTTTTAAAAATTAACAGTTTTATTTAGCATACCATTACACACTACATATTGGCCATAACCCAATAAATGTTGCAAAATTCTCCTCACAAACAGCTTAGGATTGTCGTCTAAACTGGGAAAGCTCGGACAATCCTCATGATCCTCGGCTGAGCTAATATCAGTTCAGACAATCCTAATAATTGGGAATTTATTCACAAAATGCTGGAGTAACTCAGCAGGTCAGGCAGCATCTCAGGAGAGAAGGAATGGGCGACGTTTCGGGTCGAGACCCTTCTTCAGACTGAAGAAGGGTCTCGACCCGAAACGTCGCCCATTCCTTCTCTCCTGAGATGCTGCCTGACCTGCTGAGTTACTCCAGCATTTTGTGAATAAATACCTTCGATTTGTACCAGCATCTGCAGTTATTTTCTTACACTAATAATTGGGAATGCACGTACAATCCTAATGATAGGCTGAGATAGTTGTTCTCACATAATTATATTTACAAACAATGTGCCAGAGTCTCCCATCAGAAATCCTCATCTCGCTAACAAGATATGTCACCAGAGGTGGCGGCACAGTTTGTAAATGGGTTGGAGGGAGTAGCCCTTAGAATTTTCAACATGAACTCCAGACCCCATAAAGTCCCTTGATGTTAGATTTGACCATCACCAAGAATGTCCTGGCAGCACCACCACAAGGTATCATATCATCATATCATATATATACAGCGCGGAAACAGGCCTTTTCGGCCCACCAAGTCCGCGCCGCCCAGCGATCCCCGCAGATTAACACTATCCTACACCCACTAGGGACAATTTTTTACATTTTACCCAGTCAATTAACCTACATACCTGTACGTCCCGGAATGTGGCCTGTGGCATGTAGCGAGTGGCCTTCCTTGCAGGCTCGGCGATCATTTCGCTGAACACCACTGCTCAGTCTGCCTTAACCTACCTGATCTCCTGGTTGCTCAGCATTTTAACTCAGCATTTTAACTCCCCCTCCCATTCCCAATCTGACCTTTCTGTCCTGGGCCTCCACCATTGTCAGAGTGAGGGCCAGCGCAAATTGGAGGAACAGCACCTCATATTTCGCTTAGGTAGCTGACACCCCAGCGGTGTGAACATTGACTTCTCTAACTTCAAATACTGTAGCCCTTGCTTTCCCTTTCTCCCTATCCCCTCCCCCTTCGCAGTTCTCCCACCAGTCTTAATGTCTCCGACTACATTCTATCTCTGTCCCGCCCACTCCCCTGACATCCGTCTGAAGAAGGGTCTTGACCCGAATGTCACCCATTCCTTCTCTCCAGAGATGCTGCCTGTCCCGCTGAGTTACTCCAGCACTTTGTGTCTATCCACGCTTTGCACTGTCTTGACTTGGAAATATGCCACACATTCTTTCTTGTCTTTAGGGTCCAATTCATGGAACTCCTTGTAGCATTTTTACACAATGTCCAATTCCAGGAAATAAAGCAGCCCGTGCCTGCCTGCAGTGAGACATAGACTATATTTAGGCACGTGCAGATAAATAGCACTACAACGAATGTCAGGGATTACCCATCTCCAATAAGAGGAATTCTAATGACTTATTTTTGACTTTCAGCAGCTGCATCATCCCTGAGTTTCCCACCATCACTATCCTGGAAGTCACGATTGTTCAGAAACTCAATTGGACAAATCGCATAAAAACCATGGGCATAGGTATCCCATGGCAAGTGACTCTACTCATGACACCATTTACAAAACACAGAGACATGTTGTGATACTTTCCAATTGCCTGGAGAAGTGCGGCATCAACATTCCCAAGAAGTTCAACACCGCCTATTAAGAAACAGCCCCACTTGACCAACACACCAGCTACCACCACAAGCATTTATCTTCCCCATCACCAACACACATGACGAGAGTGTGTGCCATTTATATAACACACTGCAGTTACCCACACAGGAAGCTGACAGTACCTCACCAACGTATGACCTTTAATACCAAGAACAAGAACAACAGGCATGTGGGAACACCATTATCAGCAGATTCCAGTCCAAGCTGTGCACTGTCATGACGTGGAAGTGTACTACATGTCCTTCCTGGCTTCTGGATCTAAATTCTGGAACTCATTGCAATACTCTTACCTGAGTATCTTCACCAGAAGAATTGTTGCAGCTCACGAATGCAGCTCAGCGTCTCAACGAGGCTTGTATACGCTGGAATTTAGAGGATGAGGGGGGATCTTATTGAAACATATAAAATTATTAAGGGATTGGACACGTTAGAGGCAGGAAACATGTTCCCAATGTTGGAGGAGTCCAGAACCAGGGGCCACAGTTTAAGAATAAGGGATAGGTCATTTACAATGGAGATGAGGAAAAACTTTTTCAGTCAGAGAGTTGTAAATCTGTGGAATTCTCTGCCTCAGAAGGCAGTGGGGGCCAATTCTCTGGATGCTTTCAAGAGAGAGCTAGATAGAGCTCTTAAGGATTGCAGAGTCAGGGGGTATGGGAAGAAGGCAGGAATGGGGCACTGATTGAGAATGATCAGCCATGATCACATTGAATGGCGGTGCTGGCTCGAAGGGCCGAATGGTCTACTCCTGCATCCATTGTCTATTGTCTATTGTCTATAACTATCATCTCAAAGCCCAAATCCCAAAAATTAATATTTAAAAGAACAGCAATATCTATTTGCCAACCTCCAAATACTGAGAAAAAAAGTAGTTTCAGACATATTTCACTATGGACAGAATTCCATAATGCTCCCAGTGTCCAGATGAATTGAAAACACTGCTATGGCAACTTCAGGTTATATCTTCTCCTGACCTTGGAACGTAAAGCATGTGTTACATTGGTCACAAGAAGGTGTTGGCATAGAAACATGAGCAAGGGCTGACATCTTTCAGTGGGATATTTTGGTTCCAAGTAAGATATTAGGATGAAGTGAAATAATTTGATATCAGGCATTTGATGTATTTAGGATTTAAGTTTGACATATTTTGGTATTAAGGTCAGTGTATTCATTATACATATGAGAAGAATTTACATTGAAGATTCCAGAACTAATAAAAAATATAACATTCCCCACGTAGATGTTGGTTTAGAAACATAATTGTTTTGAGGTGGACTTTGCTCGGCAAAGAATGGGTGATGTGGATTTGAATCAAACATCGAGTCATTCTGGTAGAATAATAAAAGAGCACTTTATCTTCTCAATGTGTTGTTCAAGATGATTCAGAGCCAGCAAGTCAATCTGTGTAGCATTTATATAAATTGTTATCTTTTCCTTCATAGATTATTCACTTGGGCATCTACATTAGTAATTAGTGCTCAGTTTTTTTTTAGGGGAGTTCTAGCTTTGTTGATTGTCCAAATAAGGTTATCAAAACTTTAAGAAGCCCTATTCAACCTTAATGTTATCAGAAGAAACTGTTGAGTCAAGCATGCATTCAACAATGTAATAATTACAAATACGGTAATGGCATTCAATCTGTTTCAATTTACCAATTCACAGAGATTCTGACAATACTATAAATCAGAAATTAAAACAGAAAATATTGGAAAAATTCAGCTAGCGTGCATCTTTTGAGAGAGAAACCAAGTTCATGCTTCAGGTAGATTACCTTTCATTGGACTATCTGACGGCTTCATAAATAATTCTAGATTCTTGGCTCGCCTGCTTTTTCTTGAAGTTTAATCTAGACAGTGAAAATAAATCGTTATAGTTCCAAACAGTCTTCCCGCTTGATACAGTGGTGCTGAGCCATTTAATTTATATTCTTTTGTTCTTTTTGTATCTTGAAATTAATAGAAAATAAGACTAGGTAGGATATGAAACTGATATCCCATTCAATCCCTTTAGATTCCTAACAGATGAATTGGGTGACATATGACTAAATGAAGCTACAACAGCAGGAACTATATGTGATCTATATATCATCGGCATGCTATGAAATGTGCACCATATTTGTTCTACTTTGTATAATCAGGCTACCGAACTGCGTTTTAAAGGTCATCTAAATCTCATGCAGCATTCCAAATTAGCTTAAATCAGTGTCAATGTTTGTACTAATATACAATCTTGGCACATTTCACAGAAATGCCTTATGTTGCATTCTTTGTAATTAAATTTTAGAGAAATCCAGAAAATGTTGGAAACACACAGCAGGTCAGTGAGTGTCTGTGGAAAGACAAACACAGTTAAAGTTTCAAGTTTCCAGAAACAAGTTTGTATTAAGTTGCATGGAGGGTGGGCGAGGGATGGATTCAGCAAGAGAATATCTCTGGTAGGGTTATAACTTCTGGTAGAAGCCATCAATGTATATCTTCTGGTAGAAGATATACATTGATGGCGCCCTTAGAAGCATCAATGTGCAGAGGGATCTTGGGATCCAGGTCTACAGGTCCTTGAAAGTGACAATGCAAGTAAATAGAGTGATGAAGACGGCCTATGGAATATTTACCTTCATTGGTCAGGTCATTGAGTATAACAATCAGGAAGTAATGATGCAACTCTATAAGACTTTGGTCAGGATGCATTTGGAGTATTGGACTATTGGAGTATTGTGGTTACTCCATTACAGGAAGGATGTGGAAGCATTGAAGAGGGTGCAGAAGAGGTTGATCTGAATGCCGCCAGCATTAAGATGTTTTATCCACAAGGAAAGGTTGGACAAAATTGGACTGTTTTCTCTAGAACATGGGAGGTTGAAATGAGACCTGATTGAAATATATCAAATTATGAGACCCATAGATAGGGTAGGCAGTTAGAATCTTTATCTTAAGTGGAAATATTAAAGACTAGATGGCATTCCTTTAAAGTAAGAGGGGCAATTTTTAAAGGAGATGTAAGGGGAATGTTTTTGGTGGGTGCCTAGAACACACTGTGAGGAGTGGTTGTGGATTCAGATACGACAGTGGCATTTAGGAGGGTTTTAGATAGGCACATGAATTGCAGTACAGCGGCCAGCTTCTCGTCTATCAATTAGCTCCCAAGCTGCCACTTGCATAGATCGGGTGAAACGGTAAGCTTAATGACTCGAGCTAATCAATAACAGAGACCTTCTCGATGTTTGAATTAGTTAGACTTTTTTTATTTTGAAGTCACAATAAAGATATTGGCATATCTCTTGTCATTGTCAGGTTATTTATTTGCTAGGTAAAATTCCATATCTTACCATAGTCTATGCGATCGAGACGAATTGCCAGATTTAACTTCGGCGGAAATCTATATTAATCTTCTTGTCAATAAGATCTACAACTGATTACATCTAGGCTAATGAATCTTTTGGCGGAACCTTTGGCTGAACCTCTGTCAGCACCTTCTCAAGATTCAAGATTCAAGATTCAAGATAGCTTTATTGTCATCCAAATTGGACGAAATTCAGTCACCCACAGTCCAACAACAAAAGCATCAAAATAGGCATTAAAATTACACAACCCCCAAAACACACAAAAGAAACATCCATCAAGAAAACATCCATCACAGTGAGTCTCCTCCAGTCCTCTCCTCACTGTGATGGAAGGCCACAATGTCTTTTCCCTTCTCCTGCTGTCCTCTCCCGCGGTCAGGTTGTTGTGGTTGCAGGCCGCGCCGGACGGTCCGCAGCAGGCCGCGCCGGACGGTCTGCAGCGGGCCGAGCCTAAGGCGAGTCGCAGCCGCTCCCGCAGCCTCCGAAGACGGCCGGCTCCGCCGATGATAAGTCCGATCCGGGGCGGGCGAACACGCTGCTGCTGCCGCTGTTGCTGCATGTCGGGGCGGTCGTGGCTCCCGACATTGAAGCCCCCGCCCAGCAGAGAAATATCCCGCGGCCTATCTTAGGCCGCGCCGGACGGTGAAATGTCCGCGACCCAAGCCCCGCGATCCGGGGCAGGCGAACACGCTGCCGCTGCCGGAGCTCCTGATGTCGGCATCCACGCGGCCCGAGCCTAAGGCGAGTCGCAGCTGCTCCCGCAGCCTCCGAAGACGGCCGGCTCCGGTGATGGTAAGTCCGGTCCGCGGGCTCTGCGAATCGGAGCCCTGGAGGCCGACAGCTCCAGGAGTTGGGCCGATGGTAGGCCGCAGCAGGAACAGAGACACGGCCCAGAAAACAAAGGTCGGGTCTCCGTTCGGAAGGGACACCTATTTACAATTTTACAGTTCCCCCCCCTCCCCCCCACATACACTCATAGTACACAAACACAAAAACACGACATCACAACTACAATTAAGACAAAAAAACCAACAAAAACACAAAGACAAATGGACCGCAGGTAAGCCGCAGCTGCTATGGCAGCGCCGCCATCTCGGCTCACACACTGCCAGCTCCCGTAACTCTAGCTCCGCCCAGCCCATACGTAAGCATCGCATTAACTCTATAGTGTCCAAACTACAGCAGGATACAAGGTAATAATAATAATATGCAAAAATAACTAATAAACGCAAAAATGGCTCCTACATGCAGGGAATGGAGGGATATGGATCATCTGCAGGCAGATGGCTTTAGTTTAATATGTTCGGCACTGAAACTATGGGCCAAAGGGCCCATTCCTTTATTGTTTCTACGTTCTATGTTATATGTACTCCATCAGTCAGAAACACCCCAACTCGTAACACCATCTGTTCATTACCTCCACAGATGTTTCCTGACCCGGTGAGTTCCTACAGCACTGTGCTTTTTGCTCAAGATTTCAGCAGTCCCTTGTGTCCCTTGTGTAAACAAACTATCCTTACAGGTGAAGCAGCGATTTCCTTGTCACCTCTGCAATGGAAAAAAACCAAATGCAGATGGGGTGACAGTGAGCAGTCCTGAACTACTATCTACCTCATTGGTGACCCTCGGACTATCCTTGATCGGACTTTTCTGGGTTTACTTTGCACTAAACATTATTCCCTTATCATGTATCCATATAATGTAAATGGCTCAATTGTAATCATGTATTGTCTTTTTCCACTGACTGGATAGCTTTTCACTGTACCTCGGTACACGTGACAATAAACTAAACTGAACTGAAAATAAACTAAACTGCACTAATTGCTTTGGGTGCACCTGCATTCAGTCCACAGGAGCAACCCTGAGCTTTCAATTACCTGCCACTATAATTTTCTGTCCCACTATGACAGATCAGTCTCTGACTTCCTGCACTGTTCCAAAATGGCCTACTTAAACTTGAGGAATAACACCCCAATTTCACTCCAGATATATTTGCAGCCTTCAGAATGCAATGCTGAATTCAACAATTTCATGTAAGTTATATCATCGGTTTATGTAAAAAAGACCAGTTTTGCTATGTGATGGGCAGCACGGTGGCGTAGATGGGCAGCATGGTGGCATAGCAGTAGAGTTACTGTCCTACAGCGCCAGAGACTCGGGTGATGTCTGTACGGAGTTTTATGTTCTCCCCATGACCTGCGTGGGTTTTTTCTGAGATCTTTGGCTTCTTCCCACACTCCAAAGACGTACAAGTTTGTACGTTAATTAGCTTAGTATGAATTTATAAATGTACAGGTACAGCAGGCAGTGAAGAAAGCCAATGGAATGTTGGCCTTCATAACAAGAGGAGTTGAGTATAGGAGCAAAGAGGTCCTTCTGCGGTTGTACAGGGCCCTAGTGAGACTGCACCTGGAGTACTGTGTGCAGTATTGGTCTCCAAATTTGAGGATATTCTTGCTATTGAGAGCGTGCAGGGTAGGTTTACTAGGTTAATTCCCGGAATGGCGGCACTGTCATATGTTGAAAGACTGGAGCGACTAGGCTTGTATACACTGGAATTTAGAAGGATGAGAGGGGATCTTATCGAAACATATAAGATTATTAAGGGGTATAAGAAAATAACTGCAGATGCTGGTACAAATCGATATATTCGCAAAATGCTGGAGTAACTCAGCAGGTCAGACAGCATCTCGGGAGAGAAGGAATGGGTGACGTTTCGGGTCGAGACCCTTCTTCAGACTGATGTCAGGGGGGCGGAACAAAGGAAGGATATAGGTGGAGACAGGAAGATAGAGGGAGATCTGGGAAGGAGGAGGGGAAGGGAGGGACAGAGGAGCTATCTAAAGTTGGAGAAGTCGACGTTCATACCACCGGGCTGCAAACTGCCCAGGCGAAATATGAGGTGCTGCTCCTCCAATTTCCGGCGGGCCTCACTATGGCACTGGAGGAGGCCCATGACAGAAAGGTCAGACTGGGAATGGGAGGGGGAGTTAAAGTGCTCGGCCACCGGGAGATCAGTTTTGTTAATGCGGACCGAGCGCAGGTGTTCAGCGAAGCGATCGCCGAGCCTGCGCTTGGTTTCGCCGATGTAAATAAGTTGACATCTAGAGCAGCGGATGCAATAGATGAGGTTAGAGGAGGTGCAGGTGAACCTTTGTCTCACCTGGAAAGACTGTTTGGGTCCTTGGATGGAGTTGAGGGGGGAGGTAAAGGGACAGGTGTTGCATCTCGTGCGGTTGCAGGGGAAAGTGCCCGGGGTTGGGGTGGTTTGGGTAGGAAGGGACGAGTGGACCAGGGAGTTACGGAGGGAATGGTCTCTGCGGAACACAGAGAGGGGAGGGGATGGGAAGATATGGCCAGTGGTGGGGTCCCGTTGTAGGTGACGGAAATGTTGGTGGATGATATGTTGGATCCGCTGGCTGGTGGGGTGGAAGGTGAGAACGAGGGGGATTCTGTCCTTGTTGCGAGTGGGGGGAGGGGGAGCAAGAGCGGAGCTGCGGGATGTAGAAGTGACCCTAGCGAGAGCCTCATCTATAATGGAGGAGGGGAAGCCCCGTTTTCTGAAGAACGAGGACATCTCGGAAGCCCTAGTGTGAAACATCTCATCCCGGGCGCAGATGCGGCGTAGACGGAGGAATTGGGAGTAGGGGATAGACTTTTTGCAGGGGACCGGGTGGGAAGAAGTGTAGTCCAGATAGCTGTGCGAGTCGGTGGGTTTGTAGTAAATGTCCGTCACTAGTCTGTCTCCTGTGATGGAGATGGTGAGGTCGAGAAACGGGAGGGAGATGTCAGAGATAGTCCAGGTTACGTCAGAGGCAGGAAACACGTTCCCAATGTTGGGGGAGTCCAGAACAAGGGGCCACAGTTTAAGAATAAGGGGTAGGCCATATAGAACGGAGATGAGGAAATCGTTTTCAGTCAGAGAGTTGTAAATCTATGGAATTCTCTGCCTCAGAAGGCAGTGGAGGCCAGTTCTCTGAATGCATTCAAGAGAGAGCTAGATAGAGCTCTTAAGGATAGCGGAGTCAGGGGGTATGGGGAGAAGGCAGGAACGGGATACTGATTGAGCATGATCAGCCATGAACACATTGAATGGTGGTGCTGGCTCGAAGGGCCGAATGGCCTACTCCTGCACCTATTGTCTTTGTCTATTGTCTAAGAATAGCTCTGACCTGCATTTCACAGCTTTAACATGTCCTTTTGTCTGTTTTCTTTCTCTCTCTCTCTCACTATCTGTCATCGTCAATCTATTCACCAGGGAGTTGCAGAAACATGAGAAACACTGGGATATCCTGACCTTACTCTATGATATATTTTCTTTGCCCTACCCATTCATTCTTCGCCTTTTCTGTAACATAAAACTCATTTGCATTCTCCCTTCCCCATTTCTACTGAAAGAGTTTTGATCTATAATAGTAACAGAATGATGCAGCATGGGATAGGGCCGTTAGACCACTGTATCCACATTAACCATCCATTTATTCTGATCCGGCATCAATCTGTAGATTTTATTCTACCCGCATTCGCATTGACTCACTCCAGATACTACCTTTGCTCTACACACCCAACCTAATTTATAGCAGCTAATTGACCTATCAACCTGCATGTCTGAAATGTGAAAGGAAACAGGAGCATCTAGGAGAAACCAGGAGAATGTGCAAACTCCACACACACTGCACTTGAGGTCAGGAAAGAACCCAGGTGATTGGCACTGAAGCAGTGACTTTACTAGAAGTGCCTATTCACAAAGTGCTGGAGTAACTCAGCAGGTCGGGCAGCATCTCGGGAGACAAGGAATGGGTGACGTTTCGGGTCGAGACCCTTCTTCAGGATACTAGAAGTGCCTCCATGTTACTGAATCATAGATTCCGTTTCTCATTCCAGAGACGCTGCTCAACTGGGTGGAGTGTTTCCAGCATTTTATGCTTTCATTTCAGATTTCCGTACGCATACACTGGATTTCAATTATTGTGTGGAATAAGTCGATTTGTAAAGCAGTCATTGTAAATATATTTTTAAAAACCTTGCCATCATTTTGCGCCTAACAAATCTACTCAAGGAGCACTGAGTGGAATGGAAAGTTATTTTGGTTTTAATAGCATCAAAGGATCTATGAGTCAGCGAGCCACGGTGACTTGTGAACTTACTGCTGTTGTACAATGGGACCTTCCAAATACATACAGAAAAAGCAGAGAACGCTTCTGATTCATTCTTCATATGAAACCTGCTATCTCCTAGATTGTACCATCCAGGGCTGGCAAGCCAGTCTTGATTAAGACCTCAAGCTGCTCTTGCAGATTTAAACTTACAATCTTCTCTCATGTGATTCCAATCCACAATCCTTTGGCCAAAGGGAAGAGAGCCGACGTGTGAAGCAGTTGCACGATTCTAGAGTCTGGCAACAATAAGGTCTAGGCAATTGAATTGAACCTTAACAACCTCCATGCTTACATTATTTCCTACTGCAATGTCGACCATAGAGAATGGTCCAGGTCGTCGAACCCTCGGATTGGCCAGCGAGGTCACGTGGGAACGCGACCATGAGGATTGGTCCAGAAAACGACATCGCTGATTGGCCAGCGATGTCAGGTGCGCGTTTGGCGCCCGATTTAGCCAGTTCGGCGAAGTCTTCAAGGAAGACAGTAAGTTTATATTGGTTGTCCTGTAACTTGTTGTTTTGATTCTGTATTCGTGTATTGCGGCTGCAATAAACTTCGTCTACAACTAGCAAGTTTCGGACTCGCCATAGTACCAAACTAAGTTTCTGAAAAAGAGTGAGAAAAAAGTGCTAAGGAATCTGTCCTCATTTTATCAGAGTTGATTTCTCTAATTTATTTTTAAAATGTTTTACTACCACACAAAAAAAAAATGAACAAACTGATTAGCTGTAATAAACCAATCTTGCCAGCTCAGCCACTTAATAAAACTGACCTAGTTGCAATCTGAGCTCTGCCCCATTCCCATCTACGTATAGTAAGTTTTCATCCCCTTTTCGTCAAGCATCTATCTATGGTTGCCTGAGAAATATTCAAAGGTTTTAAAAAAAGAATTCCAAAGAGTTGTTTTCCCTCTGAGAGAGAAAACTTGGCTTCAGCTCTGTCAACAATGTTCGCCCCATCATTTTAAATTAATAGTCCTTTTTTAAAAAAAATCTCCAACAAAAGAAAACATCCTCTCCACAATCACACTGTCAATATATCTTGGGATCTCACATATTTGAATCAGATCTCCTTGCTCCCGAAACTCGACACAAATTTAATCAATCCAATCTTTCCTGATCAGGCAACCTGTCCTTTCCAGGAAAGCAAAACAGTTCTCCTGTGTGATCATACCAACATCTTACATAAGTGAAGAGTAACTCCCTACTTTCAACAACAATAAGATTCTGCTAGAACTCTTCATTACCCACTGTATTTGCAAGCTAGCCTTTTGTAAATCATAAGGGACAACTGAATCCCTCAGCATCTCAGAGTTCAGCGATCTCAACTACTTAAATAATCATAAGATCATAAGGTCATGAGGAATAGGAGTAGAATTAGGCCATTTGGCCCATCAAGTCTATTCCACCATTCAATCATGGCTGATCTATCTCTCCCTCCTTACCCCATTCTCCTGCCTTCTCCCCATAACCTCTCACACTTGTACTAATCAAGAAATAATAATGTGCTTCCTCTTTATTTTTCTTATCTACTACATCAACCTACCTTGGTAAGGTGCATGAATAGGAAGAGGTTTAGAGGGATATGGGCAAGATGTGGACAGGTGGGTTTAGTGTAGTTGGGCATCTTGGTCATCATGGGGAAGTTGGGTCGATGCTGTCTTACTCTATGACTCTAATGGCCAATTTCACATTTCCTTTAGTAATCTTTGCCCAATCATTTAATCTATTGTAAAGAGTTATTGTTATACAGCCTTGAAACAGGCCTTTGTGGCCCAACTTGTAGATGCCGATCAGCTTTATCCTCCTGAGTTTAACCTATTTGCCTGCATTTGGTGATCCCTTTAAACCATGCTCCTGTCCAAATATCTTTCGAATGCTGCAATTGTACCCACCCCTCTCGCTTCCACTGGCAACTTGTTGCCTATACGCACCGTACTCTGTGGGAAACAGCTCACCTTTCAGGTCCCCTTTAAATCTTTCCAGTCTCGCTTTAAACCCATTCACACTTGTGATCCTTAGATTGGATATCACATGCATACAGGGTGAATCCAGCATTGTTCCTGTATAATTATAAATAACTAAGATCTCATAGAGAAGTAATAAAAAACAATAGTAAGGAAAATAGTTTGATTAGTATGGGTGTCAGGGGTTATGAGAAGGCAAGAGAATGGGGTTAGGAAGGAGAGATATATCAGCCATGATTCAAAGGAGGATGTCAGTGAGCTGATGGGCCGAATGGCCTAATTGTGCTCCTTTCTCTCATGAACTTATGAACTTTTGAAAAGGAAAAAAAATCACTGTAAATACTGCCAAAGTATATATACTTATACTAACATATAAAGTACATGATGCGTAATTAATGATTTTTGGATAGATTGTGTAATGAGTTTTCTTTCCGTGTGTTCAGTAAGCCATTTGGAAATATTGCAAACAGCACTTTCTATGGCTCTTAAAATCTCACCACAAGCCCTGCACATTTTTGCTTGCGAACAAACCAATGCCAATTATTAATACTTTACAGTAATTGCTCTTGTTTTTACTCAAAATGCTAACAAGATTATCCACGTTTAAAGAATAGAATCCAATGTGTATGCATGAGGGGTGTTTTATTAAACTCTGTGTGTTAATCAACTGAAAAGTAAAAGCTAATTAATGTGTCTCCTTTTACAGATTGTCAAGGAACAAAACACTTAATGGTCTTTTGCGTAATTACTTAGTAAAGTATGTCATAAACAAGCTGAAGTTAACAACTTTAACCTTTTCAAGACTAATTCGCATACATACAAAATTCAGCTCACTGACATCCATTTATTTAAATTCTGTCCAGCACTTATCTCAAGGAATTTATTTGCAAAGCCATTATTCCTTTCACTCGCACTTCCATATCTTATCGCCCAGCAGGCTGACTACATTCTCATTAAATGAGTTTGGGTTTTATCTGGGCTGGTCGGTCGGTTGTGCAGGATGGGATGTAGAAAAGATACACAGGGCCAGACAAATGGTTAGCGACCTCCGAATGACCAAGGGACTGAAATCCCTGGCGATCTCAGTGCATGGAGCCTCCCTTGAATAGGTTTCTTTTTGAGAATCCGTGGCTTCACACAAAGATTAAATTAAACATTTGGCAGGTGACAGTGAGAAGTTGGCAGTAGTTAGTCAGGAGCCCTGGGGAATGATTCCTGACTGACTACAATCAAAGGCAGGGAAGGTGAGGAGAAGGTATGGGTGCCAGCAGAGTGGGTGAATGTATTTGGGGGAGATTTTGGAACCAAGATCTTAGTGGAAGATGGCTCCTGGATTAATATTACAATTTTATCATGATTTTTTTTTTTTTATAGGCTCTGGGTGTGATTAGTCCAAGAATAAGGAAGCACATTTGTCCGTAGTCCACATGGAGACGCAAAATAGAAATTGTAGCATGAAGGGAAGGCAGTAAGAACATTGTAACCATATTTATCAGGAACATGTGAGAGCTAAATGATGTTGATTCTTAGAAGCAGAGTCAAAGAAAACGACGAGGACAGAAATTTTGAAAGTGAAAGTGACTCGACCAAGACTAATGTTAAGCTGTAGAACACTGTCAAGACAAGAGTGGATGTAAAAGCCAATAATGTCTGTTCTGTGTGTTCTGTTTACTGTCTGTTCTGACCTCCATTGGATAGATGGAAGAATCATAGTATAGACAGCTCTGATGGAGGCTGTTTGGCCCAATAAGACAATAGACAATAGACAATAGGTGCAGGAGTAGGCCATTCAGCCCTTCGAGCCAGCACCGCCATTCAATGTGATCATGGCTGATCACTCTCAATCAGTACCCCGTTCCTGCCTTCTCCCCATACCCCCTCACTCCGCTATCCTTAAGCCATACCCCCCCTCACTCCGCTATCCTTAAGTTTACATTGGCTTTCTCAAAGAGCAAGCTGATTGAAACTACAGCATTGTCCTCAATGGTCAATGGTGCTTCATTGTCACATGTGCAAGCGCACTGCGAAATTCCTTTTTTTGCATACATTTCAGTAATGTATTTTTCATACCTGGGCACTATCCCCAATTAGAAAAGTGTACAAAAATAGTCCTCTGATACCACATGCAAGAGGTGCCAAGTTTTTGTGCCATTTTCAAAGTCAAGTCCTCGCTCTAGGTCTTATGAGTGGTGCCCAATCCAGGCAAGCCCCAGGCTGCTGCAAGGCCCCCAGTCATTGCCTTCCTTGGATGTCTGGATCGTCCAGCAAACTGAAGTTGCTCGACCACTTTTGAGCCATGATGGGCTCCTCCAGCAGCTGTCCTTGAAGGAGGTCACCCTCCTGCCACCTTTGCTCCTCGCGTCCGTCATCGCCGCCTCTCTCCCCTCTGGTCTCTGATCTTCGGGGGGGGGGTGAGCAGGGGGCCGGCTTCACTGATA
This sequence comes from Rhinoraja longicauda, assembly GCF_053455715.1. Lineage (NCBI taxonomy): Eukaryota > Metazoa > Chordata > Chondrichthyes > Rajiformes > Arhynchobatidae > Rhinoraja > Rhinoraja longicauda. The sequence goes on along the minus strand of NC_135957.1, from coordinate 63,033,731 downwards.
AAATGCAGGGCCTCATCAAACCCTGCACAGTCAAGGGGTTCTCAGGTCTGATCTCCGAGGAGACCCGCAGGGTGCTGAAGCTTTACTGTCCTTTCATGAGATTATCCTGTGAGATGCTGGTCTCTCCCTTTAGGGGGCAATACTTTGTTGCCTAGTAACCACTCCTCACCACCGTTCCTGCTCACCTTCGCCATCGCTCCCACTTGCTTTTACTATATGTCTACATTTTTTTAGTTCTCCTGAAACATTCTACCATAATATTAGTACTGTACCAGTGTGTGCTAAAGGAAATATTTTGTCAGTTATATGTTATTCAACAGATACCTTTAGCTAAGTTTAAATTTATGAGGCACAATTTTCTGACTTACCAAGAGGTTGGACAAATTTGATTCATTTTCTCTGTGGCTTGAGACCTCGGAGTGACCTGATTATGAGAAGTATAGACGGGGGAGATAGTCTGTCTTTTTCTCAGGGTGGAAAGAACAAATACTGAAGCACAGAACTTGAAGGGGAAAGTTTAAAGGAGATTTACATAGCAAGTTTTTTTTTACACAATGCCTGGAATGAACTGCAAGGGGAAGTGGTGGAAGCAAATATGATGGCACCGTTTAAGAGGCATTTAGAGAGACACATAAACAGGCAGAAAATTGAGGGGTACGGACCGCTTGCAGTTTAAATTGGCATCATGGCTGGTACAGACTCGATGGGCTAAAGGGCCTGTTCCTGCTGTGTGTTCCATGTTCTACTTTCTATGTAAGCAAGCTTTCATTTAATTATTTTATAATCACTTCTTTATTTTTATAAAATATATTAAATTATATAAAAACAATAAATCGTGATAAACCCCAAGCCAATTTTGATTAAAGAAAAGTTGGATTACATCAGGAGTGAAATTGTATTTCAAACACTTGGAAAGCAATCTCAAGAAGAAAGTGATTTTATCAATAATAATCTTGAAAGCAATCTGCAAAGGCCATTTGTAAAGAATTAGAATATTGAAGTCATTTTTGTTTCATCATAAGTAGAAATAACTTTCTACATCAATTGAGGTAAGTTACCAATCAAGATAACTGGACCTCTCCTGTGCTTATAAAAGTAGCCCTTTATTCATTAATAATTATGGAATAACAAAAGAAATAAAGTTTGGTATTATACCATTCATGGTTCAATAACTGTTATCTTACTTTGCAGACGGCATTGTTTCTAAAAAGAAGGACCAGTCATGATCCTTAGAATAGATTTTCATCATCCCAACAATCGATGATCACCTGAAGGAAACATGGAGATTAAATGTTCTCTTTGTGCACCTTGTCATGCTTCTTGTTACCTTGATTTATAACCACAAGGTGAGAAAAATAGATAAATGAAAACTAAACATAATGGTGGTGAGTAAAGTATGTTAAACTGGATGATCCTTTCTCATTTCATTAAGATTTTAATTTCATTGGCCTAAATCTTTCACTTAGAAATTGTCCCTAGTGGGTGTAGGATAGTGTTAACGTACGGGGATCGCTGGGCGGCACGGACTTGGAGGGCCGAAAAGGCCTGTTTCCGGCTGTATATATATGATGATATGATGATATGATGAAATGGGCAAGCCTGTTTAGATGGCTGGAGATAGAGGTATGTTATTTTTATTTGATTTAAATCAGCAAGTTTAAATGTATTTAATTGTTTAAATATGCATGGCTGCACAAATTAATTCGGAGCAGGTGTAAGCCATTCAGTCTCATTCTTTTAAGCTCCAATGGTTAAAAAGCCTAACCTGCCCAGTCTTTCCCCCATAAAACTTGTTGTTCATAGAAACATAGAAAATAGGTGCAGGAGGAGGAGGCCATTCAGCCCTTTGAGCCATTCATTGTGATCATGGCTGATCATCCACAATCAGTAACCTGTGCCCAACTTCTCCCCATATCCCTTGATTTCACTAGCCCCCAGAGCTCTATCTAACTCTCTCTTAAATTCATCCAGTGATTTGGCCTCCACTGCCCTCTGGGGCAGAGAATTCCACAAATTCCCAACTCTCTAGGGGAAAAAGTTCATTCTCACCTCAGTTTTAAATGGCCTCACCTTTATTCTAAGACTATGGCCCCTGGTTCTGGACTCCCCCAACATTGGGAACATTTTTTATGCATCTTGCTTGTCCAGTCCTTTCCTCTCGTGTTAAGTATCAGTCCAGTAAAGGCTGATACCTGGAAATCTTGTTGCAAGGTTTTGACCCAAAGAATCACCCATTCATTTCTTTTCACCCTCAGATTCTGCTTGACGCATTGATTGTCTCCAGGAGATCGTTGCTTAGACTGAGCAAATCTTTGAACTGTTTCCAATTTAATACTTATTCTTTGAATAAGAATATCGGCACCATAAAAAATATTCATGATTATCTTTGCTTCCTTAATTACTATGAAGGCATACTATGAACCCATAGAGGTGGGCTGTAGAGGCTTTGCAGGACGCTCACTCTGCAAAGTCCTCAACCAATTAGGCATTACGGGGCTGGCAAAGAAGAGGGCCATTCAATCTGCAAGCGAAGCCGCAGAGAAAGCCACTAGATGGCTTTGGATTAAGAGGGCTAATCCGTGGGCCGTTGCTGCTGGGACGCAAGTCGGGGCCTGATCAACCCCAGCTGGGTCGCCTGGGCGAGGTGTCTGATGTTGTGAGACCCGAAACACCCAATGACCCCAGGTCACATCACTGAGGATGTGTCCCAGTGCATCCAGAAGATGTATCTTTCACACTTGCTGCATCTGCACATTGGCCTTGGCTGAATCGTGCAGTATGACACCTAGATCTCTTTGCATTTTGGAGCTCTGCAATTCAATGATACTCTATTGTCACATGTACCTAGGTAGGGCGAAATGCTTTGTGTTGCATACAACCCGGTAAAATCATGCAGCAGACCTCACCTAGGCAGAACACACGGGTCGCCATGTTTTGGTGCTGACAAAGTTACTGACAAACTAATCTCTTACAATTAACATTTTTGTTTTTGTTTTAATTTTTAATTTTTTTTCTGGATAATTCTACATTTTCTGACACTGTAATCCATCCGGCAGACCTTTTCCACCTCACTCTATATTCCTTTGTAGCCTACTTTTGCCATCTTCACAACTTGCTTTCCTACATATCTTTGTGTCATCAGCAAATTTAGCAACTGCACCTTTGGTGCCTTCAACAAAGTCATTAATGCAGATTGTAAAAAGATGAGATTCCAGTATTGGTACTTGTGGCAAATTCTTGTTTAACTGGACCAGACCTATTTATGTTGACTGTCTGTTTTCAGTTCACTAGCCAATATTCAATTCACACTATTATGTGATGTGAGCTTTTACTGAAGTTCTATTTCTATTTTCTGTAATAATCTTTGATGTAGCACCTTGTCAAATCCTTTCTGCAAAACTAAGTATAATACTTCTATCTGTTTCTCTTTATCGACTGCATTATACTTCTTCCAGAATCTCCAATATATTGGTTAAAAATAACTTCCCTTTCACAAAATCATGTTGACCTTGCCTGATCACCTTATTTTTTCCCCCAAATATCCTGCCATAATCTTTTTAATAGCAACCTGTAAAATTCAGTGACATTGACTAACTGTTCTGTAGTTTCATGCTTTCTGTCTTCTGTTTGCTATTTTCAAATCTTATGGAATTTTCCGTGAATCTAACAGTTTACAGGTAATTACAAGATTGTTTACATAGAACATAGTACAGCACATAATGTTTGGCCCATAATGCTTGTGCCAAACATGATGTCAAGTTAAACTGATCTCTACGTGATCTATATCCCTTTATTCCTGCACTTCCATGTGCCTACCTAAAAGGCTCTTAAAAGCCACTATCCTATCTTCCTCCATCACCACCTCTGGCAAAGTGTTCAAGGCCCTCCTACTCTGTGTAAAAAACATCCCCCACACATCTCCATTAAACATTTTTCCTCTCACTTTATAGCTATGCACTCTAGTGTTGGTCATTTCCACCCTGGGAAACGTTTCTGACTGTCTATCCTCTCATAATTTTATATACTTCTGTCAAGTCTCCCCTCAACCTCCGACATTTTAATATATTTTTTAATCTTTAAAAAATCCAAGTTATTTTAACATTTGTGAATATCAAAGAGATTCGGTCATTCGATTTCAATAGCAGCTTTGACAGTTGGATATTGAACCCGATAAGCTGTCAAACCTATCCTGGCAGTAAAGACGGCCAATTATGAATGGAGAGTACCTACTCTGCAATTCATTCTGATGGACACTCTCCAAAGGGCAGGCGGTCGATTCACAGTGCAAGACCACACCTGGCATAAAAACAGTGCAATATTACTCTGGGTGACCAACATTCATGGGATCAATGGAAGGTCTGAACTATTGATTCTTGGAAGATTATATGTAGCCTTTTGGTCAAAATACAAATAACAGGACTGGAAAGTATTATTACATCTATTACTTGCACTTCAGATGCAGCTCGAAATATGTTCTCCAGTTTTGATGATCGATTTGTTTCCCTCTGTCTCATCTGACCAGCAGACTGTTCATAGCGTTTTCTACTTATATTTAAATATCCCCACTTCAACTGTATTTTGCACGTGTTAGAAACATAGAAATCATAGAAAACAGGTGCAGGAGTAGGCCATTTGGCCCTTCAAGCCGAAATTTGTTCAAAAGAGTAGAGGAACTTAAAAAAAGCTATTTCAAAATGTATCCTCAAAAGTATGGTGTTATTTATCGAAAACTTGGTCATCCTTATAAAATCCGAAGGTAGATACAAAATGCTGGAGTAACTCAGCGGGACAGGCAGCACCTCTGGAGGGAAGGAATGGGTGACGTTTCGGGTCGAGACCCTTCTTCAGATTTGTAAAATCCAATCTGCTTCCTGGCCAGCCAGTTGTGTTTGTTAAAGAACAGCTGCTACATATTGAGTCTGATACATAATTTAGTTTGACGGACAACTATTTTTCAGTAGTCACACTGCATATCCAATGGAACCTCCAATTTCCATTGGAATTATTTTATATTCTTTTACGTTTTATTAAATTTTGTAATTTGGGAATGATATATTTAAATAAACATAATCAAATCTTATTAGCTTGATTAGCTTTCATTTATTACTGCAGCAATTTACATATTTTTCCCAAAAAGGATCTTTCAGGATTGTGATTGGGAATTTGTGCCGAGTTTGGAACCCAGGCTTTGTCTTTGGTAATATTGACAGGACAAGTAATTTTAATGTATGACCTTTAGCATTTGACCAAAATCCACCCTCTGCTTTCTCTTTTCTTTTGTCTACATTCTGCAACAATATCGTGTTTTTAGCATATCTATTATTTTTGGCCAGAACATAAATTATCTCTTTAAAAATATTATTGAGGGTCCAATTCATCTTCTTATGATATATTTACAAAAGCTCAATTATTTCATCATGGACTGTTTATCTTATATTCCCTAAATTGCATAATAATTGCAGCTAATTGTAATCAGATCCTCGTGAGCGATATTAGAATTCCATATGGTTAATCAAGAAAAACAGCATTCTTAAACTTCCTTCCCTTGTACGTCCACCACTCTGCCATCATTTATCAGCAGATATGCATTATGCAAAGTCCTGAATTACAGCTGTAGCTGATAAAATTGATGATGCTGTTCTCATGGAGCTTTTGTACCCATCTGTTATATCTTGCCCTTTTAACCAATGCTTCTAAAAATAGCAAGGTAATAATTTTCGATGATAGCTATAACAGGTTCATTTTGAAGTCTTTTGAAAAGCAATGCACAAGAACGTCAGATTATTCTAAATATTTTGTTTGGTGATTTGAAAATAAGGTGGTTGCTTGATGCATCGCATGGTGGGTTCACTCAGGGACACAAGTGCCATGCTTGCTCGAATTGTGCAGCCAAAGCAATTGGTTTTCCAGAGCAAAAGAGGGGGAAGCTCTGGAATTCTCTACCTTAGACAGTTTGGAGACAGAATTTATAGACGAGGACTTAAATTATTGAAAAATCTGGGCATAAAGGGCTATATGGAACTGCAACCGAAGAGGACTTGTGGCCTGAACAAGATCAACCATAATCTGGGGCTTTAGGGGTCAGGTTTCCTTCTCCTGTTCACTTTTTCCTTGTACTCTTATGAGATATTTTATGCCACACAATATTTTAGATTGTTTTCAGTGCAATGTGAAAAAAAACAACTTGATTTATAAATTTATCAAATTATGTACAAACTTAATCTTGCTTGTTAAAACAAATACCATCAGTTGTCAGCCTGTCAGCTGATCTGCAGACATTCTGAGCTGATGTTTAGTTTAGTTTTGAGAAACAGCGTGGAAACAGGCCCTATGGCCCACAGAGTCTTCTCTGACCAGTGATCCCCGCACACCAATTCTATCCTACACATATCAGTGACAATTTACAATTCTACCAAATCAATTAGCCTTTGGTGTATGTCTTTGGTGTGTGGGAGGAAACTGATCCCGGGGAAATCGCACGCATATCACAGGAGAACGTGCAAACAGCACCTGGAGTCAGGATCGAACCCTGTTTCCTGGTGCTGTCAGGCAGCAACTTTACTGGTGTCGTCCCTAATGTTATGAGGAATCCTGAACACAGATCAGGGAGATTTATAGCATCAACTCAGAATGCCTTTAGGTCAGCTAATAAGTGAAAACAGAGTAGGATTTAAAACACAACGATGTTACACTCTATAAGTTTAACGTGACAAAACCATTACTGCCTTCTGCACTTCATGGCTTCAGTATTTTTCCTCCTCTCTTGTCCTCCCTCTATTCACACCTCCTCCAGACAGATTAGCTGCCATTTACAAGCCTTCACTACGCTCTCCCCATTGGTATCAAGGAGGCCAAATCAATGGATATTTTGGCCAAATTGATGGGAAGAATAAAACGGGATTAGTGGAAAGAGGTGCTTGATAGTCAGTGTGAATTCTGTTCCATGCCGTATGACCCAGTGAAGTCGCATGCTTGGGAGGACCTGCAAAAAAAACACCAGATATTTGCTGCAGTATATTTTGTCAACAGTCCCCACTGCAGCCACAGAATGCCATAACTGAATAGTGTGAATGTTTAGGGTGCTAGTTATTCTGCTGATGATACTACTTGCTATGTCTAGGGTGTGGTGCTGATTCAGTGTTGTTGGGGATGTATTGTTCTGGGTCACTGGGTGCAGTTTTGCGTTTATTTTTATCAACAGCTGTATTCATATTTTACTTTTTTAGGAAAGGCACCTTACAACAATGGCTTCCAGCTCTCCAGTTCCAGAGCTGTGGCACAGAGCTTGTGTGAAGTTGGAAAAGATAAAGGGAAAGGAAATAAAATGAGGAATAAATTAAAGAAAGATCTCCCAGTGCATGTAAGGTAGTCGTCCCGAAGCTGCTCTATATTTATTGCAGGTATTTCACCATTTAAAAACATCCCAGTGGATGTGACCTGAGAGAGTGTACGATCACTTTGGTTATTAAATCTAAATAATTGGACTGTTTTGAACTGATATTTGAAGGAAGCTAAAATCCCCATGAAAAGCTTATTTTTGCTATCAAGAAATAGTGCAGGAGCAGAATTGTAGGAAACTAAGTGGGTTTTCATCTTCCCTGGCTGGATGATCTCATCGGCTTCACGTAGAACCAGTTGATTTTCAATGCTTTAATTTTGTTGCTTGAGTTCCGTAATCAACTGCCGAGGCTTGCTCAATGTTTTTTAGTTCAGTTTATTGTCACGTATGCCGAGGTACAGTGAAAAGCTTTTGTTGCGTGCTAACCAGCCAGCGGAAAGACTGTACATGATTACAATGGGCTCCCATCTGGACAGTTAATTGTTCCGAGCAAAGCCAGTTCCAGTGAGATGTTTGACGCTGAAGAAGGGTCTCGACCCAAGACGTCACCAATTTCTTCTCTCTAGAGATGCTGCCTGTCCCGCTGAGTTACTCCAGCATTTTGTGTCTATCTTCAGTTTAACCCAGCATCTGCAGTTCCTTCCTATTTCCTCACCTACATCCAGTGAGATGTTTTCTTGATTTAATGTTTTCTCAAAAGATACAGACACAAGCAACTATAGATGCTGGAATCTTGAATAAAACACAAAGTGCTGGATAACAGAGGGTCAGGCAACAACTCTGGAGGAATGGATAGGCAAAGTTTTGGTTCAGGATTCTTCTACAGACTGATTGTAATGGGTGAAGAAAGTTGGAAGAGTGGTGGGGACAGGACAACGCCTGGCAAGTGATAGGTGGATATAGGTGGGGAGGGTTTAAATATTCTTTAGCTCCTTTCACAGTTGAACATATGACTAAGGTTATAAATTGTATTATCTTATGCATGGTGAACATACATTTTATGTTGCAAAAGAAAATACTACCAATGCCGGAATGCTGAAAAAACCCCCAGATAGTGCTGAAAATATTCAGCTGGCCAGACAACATTTGTGGAAAGAGAAACAGTCAACGTTTCAGATAGATGGCCTCTCATCAGAAAAAAACAAAGTGCAGGAAAACTCATCCGGCCAGGCGGTATCTATGGAGGGAAATGGTTTGGGTTTATGTTTATTATTGTCACTTGTACCGACCGCAGTGAAAAGATTTGTTTTGCATGCTTTCTGATCAAATCAAATAATACTACACATAAATACAATTAAGCCAAACATAAGCACAATAGGTGGAGTGAAGAGAAAGATATAGAGTGTAGAATGTGCTTCTCAGCATTGTAGTGCATCAATTCCAGAGACAAAGTTCAATGTCCGCACTGAGGTAAAGGTGAATCGGACTGCACCCTCGGTTATGGAAGAACCATCTAGAAGCCTGATAACAGAGGGGAAGAAGCTGTTCCTGAGTCTGGTGGTGCTCACTTTCAAGCTTCTGTACATTCTGCCCGACGGCAGTGGGGTGAGGAAGGACAGATGACATATCGATGTATCCATTTCCTATCATGGATGTTGTCTGGCCCACTGAGATCCTCCAGCATTGTATTTTATTGCTGAAGATTTCAGCATCTCAAGTCTCTTGTGACTCACCCTTTTATCAGATCTGTTCAAAATGTTAGTGTTGAGACAAATCAAAGGTGCACATTCCTTACAAATGGCTGTCCAATACTATATTTTGTCCACAGCTGTGTGAGTCACAAGGTGGTTCAGAGAAACATAACCACATGCAGGGAACAAAGAGGAAAACACTGGTCACCAGATCCAATAACATCTTCTTCACAACAACCATCAGACTCTTAAACACTGCACACCACTAACCACTAATAACCAGTGTTATTAATGAGATTGTTAAGATGCAGAAAGTAAGAATTTAATTGTTCCATTGCTGGTACATAACACAATTACTTATCTTGATTCTTGACTGAATACATTTAACTTTCCAATCTTCTGTTCATGCTTCCATTTGGCTATTGGGTTTCCAGTGCATCTGGCCTGTGTGCGACGTGAAACAGTGCCTAACTCTGTGCATCTTGCCTCCAGATATCAAACTACCTGCACCTTCCCCATACAATTAAAACCAGCGAAGGGCTATATTTCTCATGTCTATATTACTAATCCATCACCCCATTTCTTCTGGGAATGGGAGGCGAGGATTGGTGAATTATTTGTAAGACCCCCAAAAACTATCTAATATTCCTGTTAACAATCATATATTATGTTTCTTTAAACTATTAAAACCACCTTCAAAAGCATAGATTTTTTTTAAAATTGGTGTTATACGATCCTGTCAAGATTACATTTGGAACAGATGTATGGATCGGAAACGTTTAGAGGGATATGGGCCAAATGCAGACAGTTGGCACTAGTGTGGATAGGGCATCTTGGTTGGCATAGGCATGTTGGGCCAAAGGGCTTATTACCTAATGACTGTTAGAATCCACTCTGAAATGAAGGTATTGGCCAGAAGAAAGTTAGCCAGAGGGTTCATCACTTTCCCTTTTCTGCAGAGGCAACTATGGGAATGGGGTATTATAGTGAAATTGAGTAACAATGAAATTAGATGAATCTCTTTATACCCTGAAATGATAGCCATTTCGGTCAACAAGACCAACACCTCCATAAAGAAAGGCTGAAAATAATTATATTGGCAATCAATTTATTTTGGTGGTAACTGTGGCATTTTGGTAATTGTCTATTTCAGCTTTAATTGGAGTTACTCAATAAAACAGTCCCTAGCCAACTTGTACATGTAACTAAAATGAATGCTCCTCTCTTGCAAAACACTCTGACTTCACCGCAGCTTTGAAGGCACTGTTGGAGATGGATTGTTTCAAACGAGGTATTAAGTCAAGGTTTTACAGCATCTTTTGAGTAATATATTTAGTTTTCCAAATATTCTGCTCAATAATGCTAAGAAATCTTTGGAACAGAAGGGGGCCATGTAGGTCAGGTAAAGGCGGCATTTAGGGCGGCACGGTGGCGCAGCGGTAGAGTTGCTGCCTTACAGCGAATGCAGCGCCGGAGACTCAGGTTCGATCCTGACTACGGGCGCCGTCTGTATGGAGTTTGTACGTTCTCCCCGTGACCTGCGTGGGTTTTCTCCGAGATCTTCAGTTTCCTCCCACACTCCAAAGACGTGCAGGTTTGTAGGTTAATTGTCCGGGTAAATGTAAAAATTGTCCCTGGTGTGTGTAGGATAGTGTTAATGTGCGGGGATCATTGGGCGGCGCGGACTTGGTGGGCCGAAAGGGCCTGTTTCCGCGCTGTAGAATCTAAATCTAAATCTAAATCTAAAAGAGCAGAAATTACTTCTTCAGGATTAGTACAAATGTCAGGGGTTATGGGGAGAAGGCAGAATAATGGAGTCGAGAGGGAAAGATAGATCAGCGTGAATCGCTGGGCGGCGCGGACCCGGTGGGCCGAAGGGCCTGTTTCCGCGCTGTATCTCTAAATCTAAATCTAAAAAAAAATCAGCCATGATTGAATGGCGGATGGGCTGAATGGCCTAATTCTGCCCCTACAACTTATGAACTTATGAACATCCCCACATACCTGCTCTGAATTTGTTCACTTTTGAGTACTTCAAGTGCTTATCTACATAGGTTTAAATATGGTGAGGCTGTCTGTCTCCAGGCAGTGAGTTCCAGCCGACCACTTATCTTCTGGTGATCACTGGGCGGCACGGACTTGGAGGGCCGAAAAGGCCTGTTTCCGGCTGTATATATATGATATATGATATGATATATGATATATTCTTTTCCCTCAATTCTTTCTAATCATCCTACCAATTAACTTCAATTTATGTCACCAAGTGATTAACCCCTCTGTTCAACCCATTCAGGACTCTCATAATTTTATGTACATAAATTAAAATTTTAGCCAAAGAAAACAACTCCAGCCCAGCCAATGTAACCAAACCTCATGAACCTCTCCTATGTTCTGTCTGGTACTGTCACATCCTTTCTGCAGTGTGCTAATTGTACACAGTACTCCGAATGTGGCCTGATTAATGTATTATGATCACGCTACCGACCAGTACTATTAACTTGAGGAAGCTGCAAACATCTTTTGGGGAAGTTGAACTTCCTCTTCTCCAAAAACAAACGTCTCTAGGCATCATCTTAATGTTTTATCTGAGGGCTGATACCTTATACAAAGCAGTCCCCAGGAGATCAGCTGAGAATTTAGCTTGGATCAAACTCAATGATGTGAAAGGGTAAAAGACACTATATAAATTAAGATTTTCTTTCCCATTTTTAGAATAAATTAGCATCTCATTATTCAGCAAACAATAATTCAGAATGTATTCAATGATAATAATATTCAACCCAACTGATATGATAAACTGAATTATAGTATTTACTTTTAATTATTTTTTTAATCTGCACTAAGAACTGCGCATAATTTCCTTATTGTACTTTGCAGTCTACCACGTGACACTATTATTCTTCAACAATAATGTCATAATAACCTCTGAATCTTCAGATCATGTCATTATTGCAATACCTTGAACTACCATTACCATTCTTTTAATTTTACTGCTCCATAGTCATTGTAATGTTTTTTTTTTATAGATGGTAGAAACTAAGTATATAGATATAATTTAATTCAAAACTTCAGATGATGCTCTTAAATCACTCAGGTTTTGCATTTATGGCCTTTGATACCATCTGAAGTTCTTGATTAAATTGAAACCTTAATACTTGCTTAGTATCATCTATAATTTCCTTTATGCTCTTTGTGTGGGAAGAAAATTCTGCCTGCTGCAAATAAAGCCACATTTTTCTGGCATGACGTCAAACTGACAGGGTGACAGGCTGGAAATGACAAATGGAAGAACAATCTTTAACACTTTCTGCTTTGGAATCGTTCCAGAAACAAAAGAGCAACAGTCTTGCAAAAGCAATGTTGGTTTTCTTCTTAGATAGACACAGAATGCTGGAGTAACTCAGGCAGCATCTCTGGATAGAAGGAATGGGTGACATTTCGGGTCGAGACGCTTCTTCAGAATGAGAGTCAGGGGAGAGGGAAGCAAGAGATATGGAAGGGTAAGGTGTGAAAACAAAAGATCAAAGCAGACAACGATCAAGGAAAATGTAGAATAGATTATTGTTCGCTGAGAGAAGGTGACAACGAGGCATACAAAGTAAAATTTAATTTCTTTCGCCTGGTTACATTAAAACATTGAAAGTGTTAGTCAGCAGACTTTGTGTTTAACATAGAAACATAGAAAATAGGTGCAGGAGTAGGCCATTCAGCCCTTCGAGCCAGCACCACTATTCAATATATTCACTATTCTCCCCATATCCCTTGATTCTATTAGACCTAAGAGCTATATCTAACTCTCCCTTGAATACATCCAATGAATTGGCCTCCACTGCCTTCTGTGGGTGAAAACGTTTTTCTTCATCTCAGTCCTAAATGGCCTACCACTTATTCTTACACTGTGACCCCTGGTTCTGGACTCCCCCAACATCAGGAACATTTTCATGCATCTAGCCTTAAGAATTTTATACATTTTTATAAGAACCCCTCTCATCCTTCTAAATTCTAGTGAATATAAGCCCAGTCGATCCATTCTCTCATCAAATGTCAGTCCCGCCATCCCGGGAATTAACCTGGTGAACTTACGCTGCACTCCCTCAATAGCAAGAATGTCCTTCCTCAAATTAGGAGACCAAAACTGCACATATTACTCCAGGTGTGGTCTCACCAGGGCCCTGAATAACTGCAGTAGGACCTCTTTGTTCCTATACTCAAATCCTCTTGTTATGAAGGCCACATGCCATTTACTTTCTTCCCTGCCTGCTGTACCTGCGTGCTTACTTTCAGTTTGATTGAATGAATACATTTTGGAGACCATCTTCAGTGAATCAATGGTCAACATTTTTACTTTTATTGCCATGCAAGTTAAAAAAAAATGTCCTTAAGAATAAATACAGGACAGAATTTATTAAAAAGTTAAGTTAGAACATTTAATGAAATAGTAAAACTAAATCCACCCATCTGCTGTAGAGAAACATTGAGTGGAGTTTGGTTACTTCACAACCATAAGAAGGGACACATGGAAATAATGTTAAACAATTGCTTTGGTATTGGTATAAACTTATTATTGTCACATGTACTGAGATATAGAGAAAACCATTGCGTGCATGCTATCTATTTAAATCATAATATATGTGTAAAAGCAAGTAAAAGTCAAATATACAGTGCATTCAGAAAGTATTCAGACCCCTTCACTTTTTCCACATTTTGCTATGTTACAGCCTTATTTTAAAATGGATTAAATTCAATTTTTTAATCACTACTTTGTTAAGGCACCTTTGGCAGCGATTACAACCTCAAGTCTTCTTGGGTACAACGCTGCAAGCTTGGCACACCTGTATTTGGGTAATTTCTCCTATTCTTCTCTGCAGATCCTCTCAAGCTCTGTCAGGTTGGATGGGGAGCGTCGATGCACAGCTACTTTCAGGTCCCTCCAGAGATGTTCGATCGGGTTCAAGTCCGGGCTCTGGCTGGGCCTCTCAAGGACATTCACAGACTTGTCACGAAGCCACTCCTGCATTGTCTTGGCTGTGTGCTTAGGGTCGTTGTCCTGTTGGAAGGTGAACCTCCACCCCAGTCTGAGGTCCAGAACGCTCTGGAGCAGATTTTCATCAAGGATATCTCTGTACTTTGCTCCGTACTTTGCTCCGTTCATCTTACCCATCTCCCAGTTCCTGCCGCTGAAAACATCCCCACAGCATTATGCTGCCACCACCATGCTTCACCGCAGGTATGGTATTGGCCAGGTGATGAGCGGTGCTGCTTGGCATTCAGGCCAAAGAGTTCAATCTTGGTTTCATCAGACCAGATAATCTTGTTTCTCATGGTCAGAGTCCTTTAGGTGCTTTTTGGCAAACTCCAAGCGGGCTGTCATGTGCCTTTTACTGAGGAGTGGCTTCTGTCTGGCCACTATACCATAATGGCCTGATTGGTGGAGTACTGCAGATATAGTTGTCCTTCTGGAAGGTTCTCCCATCTTCTTAGAGGAACTCTGGAGCTCTGTCAGAGTGACCATCGGGTTCTTGGTCAACTCCCTGACCAAGACCCTTCTCCCCGAATGCTCAGTTTGGCCAGGCGGCCAGCTCTATGAAGAGTCCTGGTGGTTCCAAAGTTTTTCCATTTAAGAATGACGGGGGCCAGTATGCTCTTCGGGACTTGCAATGCTGCAGAAATTGTTTTATACCCTTCCCCAGATCTGTGTCTCGACACAATCCTGTCTCAGAGGTCTACGAACAATTCCTTCGTCTTTATGGCTTGGTTTTTACTCTGACATGCACTGTCAACTGTGAGACCTTATATAGACACGTGGGTGTCTTCCCAAATCATGTCCAATCAATTTAATTTACCACTGGTGGACTCCCATCAAGTTGTAGAAACATCTCAAGGATAATTAGGATGAATGTAAGCTCAATTTTGAGTGTCGTAGCAAAGGGTCTGTATACTTATGTAAATCTGATATTTCAATTATTTCTTTTTTAATTACTTTACAAAAATTTCTAAACACCTGTTTTTGTTTTTTTATTATGGGGTATTATGTGTAGATTGATGATTAAAAAAATGAATTTAATCCATTTTAAAATAAGACTGTAATGTAGCAAAATGTGGAAAAAGTGAAGGGGTCTGAATACTTTCTGAATGCACTCTATCTGGTAGTGCAAAGGGAAAAATACCAGATTGCAGAATATTATGTTTCAGAATTATAGTTACAGAGAAACCTGTGCAGATAAGAAAAAGTGTAAGGGCTACAATGAGATAGTTTGGGAGATTGGGACTATAACCTTGGTTTATGAAAGGTCCATTCAGTCATCAGACAACAGTGGGGAAGAAGCTATTTCTAAGTCTGGTGGTACAAGCTTTCAAGCTTTGTATCTTCTGCCCAATGGAGGAGGGAAGAAAAAGGAATGACTGGAGTTTAAATGATCCATTATTATCTCCATCGAGGTATGAGATTAGAAAAAGATTCCCCCAAATCACCCACCCCCCACATAAAACAAGCTAAAGAACATAATGTAGCGACCATAGAGATTGGTCCTGGGTGTCGAACCCTCAGATTGGCCAGCAAGGTCACGTGTGGGTGCGACCGTAGGGATTGGTCCAGGGAGTGAGACCGCTGATTGGACAGCGTCGTCACGTGTGGTTTTGGCGCCTAAAAACGTTAGTTGGGAGACTTCTTCGAAGTGAACAGTTAGAATTAATGGTTGTCTGTAATCTCGTTAAGTAAACTTTGTGATCGAATATTGCTGTCGCAATAAACTTCTTCAACAAAGAACGAGCCTCCAGACTCGCCATAATAAAAACATACATTTAACACATACAAACAAACGACAAAAGAAGGAAGGGAGAGACAGACTGTTGACGAGGCAGCTATTGCTCGCGCCACCAGGTTCAGGAACAGCTTTTTCCCAATAACTATCAGGCTATTGATCATTATAAACACCAACTAAACTCTGAACCATGAGCCTTCTTAGTTACAGGTATACTCGGCGCTTTGGTCTTTTGTTTTGTTTTGCACTAATATTGTCTTTTTATTTATTTAAATTATTTTGTTGTGTT